>NW_028147446.1:632464-657744 GCF_008360975.1 Lichenostomus cassidix
GCAATGGGGACACAACTGGGGACATTGGGGTATTGGGGGACATTGGGGACAGTGATGGGGACATTGGGGACAAGGGGCACATTGGGGACATTGGGGACACTGTGGACACCAGGGACATTGGGGACACTGGGTACATTGGGGACAGTGATGAGGCTATGGGGACGTGGATGGCACAGGGATGGGGACAGGGATGGCAATGGGGACACAACTAGGGACACAAATGGGGACACTGGGGACATTGGGGATGTCGGGGACATTGGGGACATTGGGGTGCTGGGGACATTAAGGACATTGGGGACACTGGAGACAGCGATGGGGACATTGGGGACATTGATGGGGACATTGGGGACATTGGGATATTGGGGACACTGGGGACACTGGGGACAGTGGGTTGGGGACATGGTGGGGTGTTGGGGACATCGTGGGGACATTGAGGACACTGAGGGGACATTGTGGGGACACTGGGGACAGTGGGGATATTGAGGTGTTGGAGACATTGGGGACACTGAGGACACTGGGGACATTGGGACACTGGGGACACTGGGGACACTGGGGACAGTGATGGGGACGTTGGGGACGTTGGGGACAGCAGTGTCCCCCACTGACCTCTTCATCTTCCTGGGGTTGTACTTGACCTGAGAGGCGCGAAGGATGAGCTTGTCGGGGCAGGAGTCGAACTGGTGTGGGATCACCTTCTGGAAGTACTGAAATTGGGGAAAAATGGGGAGAAATGGTGAAAAATGGGGAGAAAATGGGGAGAAAATGGGGAGAAAATGGGGAGAAAATGAGAAAAAAGCATGAAAAAAAGGGAAAAAAATGGGGAGAAATGGGAAAAAACGGCAAAAAATGGGGAGAAATGGTGAAAAATGGGGAGAAAATGGGGAGAAATGGGGAAAAAATGGGGAGAAATGGTGAAAAATGGGGAGAAATAGAGAAAAAATGGAGAAAAAAGGGAAAAAATGGCTAAAAAATGGGGAAAAACGGCAGAAAAATGGGGAAAATGGGAGAAAAATGGGGAAAACTGGCAAAAAAATGGTGAAAAATGGTGAAAAATGGGGAGAAAATTGGGAAAAATGGGGCAGGAGTCGAACTGGTGTGGGATCACCTTCTGGAAGTACTGAAATTGGGGAAAAACGGGGAGAAATGGTGAAAATTGGGGAGAAATAGAGAAAAAATGGGGAGAAATGGGGAGAAAATGGGGAGAAAATGAGAAAAAAGCATGAAAAAAAGGGAAAAAAATGGGAAAAAATGGCAAAAAAACGGAGAAAAAATGGGGAAAAATGGGAAAAAACGGCAAAAAATGGGGAGAAATGGTGAAAAATGGGGAGAAATAGAGAAAAAATGGAGAAAAAAAGGGAAAAAATGGCTAAAAAATGGGGAAAAACGGCAGAAAAATGGGGAAAATGGGAGAAAAATGGGGAAAACTGGCAAAAAAATGGTGAAAAATGGTGAAAAATGGGGAAAATGGGGAAAAATGGGGCAGGAGGGTCGAACTGGTGTGGGATCACCTTCTGGAAGTACTGAAATTGGGAAAATGGGAAGGTTGGTGAAAAATGGGGAAAAATGGGGAGAAATGGGGAAACAAACGGGGAAAATGAGAAAAAACATGAAAAAAGGGAAAAAAATGGGGAAAAATGGGATTGACCAAAAAATGGGAAATGGGGAAAAATGGGGAGAAAATGGGAAAGACGGCAAAGAAATGGGAAAAAATGGGGAGAAAATGGAGAAAAATGGAGAAAAATTGGGAGAAATGGGGCAGGAGTCAAACTGGTGTGGGATCACCTTCTGGAAGTACTGAAAAAATGGGGAAAAATGGGGAAAATTGGCGAAAAATGGGGAGAAAATGGGGAGAAATGGGGAAAAAATGGGGAGAAAATGAGAAAAAAGCATGAAAAAAAGGGAAAAAATGGGGAGAAAATGGAGAAAAATGGAGAAAAATTGGGAGAAAATGGGAAAAATGGAGAAAAAATTGGGCAAATGGGGCAGGAGTCGAACTGGTGAGGGATCACCTTCTGGAAGTACTGAAAAAATGGGGAAAAATCCATCCCAAATCCATCCCACTGACCCCAAATCCACCCCAAATCCCATCCCACTGACCCCGTCCCCAAACCATCCCAAATCCCATCATTGACCCCAAACCCACCTCAAATCACAAATCCACCCCCACCCACTGACCCCAAATTTCACCCACTGACCCCAAGCCCACCCCAAACCCACCATTGACCCCAAATCCCATCCCACTGACCCCAAATCCACCCAATCCACACTGACCCCAAACTCTCATGACCTGTCCCAAATCCCCAAATCTCCAAATCCCATCCTTTATTCACGCTTTAAATGCCCCCACTCACCCCAAACCCACCCCAAATCACCCCCCAAATCCCATCCCATTGACCCCAACCCCCAAATCCCATCACAGCCCCAAATCTACCCCATTATTTAAACCCAGCCCATGACCAAGCCACCCAAACCCCATCCCACTGACCCAAACCCCAAACCCACCCCAAATCCCCCAAACCTCATTTGCCCCCAAATGCACCCACTGACCCCAAACCCATCCCACTGACGCCAAATCCACCCAAATCCATCCCACTGACCCCAAAACTCATCCCACTGACCCCAACCTCAAATCCCCAAATCCCCAAATCTCATCCCACTGACCCCAAACCACCCCAAACCCACCCCAAATCCACCCCAAACCCTTCCCATTGCCCCCAAATCCCACCCTACTGACCCCAAACCCACCCCACTGACCCCAAATCCCCCTCAATCCCCCAAATCCCCCCAATCCCCTTTCCCCCCCACCTGGGACATTCCCTCCATGTCCAGCTGCACCAGCTCAGCCTGGTTGAACTGCAGCAGAGCCATTCCCACCCGGAACACGATCTCCAGGCCCTGGGGACACCACTGGGTCACCTTGGGGACACCTGGGGACACCTGGGGACAGCTGGGGACACCTGGGGACAGCTGGGGCAGCCTGGGGACATCCCTGGGGACAGCTGGGGGCATCCCTGGGGACATCTGGGGTAGCCTGGGGACATCTGAGGACATCCCTGGGGACATCTGGGGCATCCCTGGGGACATCTGGGGACATCTGGGGACACCTGGGGCAGCCTGGGGACACTGAGATCATCCCTAGGGACACCTGGGGCATCCCTGGGGACACCTGGGGACATCTTGGGGACAGCTGGGACATCCTGGGGACACTGTGGTCATCCCTGGGACACCTGGGGCACCCTGGGGACAGCTGGGGACACCTGGGTCACCCTGAGTCACCTGGGGCATCCCTGGGGACACCAGCGGGTCACCCTGGGGACAGCTGGGGACATCTGGGACTTCCTGGGGCACCCTGGGGACATCTGGGGACACCTGGGTCACCATGGGTCACCATGCGCACCCTGGGGACACTGCAGTCATCCCTGGGTCACCCTGGGGACATCTGGGGACACCTGGGTCACCATGGCCACCCTGGGGCCACCTGGGTCACCCCTGGGACACCTGGGTCATGCCTGGGTCACCCTGGGGACACCTGGGTCACCATGGGCACCCTGGGGACACTGCAGTCATGCCTGGGTCACCACGGCCACTCTGGGGCCACCTGGGTCACCCCTGGGGACACCTGGGTCATCCTTGGGTCACCTGGGCCACCCTGGGGCCACCTGGGTCACCCCTGGGTCACCTGAGGTCATCCCTCGGCCACCACAGTCACTCTAGGGTCACCTTGGGTCATGCCTGGGTCACCACGGCCACTCTGGGGACAGCTGGGTCATCCCTGGGCCACTCTGGGGACACCGCGGTCACTCTGGGGACACCTGGGTCATCCCTGGGTCACTCTGGGGACACTGCGGTCACTCTGGGGACAGCTGGGTCATCCCTGGGTCACTCTGGGGACACTGCGGTCACCTCTGGGTCACCAGGGTCATCCCTAATCCATGACTGGGGACACCAAGGTCACTCTGGGGACACCTGGGCCACCTCAGGTCATCCCTGGGTCACTTCAGGGTCACTCTGGGGCCACCTTGGGTCACCCCTGGGTCACTTCAGGGCCACCAGGGTCACCTCAGGGTCACCTCAGGTCACCTGCACCATTCCCAGGGCAGATTTGGAGGGATTTGGTTAAACCCAAATTCATTTTGAGGGATTTTCTTCATCCCAAACTCACTTTTTAGGAGATTTTCTTCATCCCAAACTCACTTTTAGGGATTTTTTTCATCCCAAATTAACTTTTAGGGAATTTTTTTCATCCCAAATTAACTTCTAAGGGATTTTCTTCATCCCAAACTCACTTTTAGGGGATTTTCTTCATCCCAAATTCACTTTTAGGAGATTTTCTTCATCCCAAACTCGCTTTTAGGGGATTTTCTTCATCCCAAACTCACTTTTAGGGGATTTTCTTCATCCCAAATTCACTTTTGAGGGATTTAGTAAAACCCAAATTAATTTTAAGGGATTTTCTTCATCCCAAACTCACTTTTAGGAGATTTTCTTCATCCCAAACTCATTTTTAGGGATTTTCTTCATCCCAAATTCACTTTTAGGGGATTTTCTTCATCCCGAACTCACTTTTGAGGGATTTAGTAAAACCCAAATTAATTTTAAGGGATTTTCTTCATCCCAAACTCACTTTTAGGGATTTTTTTCATCCCAAACTCACTTTTAGGGGATTTTCTTCATCCCAAATTCACTTTTTAGGGATTTTCTTCATCCCAAACTCACTTTTAGGGATTTTCTTCATCCCAAACTCACTTTTAGGGGATTTTCTTCATCCCAAACTCACTTTTAGGGGATTTTCTTCATCCCAAACTCACTTTTTAAGGATTTTCTTCATCCCAAACTCACTTTTAGGAGATTTTCTTCATCCCAAATTAACTTTTAGGGGATTTTCTTCATCCCAAATTCACTTTTAGGGGATTTTCTTCATCCCAAACTCACTTTTAGGGGATTTTCTTCATCCTAAATTCCCTTTTGACCCCAAATTCTGTGGGATTTGGTTAAATCCAAACTCCATTTTGACCCCAAATTCTGTGGGATTTTCCCCCCAAACCCCAAACTCGGAGGATTTTACCCCAAACCCTCCTGGCTGTGGTTTTGGGGGATTTTTGGGGTAATTTTGGGGTAGTTTTGGGTCATTTTTGGGCTATTTTTGGGCTATTTTTTTTCTATTTTGAGGTTGGGTTTTTTTTGTATTTTTGGGGGTATTTTTGGGGCATTTTTGGGGCTTTTTTTTTGCTAATTTGGGGGCATTTTTGGGCTATTTTTGGGGCATTTTTGGGGTTTTTTTTGCTATTTTGAGGTATTTTTGGGGCATTTTTGGGGCATTTTTGTGTCTTTTTGGGTCACTTTCGGGGGCATTTTTGGGCTATTTTTTGGCTCATTTTTTGGGATATTTTTGCATCATTTCTGGAGCATTTTCTGGGGCATTTTTGTGTCATTTTTGTGTCACTTTTGGTGCATTTTTTGGGGTGTTTTTGGCTCATTTTTGGCTCATTTTTAGGGTATTTTTGGCCCATTTTTGGGGTATTTTTTGGGTGTTTTTCGCTCATTTTTGAGTCATTTTTTGGGGTATTTTTGGCTCATTTTTGGCCCATTTCTGCCCCATTTTTGGGGTGTTTTTGGGGTTCTTTTGGGGGTACCTCATACACGAAGATGTTGAAGACCCTCGTTTTTGGCTCATTTTTGGGGTGTTTTTGGCTCATTTTTGGCTCATTTTTGGGGTGTTTTTGGCTCATTTTTGGGGTGTTTTTGGCTCATTTTTGGCTCATTTTTGGGGTGTTTTTGGCTCATTTTTGGCCCATCTTTGGCTCATTTTTGGGGTGTTTTTGCCTCATTTTTGGGGTGTTTTTGGCTCATTTTTTGGGGTGTTTTTGGCTCATTTTTGGGGTATTTTTGGCCCATTTTTGGCTCATTCTTGGCCCATTTCTGACCCATTTTTGGGGTGTTTTTGGGGTTCTTTTCAGGATTCTTTTGGGGGTACCTCGTACATGAAGATGTTGAAGACCCTCATTTTTGTGTCATTTTTGAGGTATTTTTGTGTCATTTTTGAGTCATTTTTTGGGGTATTTTTGGCTCATTTTTGGGGTATTTTTGGCCCATTTTTGGCTCATTTTTTGGCCCTTTCTTGGCCCATTTTTGACCCATTTTTGGCTGATTTTTGGCTCATTTTTTGGCCCATTTCTGCCCCACTTTTGGGGTTATTTTTGTGGTTCTTTTGGGAGTACCTCATACATGAAGATGTCAAAGACCCTCATTTTTGTGTCACTTTTAGCTCATTTTTGGGGTATTTTTGGCTCATTTTTGGCCCATTTTTGGGGTTATTTTATTTTTGGCTCCTTTTGGGGGTACCTCGTACATGAAGATGTCGAAGACCCTCATTTTTGTGTCATTTTTGGGGTATTTTTGTGTCATTTTTGAGTCATTTTTTGCGGTATTTTTGGCTCATTTTTGGGGTATTTTTGGCCCATTTTTGGCTCATTTTTGGGGTATTTTTGGCTCATTCTCGGCCCATTTTTGACCCGTTTTTGGGGTTATTTCTGGCTCATTTTTGGGGTGTTTTTGGGGTGTTTTCAGGATGTTTTTGGGGGTACCTCGTACATGAAGATGTCGAACACCCTGGTGGCCACAGGCAGCGGGAAGGTGGTGAGAAAGAGGGTGAGGAACCAGGAGGAAGCATACATGGAGGTGAGGAAGCTCTTTTTGGGGTGCTTTTGGGGTCATTTTGGCTCATTTTTGGGGTACTTTTTGCCCATTTTTGGCTCATTTTTGGGGTATTTTTTGCCCATTTTTGTGTCATTTTTTGGGGTATTTTTGGCTCATTTTTGGCCCATTTTTGGGGTACCTCATATATGAAGATGTCGAACACCCTCATTTTGGTGTCATTTTTGGGTATTTTTGGGACATTTTTCAGGTATTTTTGTGTCATTTTTGTGTCACTTTTGGCTCATTTTTTGGGGTATTTTTGGCTCATTTCTGGCCGATTTTTGGCTCATTTTTGGCTCATTTAGGCTCATTTTTGGGGTGTTTTCAGGATTTTTTTGGGGGTACCTCGTACATGAAGATGTCAAAGACCCTCATTTTTGTGTCATTTTTGGCTCATTTTTGGCCCATTTTTGGCTGAATTTTGACCCATTTTTGTGTCATTTTTGGGGTATTTTTGGCTGATTTTTGGCCCATTTTTGCCTCACTCTTTGGGTGGTTTTGGCTCATTTTAGGCTCATTTTTGGGGTATTTTTGGGGTTATTTTTGGGGGTACCTCGTACATGAAGATGTCGAAGACCCTCATTTTTGTGTCATTTTTGGGGTATTTTTGTGTCATTTTTGAGTCATTTTTTGAGGTATTTTTGGCTCATTTTTGGCTCATTTTTGGGGTATTTTTGGCCCCATTTTTGGCTCATTTTTGAGGTATTTTTGGCTCATTTTTGAGGTATTTTTGGCTCATTCTCGGCCCATTTTTGACCCGTTTTTGGGGTGTTTTTGGGGTTATTTCTGGCTCATTTTTGGGGTATTTTTGGCTGATTTTTGGCCCATTTTTGCCTCACTCTTTGGGTGTTTTTGGCTCATTTTTGGCTCATTTTTGGCTCATTTTAGGCTCATTTTTGGGGTATTTTTGGGGTTATTTTTGGGGGTACCTCGTACATGAAGATGTCGAACACCCTCATTTTTGTGTCACTTTTATGTCATTTTTGTGTCATTTTTGGCTCATTTTTTGGGTATTTTTGGCTCATTTTTTGGGGCATTTTTGGCTTATTTTTGGGGTATTTCTGCCCCATTTCTGGCCCATTTTTGGGGTATTTCTGGCCCATTTTTGGGGTATTTTTGGGATGTTTTTGGGGTTCTTTTGGGTGTTATTTTGGGGGAACCTCGTACATGAAGATGTCAAACACCCTCATTTTTGTGTCACTTTTGGCTCATTTTTGGCCCATTTTTGCCTCACTCTTTGGGTGGTTTTGGCCCATTTTTGGCTCATTTTTGGCTCATTTTTGGGGTGTTTTTGGCTCATTTTTGACTCATTTTTTGGCTCATTTTTGGGGTATTTTTGACTCATTTTTCAGGTGTTTTTGGCCCATTTTTGGCTCATTTTTGGGGTATTTTTGGGGTTATTTTTGGGGGTACCTCGTACATGAAGATGTCGAACACCCTGGTGGCCACAGGCAGCGGGAAGGTGGTGAGGAAGAGGGTGAGGAACCAGGAGGAAGCATACATGGAGGTGAGGAAGCTCTGCGAGCGGAAATGAACGTTCAGCTCCGGCAGCTGCTCCTGGGGAGGGCAGAGAAAAATGGGAATTTGGGGAGAAATGGAGAGAAAAATGGAATTTGGGGAGAAATGGAGAGAAAAATGGGAATTTGGGGAGAAATGGAGAGAAAAATGGGAATTTGGGGAGAAATGGAGAGAAAAATGGAATTTGGGGAGAAATGGAGAGAAAAATGGGAATTTGGGGAGAAATGGAGAGAAAAATGGGAATTTGGGGAGAAATGGAGAGAAAAATGGAATTTGGGGAGAAATGGAGAGAAAAATGGGAATTTGGGGAGAGAAACAGGAACTTGGGGAGAGGAAAACTGGGATCTGGGGAGAGAAATGGGGGAAAAACCTGAATTTGGGGAAAAATGGAGAGAAAAATGGGAATTTGGGGAGAGAAAAATGGGGATTTGGGGAGAGGAAAACTGGGATCTGGGGAGAGAAATGGGGGAAAAACCTGAATTTGGGGAAAAATGGAGAGAAAAACGGGAATTTGGGGAGAAATGGGAATTCGGGGGAAAAACAGGCATTTGGGGAGAAAATGGGAATTTGAGGGAGAAAAATGGGAATTTGGGGGAGAAAAAATGGGATTTGGGGAGAGAAAAACTGGGTTTTGGGGAGAAAATGGGGAGAAAAATGGGAATTTGGGGGAAAAAACAGGAATTTGGGGAGAAAATGGGAATCTGGGGGAGAGAAAAACTGGGATTTGGGGAGAGAAATGGAGTGATTGGGGAGAAAAAGGGGAATTTGGGGAGAAATGGAGAGAAAAAGGGGAATTTGGGGGAGAAAAAGGGGAATTTGGGGAGAAATGGAGAGAAAAAGGGGAATTTGGGGAGAAAAACGGGAATTTGGGGGAGAAAAATGGGGATTTGGGGAGAGAAATGGAGTGAATGGGGAGAAAAATGGGAATTTGGGGAGAGAAAAACTGGGATTTGGGGAGAAATGGAGAGAAAAACGGGATTTTGGGGAAAAATGGGGAGAAAAAACAGAATTTGGGGGAAAACGGGGAGAAAAATGGGAATTTGGGGAGAAATGGAGAGAAAAATGGGAATTTGGGGAGAAATTGAGAGAAAAACGGGAATTTGGGGAAAAAACGGGAATTTGGAGGGAAAAAATAGGATTTGGGGGAAAAAAATAGGTTTGGGGGAAAAATAGGATTTGGGGAGAGAAAAACTGGGATTTGGGAAAAATGGAGAGAAAATGGGAATTTGGGGAAAAAACCAGGAATTTGGAATGGGAATTTTGGGGAGAAAAATGGGAGTTTTGGGAGAGAAAATTGGGATTTGGGGAAGGAAATGGAGTGATTGGGGAGAAAAAGGGGAATTGGGGAGAAAAAGGGAATTTGGGGAGGAAAAAGGGGAATTTGGGGAGAGAAAAACTGGGATTTGGGGAGAAATGGAGAGAAAAACGGGATTTTGGGGAAAAATGGGGAGAAAAAACAGAATTTGGGGGAAAATGGGGAGAAAAAGGAGAATTTGGGGAGAAAAAAAGGGGAATTTGGGGAGAGAAAAACAGGAATTCGGGGGAAAAACAGGAATTTGGGGAGAAAAACTGGAATTTGAGGGGAAAATGGGAATTTCAGGGAGAAAATGGGAATTTGGGGAGAAAATGGGAATTTGGGGAGTGGATTGGGAGAAAAATGGGAATTTGGGGTCTGAAACAGGGGAAAAACAGGAATTTGGAGAGAAAAATGGGAATTTGGGGAGAAAATGGGGAGAAAATGGGAATTTGGGGAGAAAATGGGGAGGAAATGGGAATTTGGGGTGATTTGGGAGGAAAATGGGAATTTGGGAATCTCCTGGAGTTTCCTGTGGATAACCTTTGGGGTCTCCTGGATGCTCCATGATCTCAGAGCCACTGCTGTCCCCAGCCTGATGTCCCCATCGCTGTCCCCAGCACTGTCCCCATCCCGATGGCCCCAGCACTGTCCCCACTGCTGTCCCCATTCCCATCCTGCTGTCCCCATGGCTGTCCCCAGCCCGATGTCCCCAGCACTGTCCCCATTTCCATCCTGCTGTCCCCATCAATGTCCCCAGCACTGTCCCCAGCCTGATGGCCCCAGCACTGTCCCCAGCACTGTCCCCATCACTGTCCCCAGCCTGACATCCCCAGCACTGTCCCCATCAATGTCCCCAATGTCCCACCTGCAGCAGCACCTCGAACTGGTATATACAAAGCCCCAGCTGTCCCCAATCTCAATGTCCCCAAGGCTGTCCCCAATGTCCCTAAAGTCCCCAATGTCCCCATGGCTGTCCCCAATGTCCCTAACGTCCCCAATGTCCCCATGGCTGTCCCCAAGCTGTCCCCACCTGCAGCAACACCTCAAACTGGTAGATGCAGAGCCCCAGCTGTCCCCATTGATGTCCCCAATGTCCCCAGGCTGTCCCCATGGCTATCCCCATCAATGTCCCCAGTGTCCCCAACATCCCCAATGTCCCCAGGCTGTCCCCAGTCCCAATGTCCCCAGTGTCCCCAATGTCCCCAAGCTGTCCCCATCAATGTCCCCAGGCTGTCCCCATCAATGTCCTCAATGTCCCCATGGCTGTCCCCAATGTCCCCATCAATGTCCCCAATGTCCCACCTGCAGCAGCACCTCGAACTGGTAGATACAAAGCCCCAGCTGTCCCCATTGATGTCCCCAATGTCCCCAGGCTGTCCCCATGGCTGTCCACATGAACGTCCCCAGTGTCCCCATGGCTGTCCCCAATGTCCCCATCAATGTCCCCAGTGTCCCCAGGCTGTCCCCAATGTCCCCATTGATGTCCCCAAAGTCCCCAAAGTCCCACCTGCAGCAGCACCTCGAATTGGTAGATGCAGAGCCCCAGCTGGGCCATGCTGTCCCCAATCCCAATGTCCCCAATGTCCCCAATGTGTCCCCAATGTCCCCAGGCTGTCCCACCTGCAGCAGCACCCCGAACTGGTACATACAAAGCCCCAGCTGGGCCATGCTGTCCCCAATGTCCCCATCAATGTCCCCAATGTCCCCAATGTCTCCATGGCTGTCCCCAGTGTCCCCATTGATGTCCCCAGTGTCCCCAATGTCCCCAGGCTGTCCCCATGGCTGTCCCCAATGTCCCCATGGCTGTCCCCAATGTCCCCAGGCTGTCCCCATCGATGTCCCCAATGTCCCCAGGCTGTCCCCACCTGCAGCAGCACCTCGAACTGGTAGATGCAGAGCCCCAGCTGGGCCATGCTGTCCCCAATCCCAATGTCCCCAATGTCTCCATGGCTGTCCCCAATGTCCCCAATGTCCCCAATGTCCCCACCTGCAGCAGCACCTCGAACTGGTAGATACAAAGCCCCAGCTGGGCCATGCTGGGTTTGAAGAGCTCCCGCAGGCGATATTCCTGCATCAGCCGAACAAACACCGAGAAAGCTTCTTCCTCTGGCATCTGGGCAGGGAAAAATGGGAATTGTTCACAGGAAAACATCAAAAATTCCAGAGAAAAACCTCTTCCTCCGGCATCTGGGCAGGGAAAAATGGGAATTGTTCACAGGAAAACATCAAAAATTCCAGAGAAAAACCTCTTCCTCTGGCATCTGGGCAGGGAAAAATGGGAATTGTTCACAGGAAAATATGGGAATTCCAGAGAAAACCCAGAATTCCCAGAGAAACCCTCTTGCTCCGGCATCTGGGCAGGAAAAATGGGAATTAGTGCCAGGAAAACATCAAAAATTCCAGAGAAAAACCTCTTCCTCTGGCATCTGGGCAGGGAAAAATGGGAATTGTTCACAGGAAAATATTGGGAATTCCCAGAGAAAGCCTCTTCCTCTGGCATCTGGGCCAAGAAAAAATGGGAATTAGTGCCAGGAAAATACAGGAATTCCAGAGAAAGCCTCTTCCTCTGGCATCTGGGCATGGAAAAATGGGAATGGTTCACAGGAAAATATGGGAATTCCAGAGAAAACCCAGAATTCCCAGAGAAACCCTCTTCCTCTGGCATCTGAGTCAAAAAAAACAGGGAATTATTCCCAGAAAAACCCAGGAATTCCCAGAGAAAATCCAGAATTCCCATCAAAACCCTCCTCCTCTGATATCTGAACCTGAAAAAACCAGGGAACTGTTCCCAGAAAAACACCGGGATTCCCATCAGAACCCTCTTCCTCCGGCATCTGGGCAGGGAAAAATGGGAATTATTGCCAGGAAAACCCAGAATTTCCAGAGAAAGCCTCTTCCTCTGGCATTTGGGCATGGAAAAAATGGGAATTAGTGCCAGGAAAATACAGGAATTCCAGAGAAACATTGGGATTCCGAGAGAAACATCAGGATTCCCACAGAAACCTTCTTCCTCTGGCATCTGGGCAGGGAAAAATGGCAGTTAGTGCCAGGAAAATATCAGAAATTCCAGAGAAACATTGGGATTCACAGAGAAACCTTCTTCCTCTGGCATCTGGGCATGGAAAACATGGGAATTAGTGCAAGGAAAATACAGGAATTGCAGAGAAACATCAGGAATTCCAGAAAAAGCCTCTTCCTCTGGCATCTGGGCAGGGAAAACATGGGAATTATTGCCAGGAAAACCCAGAATTTCCAGAGAAAGCCTCTTCCTCTGGCATCTGGGCATGGAAAAAATGGGAATTAGTGCCAGGAAAACATCAGAAATTCCAGAGAAAACCCAGAATTCCCAGAAAAAACCCAGAATTCCCAGAAAAACATTGGGATTCCCAGAGAAAGCCGCCTTCTCCGGCATCTGAGCCAAAAACAGGGAATTGTTCACAGGAAAACATCGGGAATTCCAGAGAAAAAACAGAATTCCCAGAGAAACCCTCTTCCTCTGGCATCTGGGCATGGAAAAATATGGAATTATTGCCAGGAAAACCCAGAATTCCCATCCAAACCCTCTTCCTCTGGCATCTGAGCCCAAAACCAGGGAATTATTCCCATCCAAACCCTCTTCCTCTGGCATCTGATCCCAAAAAAACCCATGGAATTCCCATCAGAACACCGGAATTCCCATCCAAACCCTCTCCCTGAGGGATCTGATCCCAAAAACCCCAGAATTATCAAAACCCCCAGAATTCCCAAAAATCCCCAGAATTCCCAAAAAGCCCCAGAATTCCCAGAACCTCTAGAATCCCCAAACCACCCAGAATTCTCAAAAACCCCAGAATTCCCAAAAAAAGCCCCAGAATTCCCAGAACCCCCAGAATTCCCAAAAATCCCTGGAATTCCCAAAACACCCAGAATTCCCAAAAAAACCTCAGAATTCCTCAAAACTCCCAGAATTCCCAAAAAGCCACGGAATTCCCCAAATCCCCCAGAATTCCCAAAAAGCCCCAGAATTCCCAAAAAGCCCAAGAATTCCCAAAAAGCCCCAGAATTCCCAAAACTCCCAGAATTGCCAAAACCCCCAGAATTCCCAAAAAGCCCCAGAATTCCCAAAAAGCCCAAGAATTCCCAAAAAGCTCAGAATTCCCAAAATCCCCCAGAATTCCCAAAAAGTCCCAGAATTGCCAAAACCCCCAGAATTCCCAAAACTCGCAGAATTGCCAAAACCCCCAGAATTGCCCAAAATCCCCAGAATTCCCAAAAACCCTGGAATTCCCAAAAGCCCCCAGAATTCCCAAAACTCCCAGAATTCCCAAAAACCTCCAGAATTCCCAAAACCCCCCAGAATTGCCAAACCTCCCAGAATTCCCAAAAACCCCGGAATTCCCAAAATCCCCCAGAATTCCCAAAAAGCCCCAGAATTCCCAAAACTCCCAGAATTCCCAAAACTCCCAGAATTGCCCAAAATCCCCAGAATTCCCAAAAACCTCCAGAATTCCCAAAAAGCTCCAGAATTCCCAAAAAGCCCCAGAATTCCCAAAACCCCCCGGAATTCCCAAAACTCCCAGAATTGCCCAAAATTGCCCAAAAACCTCCAGAATTCCCAAACCCCCCAGAATTCCCAAACCCCCAAATTCTAAAACCCCCCCAGAATTCCCCAAAGCCTGGAATTCCCCAACCCCCAGAATCCCCAAACCCCCAGAATCCCCAAACCCCCCAGAATTCCCAAACCCCCAGAATTGCCAAACCCCAGAATTCCCAGAATTCCCAGAACCCCAAAATTCCCAAAACCCCCAGAATTGCCAAACCCCCAGAATTCCCAGAACCCCCAGAATTCCCAAAAAACCCCCCAGAATTCCCAAAACTCCCAAGCCCCCACCTGCATGAGCAGCAGTCCCACGATGAAGGCACTGCCCTGGCAATAGCCAACCTCCCGATCCACCAGTGAATAGGCCTGCCGAGCAGGGGAATGTCACCCTAATGTCCCCAAGGTCCCCAGGTGTCACCTGTGTCACCAGGGTCCCCATGGCACACCAATGTCCCCATGTCACCCCAGTGTCACCTTCATGACATTGAAGAGCACCTCCTGGCCCAGGCTGTCCTGTCCTGTCCTGTCCCCAATATCCCCAATGCCCTATGTCACCCCAAGGTCCCCAGTGTCCCCATGTCACCCCAATGTCCCCATGTCACCCCAGTGTCCCCAGTGTCACCTTCATGACACTGAAGAGCACCTCCTGGCCCAGGCTGTCCTGTCCCCAGTGTCCCCATGTCACCCCAAGGTCCCCAGTGTCCCCATGCCACCCCAAGGTCCCCATGTCACCCCAGTGTCCCCAATGTCCCCAGTGTCACCTTCATGACGTTGAAGAGCACCTCCTGGCCCAGGCTGTCCTGTCCCTGTCCCCAATGTCCCCAATGTCCCCAATGTCCCCAATGTCCCCAGTGTCCCCATGTCACCTTCATGACGTTGAAGAGCACCTCCTGGCCCAGGCTGTCCTGGCCCTGTCCCCAATGTCCCCAATGTCCCCAATGTCCCCAATGTCCCCAGTGTCCCCATGTCACCTTCATGACGTTGAAGAGCACCTCCTGGCCCAGGCTGTCCTGGCCCTGTCCCCAATGTCCCCAATGTCCCCAATGTCCCCAATGTCCCCAGTGTCCCCATGTCACCTTCATGACGTTGAAGAGCACCTCCTGGCCCAGGCTGTCCTGGCCCTTGAAGAAGTCGTGCTCAGGGTAGGTCCTGGCGATGTCCCTGCGGATCAATCGCTCGCAGGGCGACGACATCCTCAGCAGCTCCGAGTACTGCTGCTTCAGGGGCAGCTCGGCTGCACTGCACAGCAGCTGCCACACGATGGCGCGGAAATGATGGGGGATTCCCTTCCGGATGAGTTCCTAGAAATATCCCAAACGGATCCTAAATCATCCTAAAAACATCCTAAACAAACCCCACTAGAGCGGCAGCTCGGCTGCACTGCACAGCAACTGCCACACGATGGCCCGGAAATGATGGGGGATTCCCTTCCGGATGAGTTCCTGAAAACATCCCAAATGGATCCTAAATGTATCCTAAACCACCCTAAATGTATCCAAACCCATCCTAAATACACCTCATTGCACAATAACTGCCACTCGATGGCTCGGAAATGGTGAGGGATTCCTTTTCTGATCAGTTCCTGGGGATATGGGATCACTGAGATCCTAAATGTATCCTAAATGGATCCTAAACCAACCCTAAATACACCTCACAGCACAGCAGCTGCCACACAATGGCTTGGAAATGATGAGGGATTCCTTTTCTGATCAATTCCTGGGGATATGGGATCAGTGAGATCCTAAATGTATCCTAAACGTATTCTAAATCAACCCTAAATCCATCCCACAGCAGAGCAGCTGCCACACGATGGCTCAGAAATGGTGAGGGATTACCTTTTGGATCAGTTCCTGAAAACATCCCAAATGGATCCTAAATGGATCCTAAACGTATCCTAAATTCATCCCACTGACCCCAAATCCACCCCAAACCCACCCCAAACCACCCCAAAGTGGCCAAATCCACCCCAAACCACCCCAAACCCACCCCAAATCACCACCAATTAGCCAAATCCACCCCAAATCCACCCCAAACCCCCCCAAACCACCACCAAATTGGCCAAATCCACCCCAAAGTGGCCAAATCTGCCCCAAACCCACCCCAAATTCACCCCAAACCACCCCAAATCCAGCCCAAAACACTACAAACTGCCCCAAACCACTCCAAACCACCCCAAACCACCACCAATTGGGCAAATCCCCCCAAACACCCAAAACCACCCCAAACCCACCCCAAATCCACCACCAAATTGGCCAAATCCACCCTAAACCACCCCAAATGCACCCTAAATTGGCCAAATCCACCCCAAACCCACCCCAAAGTGGGCAAATTCACCCCAAAACACCACCAATTAGCCAAATCCACCCCAAATCCACCCCAAACCACCACCAAATTGGCCAAATCCCCCCAAATCCACCCCAAAGCACCTCAAATCCACCCCAAACCACCACAAAGTGGCCAAATCCACCACAAAGCACCCCAAATCCACCCCAAAGCACCCCAAACCCCCACCAAATTGGCCAAACCCACTCCAAATCCACCCCAAACCCACCCCAAACCACCCCAAACCACCTCAAATCCACCCCAAATTGGCCAAACCCACTCCAAATCCACCCCAAATAGGCCAAATCCACCCCAACCCCACCCCAAACCACCCCAAATCCACCCCAAACCCACCCCAAATTGGCCAAATTCACTCCAAATCCACCCCAAACCACCACTAGATTGGCCAAATCCACCCCAAACCACTACAAACTGGCCAAATCCACCCCAAACCCACCCCAAACCACCCCAAATCCACCCCAAACCACTACCAATTAGCCAAATCCACCTCAAATCCACCACCAAATTGGCCAAATCCACCCCAAATCCACCCCAAATCCACCCCAAACCACCACCAATTGGCCAAATCCATCCCAAATTGCCCAAATCCACCCCAAACCAACCCAAATCACCCCAAACCACCACCAATTAGCCAAATCCACCCCAAATCCATCCCAAATCCACCCCAAAACCACCCCAAACCATCCCAAATCCACCCCAAACCACCACCAATTAGCCAAATCCACCCCAAACCACCCCAAATCCACCCCAAACCACCCCAAATCCACCCCAAACCAACCCCAAACCCTCCCAAACCACCCCAAATCCACCCCAAACCACCCCAAATCCACCCCAAAGCGCCCAAATCCACCCCAAATTGGCCAAATCCACTCCAAATCCACCCCAAACCACCACTAAATTGGCCAAATCCACCCCAAACCACTACAAACTGGCCAAATCCACCCCAAACCCACCCCAAACCACCACCAAATTAGCCAAATCCACCCCAAATCCAGCCCAAACCACCACCAATTGGCCAAATCCACCCCAAACCACCCCAAACCACCACCAAATCCACCCCAAACCACAACCAATTAGCCAAAACCACCCCAAACCCACCCCAAATTGGCCAAACCCACCCCAAACCCACCCAAACCCACCCCAACCCCAGAGCCCACCTTGAGCAGCTTCTCCTTCTTGCGGCGCCACTCGTCCCACTCGTTGACGATGCGTCCCCAGAGGATCCAGGTGTCCTCCTCCAGGTGGCTCAGGTTGGAGGAGGCCGAGGAGCTGGACACCAGCGAGGAGCCGCTGTTCCGCCGCGAGCCGTTCACCGAGCGAAGGGACTTGGAGTCAGCCTCCAGCAACCTGGGGAGGGGAGAAATGGGGTGAGGTGGGGTGGGAGGGACTCAAAATGGGGTGGGAGGGACAGAAAATGGGGTGGGAGAGACACAAAATGGGGAGAAATGGGACAGAGAACGGGGTGGGAGTGACTCAAAATGGGGTGGAGGGACAGAAAATGGGGTGGGAGGGACAGAAAATGGGGAGAAATGGGAAGAGATGGGGTGGGAGGGACAGAAAATGGGGTGGAGTGACACAAAATGGGGAGGAATGGGACAGAAAACGGGTGGGATTGACTCAAAATGGGGAGCAATGGGGTTGGAGGGACCCAAAATGGGGTGGGAGGGACAGAAAATGGGGTGGGATTGACTAAAATGGGGAGAAATGGGGTGGGAGGGACAGAAAATGGGGTGGGAGGGACAGAAAATGGGGTGGGATTGACTCAAAATGGGGAGAAATGGGGTGGGAGAGACCCGAAATAAGGTGAGATTGACCAGAAATGGGATGGGATTGACCCAAAATGGGAAGAAATGGGGTGGGAGGGACTCAAAACAGGGAGGAATGGGGTGGGAGGGACCTGAAATGGGGTGGGAGTGACACAAAATGGGGAGAAATGGGGTGAAATGGGGTGGGAGGGACTCAAAATGGGGAGGAATGGGGTGGGAGGGACAGAAAACTGAGCCTGATTGACCCAAAATGGGGTGAAATGGGGTGGGAGAGACTCAAAATGGGGTGAGATTGACCCAAAATGGGGAGAAATGGATCGGGATTGACCCCAAATGGGGTGGGATTGACCCAAAAATGACCCTGATTGCCCCAAAATGAACCAAAATGAGGTGGGATTGACCCAAAATGGGATGGGATTGACCCAAATCTGACCCTGATTGACCCAAAATGGACCAAAATCAGGTGGGATTGACTCAAAATGGGATGGGATTGACCCAAAATTGACCCAAAATGTACCCTGATTGCCCCAAAATGCACCAAAACGGGGTGGGATTGACCCAAAATGGACCCTGATTGACCCAAATCTGACCCTGATTGACCCAAAATGCACTCAAGTCAGGTGGGATTGACCCAAAATGGGCCAAAATGGGGTGGGAGGGACAGAAAATGGGGAGAAATGGATCGGGATTGACCCAAAATGGGGTGGGATTGACCCAAAAATGACCCTGATTGCCCCAAAATGGACCAAAATCAGGTGGGATTGACCCAAAACGGGGTGGGATTGACCCAAAATGGGGTGGGATTGACCCAAAATGGGTGCAAATGAGGTGGGATTGACTCAAAACTGACCCTAATGGACCCAAAATGGACTAAAATGGGGTGGGATTGACCCAAAATGGATCCTGATTGACCCAAAATGGGACAGGATTGACCCAAAATGGACTAAAATGGGGTGAGATTGACCCAAAATGGATCCTGATTTGACCCAAACTGGACCAAAATGGGGTGGGAGTGACCCAAAAGTGACACAAGTGAGGTAGGATTGCCCCAAAATGGACTAAAATGGGGTGTGAGTGACACAAAATGGACCCAAACAGGATGGGATTGACCCAAAATTGACCCAAATGGGGTGGGATTGACCCGAAATGGATCGGGATTGACCCAAACTGTATCAAAATGGGGTGGGAGTGACCCAAAATTGACCCTAAATGTACCCTGATTGACCCAAAATACATCAAAATGCAGTGGAATTGACCCAAAATGGGGAGAGATGGGGTGGGATTGACCCAAATCTGACCCTGATTGACCCCAAATGGGGTGGGAGAGACTCAAAATGGGGTGAGATTGACCCAAAATGGGGAGAAATGGATCGGGATTGACCCAAAATGGGGTGGGATTGACCCAAAAATGACCCTGATTGCCCCAAAATGGACTAAAATGAGGTGGGATTGACCCAAAATGGGGTGGGATTGACCCAAATCTGACCCTGATTGACCCAAAATGGGGTGGGAGGGACAGAAAATGGGGAGAAATGGGGTGGGAGAGACCCAAAATGGGGAGAAATGGGGTGAAATGGGGTAGGATTGACCCAAAATGGGGTGGGATTGACCCAAAATGGGTGCAAATGAGGTGGGATTGACTCAAAACTGACCCTAATGGACCCAAAATGGACTAAAATGGGGTGGGATTGACCCAAAATGGATCCTGATTGACCCAAAATGGGACAGGATTGACCCAAAATGGACTAAAATGGGGTGAGATTGACCCAAAATGGATCCTGATTTGACCCAAAATGGACCAAAATGGGGTGGGAGTGACACAAAATGGACCCAAACAGGATGGGATTGACCCAAAATTGACCCAAATGGGGTGGGATTGACCCAAAATGGATCGGGATTGACCCAAACTGTATCAAAATGGGGTGGGAGTGACCCAAAATTGACCCTAAATGTACCCTGATTGACCCAAAATACATCAAAATGCGGTGGAATTGACCCAAAATGGGAAGAGATGGGGTGGGATTGACCCAAAAGTGACCCTGATTGCCCCAAAATGCACCAAAACGGGGTGGGATTGACCCAAAATGGGGAGAAATGGGGTGGGAGGGACAGAAAATGGGGAGAAATGGGGTGGGATTGACCCAAAATGGGATGGGATTGACCCAAAATGGGGTGGGATTGACCCAAAATGGGTGAAAATGAGGTGGGATTGACTCAAAACTGACTCTGATGGACCCAAAATGGACTAAAATGGGGTGAGATTGACCCAAAATGGATCCTGATTGCCCCAAAATGGGACAGGATTGACCCAAAATGGACTAAAATGGGGTGAGATTGACCCAAAATGGATCCTGATTGCCCCAAAATGGACCAAAATGGGGTGTGAGTGACACAAAATGGACCCAAACAGGATGGGATTGACCCAAAATTGACCCAAATGGGGTGGGATTGACCCAAAATGGATCGGGATTGACCCAAACTGTATCAAAATGGGGTGGGAGTGACCCAAAACCGACCCAAAAATGTACCCTGATTGACCCAAAATACATTAAAATGCGGTGGAATTGACCCAAATTGGGGAGAGATGGGGTGGGATTGACCCAAAAGTGACCCTGATTGACCCAAAATGCACCAAAACGGGGTGGGATTGACCCAAAATGGGATGGGATTGACCCAAATCTGACCCTGATTGACCCAAAATGCACTCAAGTCAGGTGGGATTGACCCAAAATGGGCCAAAATGGGGTGGGAGGGACAGAAAATGGGGAGAAATGGGGTGGAATTGACCCAAATCTGACCCTGATTGCCCCAAAATGGACCAAAATCAGGTGGGATTGACCCAAAATGGGGTGGGAGGGACAGAAAATGGGGAGAAATGGATCGGGATTGACCCAAAATGGGGTGGGATTGACCCAAAATGGGATGGGATGGACCCAAAATGGGTGCAAATGAGGTGGGATTGACTCAAAACTGACCCTAATGGACCCAAAATGGACTAAAATGGGGTGAGATTGACCCAAAATGGATCCTGATTGACCCAAACTGGGACAGGATTGACCCAAAATGGACCCAAGTGAGGTGGGATTGACCCAAACTGGACCCAAAAATGAAAATATTCCCCCCAAAAATGGAGCTATTTGCCCCCGAAGTAGAAATATTGGCACTGAAAATGAAAATATTCTCTCCAAAAATGG
Source organism: Lichenostomus cassidix (assembly GCF_008360975.1). Lineage (NCBI taxonomy): Eukaryota > Metazoa > Chordata > Aves > Passeriformes > Meliphagidae > Lichenostomus > Lichenostomus cassidix. Next base: position 653,858 of record NW_028147446.1, read on the forward strand.
AGATATTCCCCCCAAAAATGGAGCTATTTGCCCCAAAATAGAAATATTGGCAGTGAGAATGAAAATATTCTCCCTGAAAAACGCAGGTATTTCCCCCAAAATGAAGCTATTTCCCCAAAAATGGAGATATTTTCCCCAAAATCACTTTTCAGACAAATTCCATCCCCAAAAAGAAGTAGAAACCCCAGAAAGGTGTGTTTTCCCGACAGGTTCTGCTCCTCCAGCTTGGCCAAAATAGCTCCAAAAATGAAGATATTTCCATCAAAAATGCAGATATTTCCCCCAAAAATGAAGATATTTCCATCAAAAATGCAGATATTTCCCCCAAAAATGAAGATATTTCCCCCCAAAATGGAGATATTTCCCCCCAAAATGGAGATATTTCCCCCAAAAATGGAGATATTTCCCCAAAAAATGAAGGTATTTCCCCAAAAATGGACATATTTCCCTCAAAAATGGAGATATTTCCCCAAAAATTGGACTTATTTCCCCCCAATCAATTCCAAAGCCAATTCCACCCCCAAAAGTAGATAAAAACCCCAAAAAGCTATTTTTCCTGACCAGTTCTGCTCCTCCAGCTTGGCCAAAATAGCCCCAAAAATGGAGATATTTCCCCCAAAACTGAAGATATTTTCCCCAAAAATGGACATATTTCCCCCCAATCAATTCCAAAGCCAATTCCAGCCCCAGAAAATCTGTAAAAACCCCAAAAGGTATTTTTCCTGATCAGTTCTGCTCCTCCAGCTTGGCCAAAATAGCCCCAAAAATGAAGATATTTCCCAAAAAAATGAAAATATTCCTCCCAAAATGAAGATATTTTCCCCGAAAATGAAGATATTTCCCCCAAAAATGGAGATATTTCGCCAGAAAATGAAGATATTTCCCCCCAGTCAATTCTAGTGCCAATTCCACTCCCAAAATGAGTTAAAACCCCCAAAAATAGGTGTTTCCTGACAGGTTCTGCTCCTCCAGCTTGGCCAAAATAGCTCCAAAAGTGAAGATATTTCCCCAAAAATGAAGATATTTCCCCCAAATCAATTTTCAGGTGAATTCCAGCCCCAGAAAATCTGTCAAAACCCTAAAAAGGTATTTTTCCTGACCAGTTCTGCTCCTCCAGCTTGGCCAAAATAGCCCCAAAAATGGAGATATTTCCCCCAAAAATGGAGATATTTTCCCCAAAAATGGAGATATTTCCCCCAAAAATGGAGATATTTCCCCCCAATCAATTCCAAAGCCAATTCCACCCCCAAAAGTCGATAAAACCCCCAAAAAGCTGTTTCCTGATCAGTTCTGCTCCTCCAGCTTGGCCAAAATTGCTCCAAAAATGGAGATATTTCCTCCAAAAATTGAGATATTTCCCCCAAAAAATTCAGGTATTTTCCCCAAAAATGGACATATTTTCCCCAAAAATGGACATATTTCCCCCCAATCAATTTTCAGGTGAATTCCACCCCCAAAATGAGTTAAAACCCCCAAACTAGGTGTTTCCTGACCGGTTCTGCTCCTCCAGCTTGGCCAAAATAGCCCCAAAAATGAAGATATTTCCCGAAAAAAGGAAGATATTTCCCCCAAAAATGAAGATATTTCCCCCAAAAATGGAGATATTTCCCGAAAAAATGAAGATATTTCCCCCAAAAATGGACATATTTCCCCCCAGTCAATTTTAATACCAATTCCACCCCCAAACTAGGTGTTTCCTGACCGGTTCTGCTCCTCCAGCTTGGCCAGCAGCTGCAGCTCCTCGGAGCTGAGGCTCTCCTCGGAGGCTCCGGAGGCTGCAGCAGCCTCGGGGGAGGAGGAGCTCTCGGGGCTGCCGGGGGAGGCCATGGCAGCGCGATCACCTGGGGAGGGGGAAAGAAATTCACAGGTTCAGAACAAAATTCACACTGTTCAGAAGGAAATTCACCATTTTCGGACCAAAATTCACCATTTTCGGACCAAAATTCACCATTTTCGGACCAAAATTCACCATTTTCGGACCAAAATTCCCATTGTTCAGAACAAAATTCGCACTTTTCGGCACAAAATTGTCACTTTTCAGAACAAAATTCCCATTGTTCGGACTAAAATTCACACTTTTCTGAACAAAATTCACAATTTTCAGCCCAAAATTCACACTTTTCAGAACAAAATTCCCTTTTTTGGGCACAAAATTGTCACTTTTCAGCCCGAAATTCCCATTGTTCAGAACAAAATTCACCATTTTCAGAACAAAATTCCCACTTTTCAGATTGAAATTCCCAATTTTCGGCACAAAATTCACACTTTTCAGTGCAAAATTCCCACCTTTCAGAACAAAATTGTCACTTTTCAGCCAAAAATTCCCATTGTTTGGACCAAAATTCACATTTTTCAGACCAAAAATCCCGTTTTTCGGCACAAAATTCACAGTTTTGAGAACAAGAGTCCCACTTTTTGGAACAAAATCCACCCTTTTCAGTGCAAAATTCCCATTTTTCGTCACAAAATTGTCACTTCTCAGACCAAAATTCATATTTTTCAGAAAAAAATTCCCAATTTTCGGCACAAAATTCCCATTTTTCAGAACAAAATTCCCACTTTTCAGCCCAAATATTCCTGTTTACCGGCTCAAAATTCCCACTTTTCAGCCCAAAATTCACCTTTTTCAGACCAAAATTCACATTTTTTTGACCAAAATTCCTGTTTTTCAGACAAAACTCACAATTTTCAGCACAATAATACCATTTTGGAGCCCAAAATTCACCCTTTTCACTGTGAAATTCCCATTTTTGGGCCCAAAATTCCCATTTTTCAGAACAAAATTACAAATTTTTGGCACAAAATCCACACTTTTCAGTCCAAAATTCCCATTTTTAGCCCAAAATTCCCACTTTTCAGCCCAAAATTCCCACTTTTCAGCCCAAAATTCCCATTGTTCAGCACAAAATTCACACTTTTCGGCACAAAATTCCCACTGTTCAGCACAAAATTGTCTCTTTTCGGCCCAAAATTCCCATTTTTCAGAGCAAAATTCCCAATTTTCAGACCAAAATTCCCACTTTTCAGAACAAGATTCCCAATTTTCAGCACCAGATTCACCCTTTTCAGTGCAAAATTCCCATTTTTCAGAACATAATTCCCATTTTTCAGAACAAAATTCCCACTTTTCAGTGAAAAATTTCCACTTTTCGGCACAAAATTGTCACTTCCCAGAACAAAATTCCCATTTTTTGGCACAAAATTCCCACTGTTCAGAACAAAATTACCACTTTTTGGCACAAAATTCACATTTTTCAGACCAAAAGTCACCATTTTCAGAGCAAAATTCCCACTGTTCAGAAGAGAATTTCCATCGTTCGGACCAAAATTCCCCTTTTTCAGACCAAAATTCCCAATTTTCAAAGCAAAATTCACCCTTTTCAGAACAAAATTCCTATTTTTCGGCCCAAAATTGTCCCTTTTCAGAACAAAATTCCCACTTTTCGGCATCAGATTCACCCTTTTCAGCCCAAAATTCCCACTTTTCAGAACAAAATTCACAATTTTCAGAACAAAATTCCTATTTTTCGGCCCAAAATTCCCACTTTTTGGCACAAAATTCCCATTCTTCAGCACGAAATTCATCCTTTTCACTGCAAAATTCCCATTTTTCAGCCCAAAATTCTTCTTTATCAGCTCAAAATTGCCACTTTTTGGCAAAACTACCATCTTCCAGAACAAATTACAAAATTCCCATTTTTCGGCACAAAATTCCCACTTTTCAGAACAAAATCACCACTTTTCAGTGCAAAATTCCCCCTTTTCGGCACAAAATTCCCATTTTTCCGAACAAAATTCCCAATTTTTTTCACAAAATTCACCCTTTTCAGTGCAAAATTCCCATTTTTCGGCACAAAATTGTCACTTTTCAGCCCAAAATTCAACAT
>NW_028147446.1:658238-687052 GCF_008360975.1 Lichenostomus cassidix
AAATGGGGAAAATGGTGGAAAAATGGAGAAAATGAGGGAGAAAATGAGGGGAAAATGAGGGGAAACTGAGGTAACAGCAGATCTCCCTGATGTATTGGATCACCTGGGAAAAAATTGGGAAAATTTGGGTGAAAACGGTGAAAAAATGGTGAAAAATGGTGGGAAAATGGGGAAAAAATGGTGAAAAAAGGGCAGAAAACGAGAAGGAAAATGAGAGGAAACTGAGGTAGCAGCAGATTTCTCCTATATATTGGATCACCTGGGAAAAAATGAAAATAATTTACAAATTTGGGTGAAAACGGGGAGAAAAACGGTGAAAAAATGGGGAAAAACGGTGAAAAAATGGGGAAAAACGGTGAAAAAATGGGGAAAAACGGGGAAAAAATGGGGAAAAACGGGGAAAAAACGGGGAAAAACGGTGAAAAAATGGGGAAAAACGGGGAAAAAATGGGGAAAAACGGGGAAAAAACGGGGAAAAACGGCCAAAAAATGGCAAAGAAATGGCAGAAAACGAGAAGGAAAATGAGAGGAAACGGAAGTAGCAGCAGATTTCTCCTATATATTGGATCACCTGGAAAAAAATGAAAATAATTTACAAATTTGGGTGAAAACGGGGAGAAAAACGGTGAAAAAATGGAGAAAAACGGTGAAAAAATGGGGAAAAACGGTGAAAAAATGGGGAAAAACGGTGAAAAAATGGGGAAAAACGGTGAAAAAATGGGGAAAAACGGTGAGAAAACGGGGAAAAAAATGGGGAAAAACGGTGGAAAAATGGGGAAAAACTGTGAAAAAAGGACAGAAAATGGGGGGAAAATGGCAGAAAATGGGAGAAAATGGTGATACTGGCAGATCTTCCCAATGTATTGGATCAGCTGGAAAAGAAAAAATTTAAAAGATGGAATTCGGAATTTCTGACAGGCTGGGCAAGGAGGTAACGGCAGATTTCTCCTATATATTGGATCACCTGGGAAAAAATGAAAATAATTTACAAATTTGGGTGAAAACGGGGAGAAAAACGGTGAAAAAATGGTGAAAAACAGCCAAAAAATGGCAAAGAAATCATTAAAAACAGTGAAAAAATGGTTGAAAACAGGGGAAAATGGGGGTAAAACTGTGGTAACAGCAGATCTTCCTGATGTACTGGATGACCTGGGAAAATTTGGGAAAATTTGGGTGAAAACAGTGAAAAAACGGGGAAAAACAAGGGAAAAATGGCCAAAAATGGCCCAAAAATGGTGAAAAACGGTGGGAAAATGGGGAAAAAATGGTGAAAAAAGGGCAGAAAATGGGGGGAAAATGAGGAGAAACTGAGGTAACGGCAGAGCTCCCCGATGTAATTGGATCACCTGGAGAAAAAGAAAAAAAAATGGGATTTTGGGTGAAAACGGGGAGAAAAACGGTGAAAAAATGGAGAAAATGGTGAAAAAATGGGGGAAAACGGTGAAAAAATGGGGAAAAACGGTGAAAAAACGGGGAAAAACGGCCAAAAAATGGCAAAGAAATGGCAGAAAACGAGAAGGAAAATGAGAGGAAACTGAGATAGCAGCAGATTTCTCCTATATATTGGATCACCTGGGAAAAAATGAAAATAATTTACAAATTTGGGTGAAAACGGGGAGAAAAACGGTGAAAAAATGGGGAAAAACGGTGAAAAAACGGGGAAAAACGGTGAAAAAATGGGGAAAAACGGGGAAAAAATGGGGAAAAACGGGGAAAAAACGGGGAAAAACGGCCAAAAAATGGCAAAGAAATGGCAGAAAATGAGAAGGAAAATGAGAGGAAACTGAGGTAGCAGCAGATTTCTCCTATATATTGGATCACCTGGGAAAAAATGAAAATAATTTACAAATTTGGGTGAAAACGGGGAGAAAAACGGTGAAAAAATGGGGAAAAACGGTGAAAAAATGGCAGAAAATGGGGGAGAAAATGAGGGGAAAATGAGGGGAAACTGAGATAGCAGCAGATTTCTCCTATATATTGGATCACCTGGGAAAAAATGAAATACAAATTTGGGTGAAAACGGGGAGAAAAACGGTGAAAAAATGGGGAAAAATGGCCAAAAAATGGCAGAAAATGGGGGAGAAAATGAGGGGAAAATGAGGGGAAACTGAGATAGCAGCAGATTTCTCCTATATATTGGATCACCTGGGAAAAAATGAAAATAATTTACAAATTTGGGTGAAAACGGGGAGAAAAACGGTGAAAAAATGGGGAAAAATGGCCAAAAAATGGCAGAAAATGGGGGAGAAAATGAGGGGAAAATGAGGGGAAACTGAGGTAACAGCAGATCTTCCTGATGTATTGGATCACCTGGGAAAAAATTGGGAAAATTTGGGTGAAAAAGGTGAAAAAATGGGGAAAAACGGTGAAAAGATGGGGAAAAACGGTGAAAAAACCAGCAAGAAATGGGGGAAATTGGGCAGAAAACTGGAAATTTCTGGAATTCTGGGAATTTTGGGGCATTTTTGGAGCGTTTTGGGAATTCCAGGAATTTTGGGAGTTCTTGGATTGTTGGGCATTTCAGGGATTTGGGGGATTTTGGGAATTCTTGGGGTTTTTGGAATTTCACGAATTTTGGGGAATTTTAGGAATTTGGGGAATTTCAGGAATTCAGGGAATTTTTGGAATTTTAGAAATTCAGGGAATTTCAGGAATTCCTGGAATTTTAGGAATTTGGGGAATTTGTGGAATTTCAGGAATCCTGGCAATTTTAGAAATTTGAGGAATTTCAGGAATTCCAAGAATTTTGGGAATTTCAGGAATCCTTGGAATTTTAGGAATTTTAGAAATTTAGGGAATTTCAGGAATTTTAGAAATTTGAGGAATTCCAGGAATTTCAGGAATCCTTGGAATTTCAGAAATTCAGGAAATTTTGGGAATTTCAGGAATTTTAGGAATTTGGGGAATTTTGGGAATTTTAAGAATTTGGGGAATTTCAGGAATTTCACAAATTCAGGGAATTTTAGGAATCCTTAGAATTTCAGGAATTCAGGAAATTTTGGGAATTTCAGGAATTCCCAGAATTTCAGAAATTTGGGAATATTTGGAATTTTAGAAATTCAGGGAATTTTCAGGAATTCCAGGAATTCCAGAAATGCCAGAAATTCTGGGAATTTTTGGGAATTTTCAGGTGTCTCAGGCCTCTCACCATGCCTCCCACCCCTCAGAATTCCAGGAATTTTTGGCAATTTCAGGAATCCTTGGAATTTTAGAAATTTGGGTCTTTTAGGAATTCCAAAAATTTTAGAAATTTGGGGAATTCAGGGAATTTCAGGAATCCTTGGAATGTCAGAAATTCAAGAAATTTCAGGAATTTTAGAAATTCTGGGAATTTTAGGAATTTCAGGAATTTGGGGAATTTTAGGAATCCTTGGAATTTCAGAAATTCAGGAAATTTTGGGAATTTGGGGAATTTCAAGGGAATTCAGGAAATTTTGGGAATGTCAGGATTTCCTGGAATTTTAGGAATTTAGGGAATTTCAGAAATTCAGGGAATTTTTGGCGTTTTGGGGAATTTGGGGAATGTCACTAATTTGGGGAATTTCAGGATTCCTTGGCACTTTGGGCATTCCCCAAATTTCTGAAATTTCTTGAATTTCTGACATTCCAAGGATTCCTGAAATTCCCTGAATTCCCCAAATTTCTAAAATTTCTGGAATTCCTAAAAGACCCAAATTTCTAAAATTCCAAGGATTCCTGAAATTGCCAAAGATTCCCAAAAATTCCTGGAAATTCCGAGGGGTGGGAGGTGTGGTGAGAGGCCTGAGACACCTGGAAAATTCCAAAAAAATTCCTAGAATTTCTGGCATTTCTGGAATTCCTGAAATGCCCCAAATTTCTAAAATTCAAAAAAATTCCCCGAATTTCTAAAATGCCAAGGAATTCCTGAAATTCCCAAAAATTTCCTGAATTCCTGAAATTCCAAGGAGTCCTGACATTCTTGAAATTTCCCAAATTCTTAAAATGCCCCAAATTCCTGAAACCTCTAGGAATTTTCAGGCCTCCCACCCCTTGGGATTTTTGGAAATTGTGGCGATTTCAGGAATAGCTCGAGAATTCTAGAAATTCGGGGAATTAGTTTGAATTTTTAGACATCTGGGGAATGTTTGGACCTCTCAGGGCTCTCCCCACGCCTCCCACCCCCCGGAATTCCGGGAATCTTTGGGAATTTCCGGGAATTTGGGGAATTTTGGGGGATTTTTGGGGGGATTCTGGGCACTGACCGTGCAGCGGTGTCGCACGCAGTCGTCCCAGAAGCTGGAGGCAGAGAACTTGCGGCGAATGACGACGGTGAGACCGTGCAGCAGGCACTGCCCCACCCCCATGATGTTCCCTGGGGAAAAAAATGGGAATTTTGGGGAATTTTGGGGAATTTCCAGATTGATTCCAACCCCCCATGGTGTTCCCTGGGGGAAAAAATGGGAATTTAATGGAAAAAAATGGGAATTTTTGGGAATTTTGGGATGGATTTGGGGTCAATCCCAACCCTATGGTGTTCCCTGAGGGAAAAAAATGGAATTTGGGGAATTTTTGGGAATTTTGGGATGGATTTGGGGTCAATCCCAACCCCCACGGTGCTCCCTGGGGGAAAAAACTGGAATTTAATGGAAAAAAAATGGGAATTTCGGGGAATTTTGGGATGGATTTGGGGTGGATTAGGAACTGCCCCACCCCCATGATGTTCCCTGGGGGGAAAAATGGGAATTTTTTGGGATTTTTGGGAATTTTGGGATCGATTTGGGATCATTTCCAACCCCCATGGTGTTCCCTGGGGGAAAAAATGGGAATTTAATGGAAAAAATGGGAATTTTTGGGAATTTTGGGATGGATTTGGGGTCAATCCCAACCCCCCACAGTGTTCTCTGGGGAGGAAAATGGGAATTTAATGAAAAAAATGGGAATTTTGGGATGGATTTGGGGTGCAGCAGGCACTGCCCCACCCCCATGATGTTCCCTGGGGAAAAACGGGAATTTTTGGGAATTTTGGGGAATTTCCAGATTGATTCCAACCCCCCATGGTGTTCCCTGGGGGAAAAAATGGGAATTTAATGGAAAAAAATGGGAATTTTTGGGAATTTCGGGATGGATTTGGGGTCAATCCCAACCCCCATGGTGCTCCCTGGGGGAAAAAACTGGAATTTAATGGAAAAAAAATGGGAATTTTGGGGAATTTCGGGGTGGATTTGGGGAGCAGCAGGCACTGCCCCACCCCCATGATGTTCCCTGGGGGGAAAAATGGGAATTTTTGGGAATTTCGGGATGGATTTGGGGTCAATCCCAACCCCCATGATGTTCCCTGAGGGAAAAAAATGGAATTTGGGGAATTTTTGGGAATTTCAGGACGGATTTGGGGTCAATCTCAACCCCCATGGTGCTCCCTGGGGGAAAAAATGGGAATTTAATGGAAAAAAATGGGAATTTTGGGGAATTTCGGGACGGATTTGGGGTGGATTAGGAACTGCCCCACCCCCATGATGTTCCCTGGGGGAAAAAAATGGGAATTTTGGGAATTTTGGGATGGATTTGGGGTCAATCCCAACCCCCATGATGTTCCCTGGGGGAAAAATGGGAATTTAATGGAAAAAAATGGGAATTTTGGGGAATTTCAGGAGGGATTTTGGGTCAATCTCAACCCCCATGGTGCTCCCTGGGGGAAAAAATGGGAATTTAATGGAAAAAAATGGGAATTTTGGGGAATTTTGGGATCGATTTGGGTTGCAGCAGGCACTGCCCCACCCCCATGATGTTCCCTGGGGGGAAAAATGGGAATTTTTTGGGATTTTTGGGAATTTTGGGATCGATTTGGGATCATTTCCAACCCCCATGGTGTTCCCTGGGGGGAAAAATGGGAATTTTTTGGGATTTTTGGGAATTTTGGGATGGATTTGGGGTCAATCCCAACCCCCCACAGTGTTCTCTGGGGAGGAAAATGGGAATTTAATGGGGGAAAAAATGGGAATTTAATGGAAAAAATGGGAATTTTTGGGAATTTCGGGATGGATTTGGGGTCAATCTCAACCCCCATGGTGTTCCCTGGGGGGAAAAACTGGAATTTAATGGGAAAAACTGGAATTTAGTGGGAAAAAATGGGAATTTGGGACTGGATTTGGGATGGATTAGGAACTGCCCAAACCCCATGATGTTCCCTGGGGAATTTCTGGGAATTTTGGGGAATTCCCAGATTGATTCCAACCCCCCACTGTGTTCCCTGGGGGAAAAAACTGGAATTTAATGGGAAAAAATGGGAATTTAATGGAAAAGAATGGGAATTTTTGGGAATTTTGGGATGGATTTGGGGTCAATCCCAACCCCCATGATGTTCCCTGGGGGGAAAAACTGGAATTTAATGGGAAAAAATGGGAATTTAATGGAAAAAAATGGGAATTTTGGGGAATTTTGGGATGGATTTGGGATCATTTCCAACCCCCATGATATTCCCTGGGGGGAAAAACTGGAATTTTGGGGAATTTTGGGACGGATTTGGGGTCAATCCCAACCCCCATGGTGCTCCCTGGGGGAAAAAATGGGAATTTAATGGAAAAAAATGGGAATTTAATGGAAAAAAATGGGAATTTTTGGGAATTTCGGGATGGATTTGGGGTCAATCCCAACCCCCATGATGTTCCCTGGGGGAAAAATGGGGAATTTAATGAAAAAAATGGGAATTTTGGGGAATTTTGGGATGGATTTGGGGTCAATCTCAACCCCCATGGTGTTCCCTGGGGGGAAAAACTGGAATTTAATGGGGAATTTTGGGACGGATTTGGGATCAATCCCAAACCCCATGGTGCTCCCTGGGGAAAAATGGGATAATGGAAAAAATAATTTAATGGGAAAAAATGGGAATTTTGGGGAATTTTGGGATGGATTTGGGGTCAATCCCAACCCCCATGGTGCTCCCTGGGGGAAAAATGGGAATTTAATGGAAAAAAATGGGAATTTTGGGGAATTTCAGGACGGATTTGGGGTCAATCTCAACCCCCATGGTGCTCCCTGGGGGAAAAAATGGGAATTTAATGGAAAAAAATGGGAATTTTGGGGAATTTCGGGATGGATTTGGGGTGGATTAGGAACTGCCCCACCCCCATGATGTTCCCTGGGGGGAAAAACGGGAATTTTGGGGAATTTTGGGACGGATTTGGGGTCAATCCCAACCCCATGGTGTCCCCTGAGGACAAACAGGAAGAGGAAACAGGAAGAGGAACCAGGAAGTGACCTCACCGGCCGAGTGGTAGAGCGGCAGGCAGTCGTAGATGACGTCATCAGGGCGGAGCCGGAAGGCGTAATAGCCAAAGGCGGCGATGCGGTAATACCTGGGGGGACACGCCCACTCAGGGCCACGCCCACCACTGGCCACGCCCACCATTGGCCACGCCCACCATTGGCCACGCCCACCACTGGCCCTGCTCAACATTGGCCACGCCCACCATTGGCCACGCCCACCATTGGCCACGCCCACCATTGGCCACGCCCACCATTGGCCACATTCATTGGCCACGCTCACCATTGGCCACGCCCACCTCGAGCCACACCCACCATTGGCCACGCCCACCAGTGGTCACGCCCACCACTGACCACATCCAGTGGCCACGCCCACCATTGGCCACGCCCACCATTGGCCATGCTCACTGGCCACGCCCACCATTGGTCGCACTCACTGGCCACACTCACTGGCCACGCCCACCATTGGCCACGCCCACCATTGGCCACGCCCACCCGAGCCATGCCCACCAGAGCCACACCCACCATTGGACAGCCCACCATTGGCCACACCCACTGGCCACACCCACCCACTGGCCACGCCCACCCGAGCCACGCCCACCTGAGCACACCTGCCCAGCACTGGCCACGCCCACCAGAGCACACCTGTGCTCACAGCCACGCCCTGACCAGACCCACCCTCTTGGCCACGCCCACTCATGACCACACCCGCCGGATGACACCCCAGGGACCACGCCCACCCTTGGCCACACGCATTATAACCACACCCCTTCATGGCCACGCCCAGCTCGGGCCACACCCATCATTGGCCACACCCACCTGGCGACATTCATGTGCAATGACATTCCTGACCACACCCATCCCTGGCCACACCCATCTATGACCACATGGCTGACCACACCCATCTGTGACCACACCCACTATGGCATCTAGCCCTGGCCACACCCACCGTGGCCACACCCACCCCTGGCCACACCCACTCTGACCACTCCCCTGGACCCAAGCTGTCATTGGCCACACCCATTCCTGACCACACCCACCCTGACCACAGCTCCATTGACCACACCCATCTCTTGGCCACTCCCACTCCTGACCACACCCACCCTGTGACCACACCCACTCTGTACTCACAGCCATCTCTTGACCACACTTACTCCTCACCACACCCACATCTTGACCACACCCACCCTGACCACACCCACCCTGTAGTCACACCCAATGACCTCACCCACCTTGACCACACCTCCATTATCCATACAAATCTCTGACCACACCCACCCTGTAACCACACCCCCTGACCACACCCACATCCTGACCACACCCACCATGTAACCACATCCACCCCTTGACCACACCTCCATTGAGCACACCCACCTTGACCACACCCACCTACTGACCACACCCACCTTGACCACACCCACTTTGATGATACCTCCATTGACCACACCCACCTCTGACCACACCCCCACTGACCACACCCGACTTGACCACACCTCCATTGTCCACACCAACCTGACCACACCCACTCCTGACCACACCCATCCTGTAACCACACCCCATTGACCACACCCATCTGACCACACCCACCCTGTAACCACACCCATTGACCACACCCACCCTGTAACCACACCCACCTTGACCACACCTAACTCTGCCCACACCTACCCTATAACCGCATGCCTGACCACGCCCACTTCTTGACCACACCACCTTGTAACCACACCCACCTTGACCACACCCATCTCTGACCGCGCCCAGTCGGTAACCACACTCATTGACCACACCCACCTTGACCACACCTATCTCTGACCACACCCCTGACCACACCCGCTTCTTGACCACACCCACTCTGTAACCACACCCATATTGGCCACACCCATCTCTGACCACGCCCCCTCTGACCACGCCCCCCCGGCCCCGCCCTCACCTGCTGTGCACCACAATGGCTGCTTTGGGCATCCCGGTGGTGCCTGAGGTGTAAATATAGAACAGCCGGTCTGGAAAAGAGGGAAAATCCGGGAAAATTGGGAAAATCCGGGAAAACTGGGAAAAATCCGGGAAAATCAGAATCCGGAAAAGTTATTTCTTCCTCATTTCTCCTCTTTTTCCTGTTTTCTCCCTCATTTTTGCCTCGTTTTTCTCACCTTTTCCCTCATTTTTTTACTGTTATTTCACCTTTGACTTAAAATATTTCATTTTTAAATATAAAAAAGTATTTTGCTAGTATTTCATTGAAGACATTTCATAAGTCTTCATAAAATTTCCTAAAATTTTCCATCTTTCTTTCTCATTTCTTCCTCATTTTCCCCATTTTTTCCCTCATTTTTTATAATTTCCCCTCATGTTTTTTATAATTTTTCCATCTTCATTTTCCCCCCATTTATCCTCATTCTTCCTTTTTTCTCTCATTTTTCTCTCATTTTTCTTTTTCCCCTCATTTTTCCTGCTTTTTTCCTGATTTTTCTCTCATTTTTCCCATTTTTTCCCTTTTTTTTTTCCCCTCATTTCCCTTCCATTTTCCCCCCATTTCTCTCATTTTTTTCCCATTTTTCCCCCATTTTCCCCCCCATTTTTCCCGTTTTTTTTACCATCCATGCCCTTTTTGGGGCCGTTTGGGGGAATTGGTGTTTTTGGCACAGATTCCAGCAGTTTCTCCAGATGTTTGGTTCCTTCTGGGACAATTTTGGGGTCAAAATCTCCACAGCAGAATTTCTCCATTTTCGGCCCCAAAAGTGCATTGATCTCCGAGACGGCTGCAAGAAAATGGGGAAAAATTAATGAAATATGGGGGAAAAATCCTGGAAAAATTTCTTAAGAAAATAGGGGAAAAGGTCCTGAAAAAATTATGGGAAAATGCTAAAAAAAATGGGGGAAAAAATCCTGAAAACGTGGAGAAAAATAGCCTCAGAAAATGGTTTTCATGCCCTGAAAAAAAACCCAGAAAAAAAATGGGGAAATGTCCTAGTTTACAATACAAATGTATTCAGTATTCTATTCCCATCAGCTATGGGTCGTTAGCTGTTATCTCCTGCTAATTACTCACCCCTGATAACTGTTAATTAGCAATCAAGAAACCACATGACTCATTGAATTAGCTCATCCTATTGGGAGATGCTCTGCCCAGGAGGGAGGAGCCAAGAATTCCCACCTGGAGATAAGCTGGTGTCAGCTTGGATCTGACTCTGGCAGTGCTTTTCCTTGGATTATTTAATTTATTGTTAATTTTTCCTATTAAATTTCTATCTTGATTTATGATTTCCCACCGGTTTGTTGTCAAACTAATGTGTATTTTGGCGCCCAATGTGGGGCTCGAACCCACGACCCTGAGATTGAGAGTTTTGTGCTTTACCAACACACCTCTCAGTGTCAGGTTGGATCTGATTTTTCCTTGGATTATTTCACTTCTTGTTAATTTTTCCTATTAATTCTAATCCTGACTTGTGATCTCCCACTGGTTTGTTGTCAAACTAATGTGTATTTTGGCGCCCAACGTGGGGCTCGAACCCACAACCTTGAGAGTCTCACACTTCACCAATACACCCCTCAGTGTCAGCTTGGATCTGACTTTTCCTTGGATTATTTAATTTATTGTTAATTTTTCCTGTTAATTTTAATCCTGACTTGTGATTTCCCACTGGTTTGTTTTCAAATACACATTTTGGCGCCCAACGTGGGGCTCGAACCCACGACCTTGAGATTGAGAGTTTTGTGCTTTACCAACACACCTCTCAGTGTCAGGTTGGATCTGATTTTTCCTTGGATTATTTCACTTCTTGTTAATTTTTCCTATTAATTCTAATCCTGACTTGTGATCTCCCACTGGTTTGTTGTCAAACTAATGTGTATTTTGGCGCCCAACGTGAGGCTCGAACCCACAACCTTGAGAGTCTCACACTTCACCAATACACCCTCAGTGTTCAGGTTGGATCTGACTCTGTCAGTGCTTTTCCTTGGATTATTTAATTTATTTCAAATTTTTCCTGTTAATTTTAATCCTGACTTGTGATCTCCCACTGGTTTCTAGTCAAACCAATACACATTTTGGCGCCCAACGTGAGACTCGAACCCACGACCCTGAGATTCTCACGCTTTACCAATACACCCCGAAATTTTTTCCCTTTTTTTTTTTGACTCACCTGGTGCCACCTCCACCCCAAAAACAACACACCAGCCCAGCCTTGCCCAACCCCAGCCAAATCCCCACTAATTCCATCCTGGATTCCATAAAAACCATTTTATCCCTGATTTGGCTTTTTTTCCCTTCATTTTTTCTCACTTTTCCCTCATTTTTTCTCATTTTCCCCTCTTTTTTTCCTGTCTTTTTCCCCCTCATTTTCGCAATCTTTTCTCACTTTCCTCTCACTTTCTCTCCCATTTTTTCTCACTTTCCCCTCCTTTTTTCCTGTTTCTTTCCCATCATTTTTCCCTCAAGTCTTCTCATTTTTTTCTCACTTTTTTCCCCCCATTTCTTCTCATTTCCTTCTCACTTTCTCCCTCAGTTTTTCCTCACTTCCCCCTCATTTTTCCTCACTTTTCCCTCATTTTTTCCTCATTTTCCCCTCAGTTTTTCCTCACTTTCTTCTCATTTTTTCGCATTTCCCCCTCACTTTCCCCTCATTTTTCCTCACTTTCCATCATTTTTTCTGTTTCTTTCCCCCCATTTTTTCTCCTTTTCCCTCTCCTTTTTTCCCATTTGTCTCTTATCATTCTTTCCCATTTCCCCCTCATTTTTTCTCCCGTTTTTTCTCACTTTCCCCTTATTTTTCCTTACTTTCCCCTCATTTTTCCCTGTTTCTTTCCCATCGTTTCACCTCTTTTTTTCTCATTTCCCCCTCATTTTTCCCCTCATTTTCCCCAATTTGGCATCTTTTGGATTTTTTTCCCTCAGGTTTTCTCGTTTTCCCCTCAGTTTTTCTCATTTTCCTGTGACTTTCTCCCTCACTTTTTCTCATTTTTCTCCCATTTTTTCTCCATTTTCCCTCCTTTTTTCCTGTTTCTTTCCCACCAGTTTTTCTCATTTTCCCCTCATTTTTTCTCATTTCCATCTCGTTTTCCCCTCATTTTTTTCTCATTTTTCCCTCATTTTTTCTCATTTCCATCTCATTTTCCCCTCATTGTTTTATCATTTTCCTCTCATTTTCCCCTCATTTCCCCACATTTTCCTCTCATTTTCCCCTCGTTTTCCTCTCATTTTCCTCTCATTTCCCCACATTTTCCTCTCATTTCCCCACATTTTCCTATCATTTTCCCCTCATTTTCCTCTCATTTTCCCCTCATTTTCCTCTCATTTTCCCCTCATTTTCCTCTCATTTTCCCCTCATTTTCCTCTCGTTTTCCTCTCATTTTCCCACATTTTCCCCTTGTTTTCCCCTCATTTTCCTCTCGTTTTCCTCTCGTTTTCCTCTCATTTTCCCCTCGTTTTCCCCTCATTTTCCTCTCGTTTTCCTCTCGTTTTCCTCTCATTTTCCCCTCGTTTTCCTCTCATTTTCCCCTCATGTTCTCCTCATTTTCCTCTCATTTTCCCCTCATTTTCCTCTCATTTTCCTCTCGTTTTCCTCTCATTTTCTTCTCGTTTTCCTCTCAATTTCCCCACATTTTCCTCTCGTTTTCCTCTCGTTTTCCTCTCATTTTCCCCTCATTTTCCCCCAATCTTTCCCCCCTCTTTTCCCCCCATTTTTCCCCACTTCCCCCTCATTTTTCCCCTATTTTCTCACTCACCTGTTGCCAGCTCCGCCCCGAACACGACACACCTGGCCGAGGCACAGGTGAGGCAATGGCCCAGAGCCTCCCTGCGCAGGTGACAATTCACCAGCGCCGCCTCGACGCCAGCCTTGCCCAACCCCAGCCAGATCCCCACAAACTCCTTCCTGGAGTCCAGAAAAACCCTTTTTCCCCTCATTTCCCCCACTTTGGCATCTTTTGGATTTTTTTCCCTCAGGTTTTCTCGTTTTCCCCTCAGTTTTTCTCATTTTCCTGTAACTTTCTCCCTCACTTTTTCTCATTTTCCCTCATTTTTTCTCCATTTTCCCCTCATTTTTTCCTGTTTCTTTCCCACCAGTTTTTCTCATTTTCCCCTCATTTCCTCTCATTTTCCTCTCGTTTTCCCCTCATTTTTTTCTCATTTTCCCCTCATTTTTTCTCATTTCCATCTCATTTTCCCCTCATTGTTTTATCATTTTCCTCTCATTTTCCCCTCATTTCCCCACATTTTCCTCTCATTTTCCCCTCGTTTTCCTATCATTTTCCCCTCATTTTCCTCTCATTTTCCCCTCATTTTCCTCTCATTTCCCCACATTTTCCTCTCATTTCCCCACATTTTCCTCTCATTTCCCCACATTTTCCTCTCATTTTCCTCTCATTTTCCTCTCATTTTCCCCTCATTTTCCTCTCGTTTTCCTCTCATTTTCCCACATTTTCCCCTCGTTTTCCCCTCATTTTCCTCTCGTTTTCCTCTCGTTTTCCTCTCATTTTCCCCTCGTTTTCCTCTCATTTTCCCCTCATGTTCTCCTCATTTTCCTCTCATTTTCCCCTCATTTTCCTCTCATTTTCCTCTCGTTTTCCTCTCATTTTCTTCTCGTTTTCCTCTCAATTTCCCCACATTTTCCTCTCGTTTTCCTCTCGTTTTCCTCTCATTTTCCCCTCATTTTCCCCCAATCTTTCCCCCCTCATTTCCCCCCATTTTTCCCCACTTCCCCCTCATTTTTCCCCTATTTTCTCACTCACCTGTTGCCAGCTCCGCCCCGAACACGACACACCTGGCCGAGGCACAGGTGAGGCAATGGCCCAGAGCCTCCCTGCGCAGGTGACAATTCACCAGCGCCGCCTCGACGCCAGCCTTGCCCAACCCCAGCCAGATCCCCACAAACTCCTTCCTGGAGTCCAGAAAAACCGCGACGACGTCTCCGTTCCCGAATCCCAACTCCCGGAAGAGGTGAGCCACGGCGTTGGAGAATTCCTCCAGCTGCCCGAAGGTCCAGAAGGTTCCGGAGGATTCGTCGATCAGCGCGGCTTTGTCGGGGAAGCGGCTGGCGGTCAGCTGGAAGAGGCTGGGGATGGAGCAGCCCGAGCGGCGGAAACGGCGCAGGTTGTGCCGGACGCGGAGTAACACCCATAATCCGCTGGAAAAAAACAAAAATTTTGGGAATTTTTGGTGAAAAAATGGGAATTCTAGGTGAAAAAATGGGAATTCTAGGTGAAAAAATGAAGATTCTAGGAGGAAAAATGAAGATTCTAGGTGAAAAAATGGGGATTTTGGGTGAAAAATGGAGATTCTAGGTGAAAAAGTGGAGCTTTTGGGTGAAAAAACGAAGATTTTAGGGGGAAAAATGGAATTTTAGGAGAATTTTAGGGGATTGGAAGAGGTTGGGGATGGAGCAGCCCGAGCGGCGGAAACGGCACAGGTTGTGCCGGACGCGGAGTAAGACCCATAATCCACTGGAAAAACAAAAATTTTGGGAAATTTTTGGGATTTTGGGCGGAAAAAAGGGATTTTCAGGTGAAAAAATGGAGATTCTAAGTGAAAAAATGAAGATTTTATGAGGAAAAATGGGGATTTTAGGTGGAAAAATGGGGATTTTAGGTGGAAAAATGGGGATTTTAGGTCCAAAAATGGGGATTTTAGGGGGAAAAAATGGGAATTTTAGAGGAATTTTGAGGGAATTTTGGGTTTTTGGGGTGGAGGAGAAGAAGAGTAAAAGCCCAGTTGGAATACAGAGAAGATTTGGGAATTTTTGGGGAAAAAATGGAATTTTAGGGGATTGGAAGAGGCTGGGGATGGTGGAGCCCGAGCGGCGGAAATGGCGCAGGTTGTGCTGGACGCGGAGCAGGACCCACAATCCAGTGGAAAATGAGAAAATTTGGGAAAATTTAGAAAAATTTCGGGAATTTTGGGTGAAAAAATGGGAATTCTAGGTGAAAAAATGGAGATTCTAGGTGAAAAAATGAAGATTTTATGACAAAAAATGAGGATTTTAGGTGGAAAAATGGGGATTTTAGGGGAATTTTGGGGTTTAAAGGGTGGAGGAGAAGAAGAGTAAAATCCTGTTCAGAATGTGGAAAAGATTTGGGAATTTTTGGTAAAGAATGAGGATTTTTGGAGGTGGAAGGGATGGGAAGAGGCTGGGGATGGAGCAGCCCGAGCGGCGGAAACAGCGCAGGTTGTGCTGGACGCAGAGCAGGACCCAGAGACTGCTGGAAAAAATGGGAAATTTGGGAATTTTTGGTGAAAAAATGGGAATTTTAGGTGAAAAAATGAAGATTCTAGGAGGGAAAATGAAGATTTTACAAGGAAAAACAAGGATTTTAGGGGAATTTTGGGGTTTAAAGGGTGGAGGAGAAGAAAGGTAAAAGCCCAGTGGGAATATAGAGAAGATTTGGGAATTTTAAGGGAAAAAAAGAAGATTCTAGGAGGAAAAATGGGAATTTTAGGTGAAAAAATGGAGATTCCAGGAGGAAAAATGGAGATTTTAGGTGAAAAAATGGGAATTTTGGAAGAATTTTAGGGGAATTTTGGAGTTTAAGTGATGGAGAAGAAGAGTAAAAGCCCAGTGGGAATACAGAGAAGATTTGGGAATTTTTGGGGAAAAAATGGAATTTTAGGGGATTGGAAGAGGCTGGAGATGGTGGAGCCCGAGCGGCGGAAACGGCGCAGGTTGTGCTGGACGCGGAGCAGGAGCCACAATCCAGTGGAAAATGAGAAAATTTGGGAAAATTTAGAAAAATTTCGGGAATTTTGGGTGAAAAAATGGGAATTCTAGGTGAAAAAATGGAGATTCTAGGTGAAAAAATGAAGATTTTATGACAAAAAATGAGGATTTTAGATGGAAAAATGGGGATTTTAGGGGAATTTTGGGGTTTAAAGGGTGGAGGAGAAGAAGAGTAAAATCCTGTTCAGAATGTGGAAAAGATTTGGGAATTTTTGGTAAAGAATGAGGATTTTTGGAGGTGGAAGGGGATGGGAAGAGGCTGGGGATGGAGCAGAACCCAGAAACCGCTGCAAAAAACAAAAATTTTGGGTGAAAATTGGGAATTTTTGAGAATTTTAGGGGAAAAAATGGGAGTTCTAGGTGAAAAAATGGAGATTCTAGGTGAAAAAAATGAAGATTATATGAGGAAAAATGGGGATTTTAGGTGGAAAAATGGAGATTTTAGGTCCAAAAAAGGGGATTTTAGGGAGAAAAATGGGATTTTTAGGGAAATTTCGAGGGAATTTTGGGGTTTAAGGGGTGGAGGAGAAGAAGAGTAAAAGCCTAGTGGGAATGTAGAGAAGATTTGGGAATTTTAGGGGAAAAAATGGAATTTTTGGGAATTTTAGGGGATTGGAAGAGGCTGGGGATGGAGCAGAACACAGAGACTGCCAGAAAATGGGAAAAATGGGAATTTTTAGGGATTTTTGGGGAATTTTTTGGGAATTTTAGGTGAAAAAATGGGGTTTGTAGTTAAAAAAATGAAGATTTTATGAGGAAAAATGGAGATTTTAGGTGCAAAAATGGAGATTTTAGGGGGAAAATATGTGAATTTTAGGGGAATTTTAGGGGAATTTTAGGGGAATTTTGGGGTTTAAGGGATGGAGGAGAAGAAGAGTAAAATCCTGTTCAGAATATGGAAAAGATTTGGGAATTTTAGGGGGAAAATAAGGGAATTTTTCGTAAAAAATGGAATTTTTGGGAATTTTAGGGGATTGGAAGAGGCTGGGGATGGAAAATTCCCAAAGATTTGGGGTTTTTCTCACCCCCAGGGCGGAAAAACCCCCATTTTCCCCCAAAATTCCGTGGATTTTGGGTCTCCCAAAACGAGGAAATTCCATTTATCCCCAAAAATTCCCCAAAATTTGGTGTTTTCCCTCAGCAAGGATTGAGATTTCCCTAAAAAATCCCCCAAAATTCCCTTTTTTTTCCACGAGTTTCATCCCAAAAAATCGAGGATTTCACCCCAAAAATCCAGGATGTTCCTTTAATTCCTCTGGAAATCTCCCAAAAAATCAAAATCCTTGGAGAACAAAACTCCTTTTTTTCTCCTTTTTTTTTTACAAAAAAACTCATCAAAGGTTTCTTTGTTTCTTTGCCAAAAAAATTTGGATTTAATTCCCTCTGGGAAGTCCTAAAAAAAAGGAATTTGGGATTTTTTCCAAGGTTTTCAGGAGAAACAATTCCTGGATTTTTCTGGGTGGGAAAAAAGAGGATTTGGGGTCAGAATTGAGAATTTGGGGTCAATTTTGGGGTCAGAATTGGGGGTTTGGGGTCAATTTTGGGGTCAGAGTTCGGGGTTTGGGGTCAGAATTGGGGGTTTGGAGTCAATTTTGGGGTCAGAATTGGGAATTTGGGTCAATTTTGGGGTCAGAATTGGGGGTTTGGGGTCAGAATTGGATGTTTGGGGTCAATTTTGGGGTCAGAATTGGGGATTTGGGGTCAATTTTGGGGTTAGCATTGGGGATTTGGGGTCAACGTTGGGATCAGAATTGGAGATTTGGGGTCAATTTTGGGGTCAGAATTGGAGATTTGGGGTCAGAATTGGGAATTTGGGGTCAGAATTGGGGATTTGGGGTCAATTTTGGGGTCAGAATTGGGGATCTGGGGTCAATTTTGGGGATTTGGGATCAGTTTTAGGGTCAGAATTGGGGATTTGGGGTCAACTTCGGGATCAGAATTGGAGGTTTGGAGTCAATTTTGGGGTCAGAATTGGGGATTTGGGGTCAATTTTGGGGTCAGAATTGGGGATTTGGGGTCAATTTTGGGGTCACATTTGGGGTTTGGGGTCAAGTTTAGGGTTTGGGGTAAAGTTTGGGGTTTGGGGTCAAGTTTGGGGTTTGGGGTCAGGTATAGGGTCAGTCTGGGGTCATGTTTGGGGTCAAGTTTGGGGTCAGTTTGGGGTTTGGGGTCAGGTTTGGGGTCACATTTGGGGTTTGGGGTCAGTTTGGGGTCACATTTGGGGTTTGAGGTCAAATTTGGGGTTTGGGGTCAAATTTAGCCTCAGGTTTGGGGTCAGTTTGGGGTCAAGTTTAGGGTTTGGGGTCACTTTGGGGTTTGGGGTCACATTTGGGGTTTGGGGTCACTTTGGGGTCACTTTGGGTTTCAGGCTCAACTTTGAGCTCAGCTCTGCTCCCCAATGCCATTCTCACTGCCAACCACAGCAACCTCCAGTGTCCCCAATGTCCCCAAATGTCCCCCAATGTCCCCCAATGTCCCCCACGTCCCCAATGTCCCCAATGTCCCCCAATGTCCCCAGTGTCCCCAGTGTCCCCAACATCCCCAGTGTCCCCAGTGTCCCCAAAGTCCCCAGTGTCCCCAAAGTCCCCAATGTCCCCAAAGTCCCCAATGTCCCCAATGTCCCCAAAGTCCCCAATGTCCCCAATGTCTCCCAATGTCCCCAATGTCCCCAATGCCCTCAATGTCCCCAATGTCCCCAATGTCCCCAAATGTCCCCAGTGTCCCCAGTGTCCCCAACATCCCCAATGTCCCCAGTGTCCCCAGTGTCCCCAAAGTCCCCCAATGTCCCCAGTGTCCCCAGTGTCCCCAATGTCCCCAATGTCCCCAATGCCCTCAATGTCCCCAATGTCCCCAATGTCCCCAATGCCCTCAATGTCCCCAATGTCCCCAATGTCCCCAAATGTCCCCAGTGTCCCCAGTGTCCCCAAAGTCCCCCAATGTCCCTGCTGTCTCCAATGTCCCCAGTGTTCCCAATGTCCCCAAAATCCCCAATGTCCCCCAATGTCCCCAATGTCCCCAGTGTCCCCAGTGTCCCCCAATGTCCCCCAATGTCCCCAATGTCCCCAGTGTCCCCAGTGTCCCCAATGTCACTCACAAGAGGTCCCTGGGTGCAGTTTTGAGGACGATCCAGATCCATCTCCAGCTGGCAGCACTCAGTCCCAGCCCCAGGGAGCAGAGCAGGCTGCAGCCCCACGGAGCTCCCAGTGTCCCCAGTGTCCCCAATGTCACCCCAGTGTCCCCAATGTCCCCAGTGTCCCCAGTGTCACTCACAAGAGGTCCCTGGGCGCTGTTCTGAGGACGATCCAGATCCATCTCCACGCTCCAACGCCCATCCCCAGCCCCAGGGAGCAGAGCAGGCTGCAGCCCCACGGAGCTCCCAGTGTCCCCAATGTCACCCCAATGTCCCCAATGTCCCCAATGTCCCCAGTGTCACTCACAAGAGGTCCCTGGGCGCTGTTTTCAGGACGATCCAGATCCATCTCCACGCTCCAATGGCCATCCCCAGCCCCAGGGAGCAGAGCAGGCTGCAGCCCCATGGAGCTCCCAGCAGCCGCAGGAAGCACAGCGAGAGCAGCCAGGAGAGCAGGAACCTCACCGGGGACATGGCGGGGTGGGAGTGGGGAAAGAGGGAATGGGAATTGGGGTGGGAATGGGAATTGGGGTCAGGAATGGGAATTGGGAATGGGAAAAGAGGGAATGGGAATGGGAATTGGGGTGGGAATGGAGAAAGAGGGAATGGGAATTGGGGTCAGGAATGGGAATTGGGAATGGGAAAAGAGGGAATGGGAATGGGAAATGGGAATAGGGAATGGGAATGGGGAAAGAGGGAATGGGAATTGGGGTCAGGAATGGGAATTGGGAATGGGAATTGGGGTCGGGAATGGGAAAAGAGGGAATGGGAATTGGGGTCAGGAATGGGAATTGGGAATGGGAATTGGGGTCGGGAATGGGAAAAGAGGGAATGGGAATGGGAATTGGAGTGGGAATGGGAGTTGGGGTCGGGAATGGGAATTGGGAAAGAGGGAATGGGAATGGGAATTGGAGTGGGAAAAGTGGGAATAGGAATGGGGAATGGGGTGGGGAAAGAGGGAAAAGTGGGAATGGGAATTGGGGTCCGGAATGGGGTGGGGAAAGTGGGAAAAGTGGGAATGGGATGAGAAAACAGAGGATGGGATGGGGAAAGAGGGAGTGGGAATGGGAAGAGGGAGTGGGATGGGAAAAGCGGGGATGGGATGGGGATGGGATGGAAGAAGTGGGAATGGGAATGGGACGAGGGTTAGTGGGAATGGGAATGGGAAGAGGGAACGGGATGGGAATGGGAAGAGGGAATGGGATGGGAATGGGACGAGGGTTAGTGGGAATGGGAATGGGAAGAGGGAATGGGATGGGAATGGGATGAGGGGAAGTGGGAACGGGAAGGGAATCGGGAAAGCAAGAACGGGGTGAGAAAAGCGGGGACGGGAATGGGAATTGGGGTCGGGAATCGGGTGGGAAAACGGGGAATGGGGTGGGGAATGGGACGGGAAAAGTGGGAATGGAAAGCTGGAAGGGGATGGGAAGAACAGGGAATGGGAAGCCGGAATAGGGACCCGGGAACGGGGAAAACGGGAACGGGCTGGGGGAACGGGAACTCGGCACGGAACGGGGAAAGGGGAACCGGAACGGGGGAAGCCGGGCTGAGGGAGAGGGGGAAACCGGGCTGAGGATCCGGAGCGCTGCGGGGCTGGGGAGGCAGCCGGGAGGAGGCTCCGAGGGTCGGTTAGAGGCTCCGGGATCCAGTCACGAAGCTCCGCTATCCGTTTAGAAGCTCCGCTATCCGGTCACGAAGCTCCGCTATCCGGTTACGAAGCTCCGAGGGTCGGTTCGATATTCCGCTAGCCGGTTACGAGGCTCCGAGGGTCGGTTAGACTCTCCGCTATCCGGTTAGGAAGCTCCGCTATCCGTTCACGAAGCTCCGCTATCCGGTTAGGAAGCTCCGCTATCCGTTCAGAAGCTCCGCTATCCGGTCACGAGGCTCCGAGGGTCGGTCCAGCCCTCAGCACAAGGTCCAGAGCCGCTCCGTAGCCGCGGCAGGCAGGCTGGCCGGCCCTCAGCGCCGAGCGCCGGGCCCCTCACCAAATCCAGGCCGGGGCTGCGGGGGTCACTGCAGGCCGCTCCGCTTCTCCCCGCGGATCTCCCCGAGAGCCTCTCCGGCTCTCTCCGGGGGTCTCTCCGGCTCTCTCGGGGGTCTCTGCGGCTCTCCCCGCGGGCTGCCGGGCCGCCCCGGGGCTGCCGAGCTCCCCGCGGAGCTCACCCGCCGCTCCCGCCGCTCCGCAGCTTCTGCCGCCTCAGCCGCCCGGCCGCCGCCGCCTCAGCCGAGGCCACGCCCACGAGGGGCGGGGCGAGGGGAATGGAGGGTTTCTATTGGTTAGCGGCGCGGCTGCTGGAAGGTGATTGGGTGAGGCGGAGGGAGGGAGGAGGGGAGGGGGGGTGAGGGGCGGGGTTATGTAAATGAGGGGTGATGAGGCCACGCCCATCGCAGTTGGCGCCCCCTAGTGGAGGGGGAGGGGCGTGGGAAATCCCCAAAATGGGAATTCCAAAAAATTGGGAATTCCAAAAATCGGGAATCCCAAAAATTTGACATCCCAAAATCAGAAATCCCAAAAATGGGAATTTCAAAAAATTGGGAATCCCAAAAAATTGGGAATCCCAAAAATTGGGAATCCCAAAATCAGGAATTCCAAAAATTGGGAATCCAAAAAAATTGGGAATCCCAAAAATAGGGAATCCAAAAATCAGAAATCCCAAAAATCGGGAATCCCAAAAACTTGGGAATCCCAAAATCAGAACCCCAAAACCCCAAAAGCCTTGAAAACCCCAAAACTAAATCCCCAAATCCGTGAGACCCCAAAAGCCCTAAAAACCCCAATCCCAAAATCCCAAAATCCCAGAAGAAAACAAAAGCCCAAATCGCTGAGACCCCAAATCACCAAAACCCCAAATCCCAAAAACCCCAAAACCCCCAAAAGCCTTAAAAACCCTAAAACCCCAAAAGCCCAAAACCAAACCCCCAAATCCTCAAATCTGTGAGACCCCAAAAGCCCTAAAAACCCCAAGAGCCCTAAAAAGCCCAAAACCAAAATCCCAAAAGCCTTAAAAACCCCAAAACCAAAACTCCAAAAACCTTAAAAATCCCAAAACCAAAATCCCAAATCCCAGAAAACCCCAAAAGCCTTAAAAACCCCAAAATCAAAATCCCAAAATCCCAAAAAAACCCAAAAACCTTAAAAATCCCAAAACCAAAATCCCAAATCCCAGAAAACCCCAAAACCCCTCCCCCTCCCCTCCCCCCACCCTTCCTCCCCCACCCCCCAATCCTTTAATCCAATTTTCCCCAAATAATCCCAAATAATCCCAAATAATCCCTAAATCCCAAAAACCAGCAGAGCTCCGGAGGATTCCAACCTTCCTGCATTCCGGGACTTCACGGGGAATTTTTGGGGTTTTTTGTCTCCTTTTATCCCCAAATTTTTTGGGGAAAAATCCTGTTTTATCCTCTGGATTTTTGGGGGAAAATTCCATTTTTTCCTCTTGATTTTTGGGGGAAAATTCTATTTTTTCGTCTTGATTTTTGGGAGAAAATTCCATTTTATCCTCTGGATTTTTGGGGGAAAATTCCATTTTTTCCTCTTGATTTTTGGGGGAAAATTCTATTTTTTCGTCTTGATTTTTTGGGGAAAAATCCTGTTTTATCCTCTGGATTTTTGGGGGAAAATTCCATTTTTCCTCTTGATTTTTGGGGGAAAATTCCATTTTATCCCCTTGATTTTCTGGGGGAAAATTCAATTTTTTCCTCTTGATTTTTGGGGAAAAATTCCATTTTTTCCTCTGGATTTTTGGGGGAAAAATTCTATTTTTTCCTCTTGGTTTTTGGGGGAAAAATCCTTTTTTTTTCTCTTGATTTTTGGAGAAAATTCCATTTTTTTTCTCTTGATTTTTTTTGGGAAAATTTTTTTTTTTCCTCTTGATTTTTTGGGGGAAATTCTATTTTTTCCTCTTGATTTTTGGGGGGAAAATTCCATTTTTTCCTATTGATTTTTGGGGGAAAAATTCCATTTTTTCCCCTTGATTTTTTGGGGGAAAATTCCATTTTTTCCTGTGGATTTTTTTGGGGAAAATTCTATTTTTTCCTCTGGATTTTTGGGGGAAAATTCCATTTTTTCCCCTTGATTTTTTGGGGGAAAAATTCTATTTTTTCCTCTTAGTTTTTGGGGAAAAATCCTTTTTTTTTCTCTTGATTTTTGGAGAAAATTCCATTTTTTTCCTCTTGATTTTTGGGGAAAAATTCCATTTTTTCCTCTTGATTTTTTAAGGAAAACACCCAAATTTTTGGGATAAATTCTTATTTTTCCCAGATTTTCTGGGACAGAACCCCCCATTTTTCTCCAAATTTTTCAAGATAAATTCCCATTTCCCCTCAATTTTTGGGCCAAAAACCCCCAAATTTTTGGGATAAAATTCCCATTTTTCCCCCAAATTTTTCAAGATAAATTCCCATTTCCCCTCAATTTTTTGGGCCAAAAACCCCCAAATTTTTTGGGACAAATTCCCATTTTCCCCCCAAATTGTTGGGATAAAATCCCTAATTTTCCCCCAAATTTTCAAGATAAATTCCCATTTTTCCCCACAATTTTTTGAGCCAAAACCCCCAAATATTCGGGACAAAAATCTTATTTTTCCCCCAAATTTTTGGGATAAAATTCCCATTCTCCCCTCAATTTTTTAAGCCAAAACCCCTATTTTTCCCCCCAAATTTTCAGGACAAATCCCCATTTTTCCCCCAAATTTTTGGGATAAAATTCCCATTTTTCCCCCAAATTTTTGGGATAAAAATCCCTATTTTTTCCCCCAAATTTCGGTACAAATCCCCATTTCTCCCACAATTTTTTGAGCCAAAACCCCCAAATTTTTGGGACAAATTCCCATTTTCCCCACAATTTTTTGGGCCAAAAACCCCCAAATTTTTCGGGACAAATCCCCATTTCTCCAACAATTTTTTGAGCGAAAACCCCCAAATTTTTGGGACAAATTCCCATTTTTCCCCACAGTTTTTTGAGCCAAAACCCCCCAAATTTTTGGAATAAATTCCCATTTTCCCCACAATTTTTTGGGCCAAAAACCCCCAAATTTTTCGGGACAAATTCCTATTTTTCCCCCCCAAATTTTCAGGACAAATCCCCATTTTTCCCCCAAATTTTTCCGGATAAATCCCCATTTTTCCCCCCAAATTTTTGGGATAAAATTCCCATTTTCCCCCAAATTTTTCAAGATAAATCCCCATTTTCCCTTCAATTTTTTGGGCCAAAAATCCTATTTTTCTCCCAATTTTTTGGGATAAAATTCCCATTTTCCTCACAATTTTTTGGGCCAAAAACCCCCAAATTTTTCGGGACAAATCCCCATTTTCCCCCAAATTTTTCCAGATAAATCCCCATTTTTCCCCCCAAATTTTTGGGATAAAATCCCCATTTTTCCCCCAAATTTTTGGGATAAATTCCCATTTTTCCCCCAAATTTTTCCGGATAAATTCCCATTTTCCCCCCAAATTTTTGGGATAAAATCCCCATTTTTCCCCCAAATTTTTGGGATAAATTCCCATTTTTCCCCCAAATTTTTCAAGATAAATTCCCATTTTCCCCCCAAATTTTTCAAGATAAATCCCCATTTTTCCCCCAAATTTTTGGGATAAATTCCCATTTTTCCCCCAAATTTTTGGGATAAATTCCCATTTTTCCCCCAAATTTTTCAAGATAAATTCCCATTTTCCCCCCAAATTTTTGGGATAAAATCCCCATTTTCCCCCCAAATTTTTGGGATAAAATTCCCATTTTCCCCCCAAATTTTTGGGATAAAAATCCCTATTTTTCCCCCAAATTTTTCAAGATAAATCCCCATTTTCCCCCCAAATTTTTGGGATAAAATCCCCATTTTTCCCCAAATTTTTCGGGATAAAAATCCCTATTTTTCCCCCCAAATTTTGGAACAAATCCCCATTTCTCCCCATGACCTCCTCCCTCTTCTCCGGCCGCGTTCTGCTCTGCAATCGCTCCGAATTCCGCCTGGACACCGAGCGGGAATTGCGCCGAGCTCTGGAAAACAAGATCATCCTGATTTATTTCGCCTCCTGGAATTGCCCGAAATGCCGCGAATTCGCCCCAAAGCTGCGGCGCTTCTGCCAGCGCCTCACCGAGCCTTTCCACGTGGAGAGAGCCGAGCAGGTGGGATTTGTCTACGTGGGGAGAGAGGAGAGTCGCCAGGAGCAGGAGAAATTCCTCCAATCCATGCCCAGCAGGTGGATGGCTCTGCAGCATGGCGATGAGTTCGGAAGGTAAGGAAATCTCAAATTTTTTGCCCAAAATTTGCCTTTTTTTTGGTGAAAAAATGTGCTTTTTTAGCTAAACAATCGCATTTTTTAGGCTCCAAAAATCCCATTTTTTAGGCGCAAATATCCCATTTTTTCAGCCCAAAAATCCCATTTTTTCACCTCCAAAATCCCATTTTTTCGTCTCCAAAATCCCATTTTTCAGCCCAAAAATCCCATTTTTTCACCTCCAAAATCCCATTTTTCAGCTCCAAACTCCCACTTTTTAGGCTCAAAAATCCCATTTTTTAGGACCCAAACTCCCATTTTTTCGGCTCCAAAATAACAATTTTTTTGTCTCCACAATCCCATTTTTTCGACTCCTAAATCCCATTTTTACGTCTCCGAAATCCCATTTCTTAGGCCCCAAAATCCCATTTTTTTGTCTCCAAACTCCCATTTTTTCAGCTCCAAAATCCCATTTTTTAGGCCCAAAAATCCCATTTCTTGGCTCCAAACTCCCAAAATCCCATTTTTTCGGCTCCAAAATAACAATTTTTTCATCCCCTAAATCCCATTTTTTCAACTTCTAAATGTCATTTTTTAGGCCCAAAAATCCCATTTTTCGGCTCCAAACTCCCATTTTTTAGCCCCAAAATCCCATTTTTAGCCCCAAAAATCCCATTTTTTAGCCCCAAAAATCCCATTTCCATTCCTGGGCATTTCTGGATTTGTCTACGTGGGGAGAGAGGAGAGTCGCCAGGAGCAGGAGAAATTCCTCCAATCCATGCCCAGCAGGTGGATGGCTCTGCAGCATGGCGATGAGTTCGGAAGGTAAGGAAAAATTTGATTTTTTTGCCCAAAATTTGCTTTTTTTTTGGTGAAAAAATGTGCTTTTTTAGCTAAACAATCGCATTTTTTAGGCTCCAAAAATCCCATTTTTTAGGCGCAAATATCCCATTTTTTCAGCCCAAAAATCCCATTTTTTCACCTCCAAAATCCCATTTTTTCGTCTCCAAAATCCCATTTTTCAGCCCAAAAATCCCATTTTTTCACCTCCAAAATCCCATTTTTCAGCTCCAAACTCCCACTTTTTAGGCTCAAAAATCCCATTTTTTAGGACCCAAACTCCCATTTTTTCGGCTCCAAAATAACAATTTTTTTGTCTCCTAAATCCCATTTTTTCGTCTCCAAAATCCCATTTTTCGGCCCAAAAATCCCATTTTTTCACCTCCAAAATCCCATTTTTTGGCTCCAAACTCCCATTTTTTCAGCTCCAAAATCCCATTTTTTAGGCCCAAAAATCCCATTTCTTGGCTCCAAACTCCCAAAATCCCATTTTTTCGGCTCCAAAATAACAATTTTTTCGTCCCCTAAATCCCATTTTTTCAACTTCTAAATGTCATTTTTTAGGCCCAAAAATCCCATTTTTCGGCTCCAAACTCCCATTTTTTAGCCCCAAACTCCCATTTTTTAAGCCCAAAAATCCCATTTTTTCACCTCCAAAATCCCATTTTTCAGCTGCAAACTCCCACTTTTTAGGCTCAAAAATCCCATTTTTTAGGACCCAAACTCCCATTTTTTCGGCCCCAAAATCCCATTTTTCGGCTCCAAACTCCCATTTTTTCGGCTCCAAACTCCCAAAATCGCATTTTTTAGGCTCCAAAAGAACAATTTTTTTGTCTCCTAAATCCCATTTTTTCGACTCCTAAATCCCATTTTTACATCTCCGAAATCCCATTTCTTAGGCCCCAAAATCCCATTTTTTTGTCTCCAAACTCCCATTTTTTCAGCTCCAAAATCCCATTTTTTAGGCCCAAAAATCCCATTTCTTGGCTCCAAACTCCCAAAATCCCATTTTTTCGGCTCCAAAATAACAATTTTTTCGTCCCCTAAATCCCATTTTTTCAACTTCTAAATGTCATTTTTTAGGCCCAAAAATCCCATTTTTCGGCTCCAAACTCCCATTTTTTAGCCCCAAAATCCCATTTTTTAGTCCCTAAAATCCTATTTTTTAGGCCCAAAAATCCCATTTCCATTTCTGGGGGTTTCTGGGTTTGTCTACGTGGGGAGAGAGGAGAGTCGCCAGGAGCAGGAGAAATTCCTGAATTCCATGCCCAGCAGGTGGATGGCTCTGCAGCATGGCGATGAGTTCGGAAGGTAAGGAAAATTTGATTTTTTTGGGGTGAAAATTGGGGTTTTTGGGGAAAAAATCCCTTTCTTTTGGTCAAAAATTGCACTTTTTCAGCAAAAAAATCGTATTTTTTAGGCAGAAAAATCTAATTTTTTAAACGCAAAAATCCAATTTTTTGGTGCAGAAATCCAATTTTTTGAGCAAAAAATCCCATTTTTTAGGTTCCAAAATTCCCATTTTTTAGGTGCAAAAAATCCAATTTTTCGGCAAAAAATCCCATTTTTTAGGCTCCAAAGTTCCATTTTTTAGGTAGAAAA
Source organism: Lichenostomus cassidix (assembly GCF_008360975.1). Taxonomy (NCBI): domain Eukaryota; kingdom Metazoa; phylum Chordata; class Aves; order Passeriformes; family Meliphagidae; genus Lichenostomus; species Lichenostomus cassidix. Next base: position 685,956 of record NW_028147446.1, read on the forward strand.
ATCCCATTTCTTAGGCTCCAAAATCCCATTTTTTAGCCCCAAAATCCCATTTTTTAGTCCCTAAAATCCTATTTTTTAGGCCCAAAAATCCCATTTTTTTCTCTCCAAACTCCCATTTTTTAGCCCCCAAAATCCCATTTTTTAGGCCCAAAAATCCCATTTCCATTTCTGGGCATTTCTGGGTTTGTCTACGTGGGGAGAGAGGAGAGTCGCCAGGAGCAGGAGAAATTCCTCCAATCCATGCCCAGCAGGTGGATGGCTCTGCAGCATGGCGATGAGTTCGGAAGGTAAGGAAAAATTTGATTTTTTTTCCCAAAATTTGCTTTTTTTTTGGTGAAAAAATGTGCTTTTTTAGCTAAACAATCGCATTTTTTAGGCTCCAAAAATCCCATTTTTTAGGCGCAAAAATCCCATTTTTTTACCTCCAAAATCCCATTTTTTCAGCTCCAAAATCCCATTTTTCAGCTCCAAACTCCCACTTTTTAGGCTCAAAAATCCCATTTTTTAGGACCCAAACTCCCATTTTTTTGTCTCCAAAATAACAATTTTTTTGTCTCCTAAATCCCATTTTTTCGACTCCTAAATCCCATTTTTATGTCTCCGAAATCCCATTTTTTAGGCCCAAAAATCCCATTTTTAGCCCCAAAAATCCCATTTTTTCAGCTCCAAAATCCCATTTTTTAGCCCCAAAAATCCCATTTTTTAAGCCCAAAAATCCCATTTTTTAGCCCCAAAAATCCCATTTTTTAGGCCCAAAAATCCCATTTTTTAGGCCCAAAAATCCCATTTTTAGCCCCAAAAATCCCATTTTTTCAGCTCCAAAATCCCATTTTTTAGCCCCAAAAATCCCATTTTTTAAGCCCAAAAATCCCATTTTTTAGCCCCAAAAATCCCATTTTTTAGGCCCAAAAATCCCATTTTTTAGGCCCAAAAATCCCATTTTTAGCCCCAAAAATCCCATTTTTTCAGCTCCAAAATCCCATTTTTTAGCCCCAAAAATCCCATTTTTTAAGCCCAAAAATCCCATTTTTTAGCCCCAAAAATCCCATTTTTTAGGCCCAAAAATCCCATTTTTTAGGCCCAAAAATCCCATTTTT
>NW_028147446.1:687551-730144 GCF_008360975.1 Lichenostomus cassidix
ATCGTTCCGAATTCCGCCTGGACACCGAGCGGGAACTGCGCCGAGCTCTGGAGAACAAGATCATCCTGATTTATTTCGCCTCCTGGAATTGCCCGAAATGCCGCGAATTCACCCCAAAGCTGCGGCGCTTCTGCCAGCGCCTCACCGAGCCTTTCCACGTGGAGAGAGCCGAGCAGGTGGGATTTGTCTACGTGGGGAGAGAGGAGAGTCGCCAGGAGCAGGAGAAATTCCTCCAATCCATGCCCAGCAGGTGGATGGCTCTGCAGCATGGCGATGACTTCGGAAGGTAAGGAAAAATTTGATTTTTTTTTCCCAAAATTTGCTTTTTTTTTGGTGAAAAAATGTGCTTTTTTAGCGAAAAAATCGCACTTTTTAGGCTCCAAAAATCCCATTTTTTAGGCGCAAAAATCCCATTTTTTCAGCTCCAAAATCCCATTTTTTCGTCTCCAAAATCCCATTTTTCAGCCCAAAAATCCCATTTTTTCACCTCCAAAATCCCATTTTTCAGCTCCAAACTCCCACTTTTTAGGCTCAAAAATCCCATTTTTTAGGACCCAAACTCCCATTTTTTCGGCTCCAAAATAACAATTTTTTTGTCTCCTAAATCCCATTTTTTCGACTCCTAAATCCCATTTTTACGTCTCCGAAATCCCATTTCTTAGGCCCCAAAATCCCATTTTTTTGTCTCCAAACTCCCATTTTTTCAGCTCCAAAATCCCATTTTTTAGGCCCAAAAATCCCATTTCTTGGCTCCAAACTCCCAAAATCCCATTTTTTCGGCTCCAAAATAACAATTTTTTATCCCCTAAATCCCATTTTTTCAACTTCTAAATGTCATTTTTTCGGCCCAAAAATCCCATTTTTCGGCTCCAAACTCCCATTTTTTAGCCCCAAAATCCCATTTTTTAGGCCCAAAAATCCCATTTTTTAGCCCCAAAAATCCCATTTCCATTTCTGGGCATTTCTGGGTTTGTCTACGTGGGGAGAGAGGAGAGTCGCCAGGAGCAGGAGAAATTCCTCCAATCCATGCCCAGCAGGTGGATGGCTCTGCAGCATGGCGATGAGTTCGGAAGGTAAGGAAATCTCAAATTTTTTGCCCAAAATTTGCCTTTTTTTTGGTGAAAAAATGTGCTTTTTTAGCTAAACAATCGCATTTTTTAGGCTCCAAAAATCCCATTTTTTAGGCGCAAATATCCCATTTTTTCAGCCCAAAAATCCCATTTTTACGTCTCCAAAATCCCATTTTTTCGACTCCAAAATCCCATTTTTCAGCCCAAAAATCCCATTTTTTCACCTCCAAAATCCCATTTTTCAGCTGCAAACTCCCACTTTTTAGGCTCAAAAATCCCATTTTTTAGGACCCAAACTCCCATTTTTTGGCTCCAAAATCCCATTTTTTCGGCTCCAAACTCCCATTTTTCGGCTCCAAAATCCCATTTTTTCGGCTCCAAACTCCCATTTTTTCAGCTCCAAACTCCCAAAATCGCATTTTTTAGGCTCCAAAATAACAATTTTTTCGTCCCCTAAATCCCATTTTTTCGACTCCTAAATCCCATTTTTATGTCTCCGAAATCCCATTTTTTAGGCCCAAAAATCCCATTTTTAGCCCCAAAAATCCCATTTTTTCAGCTCCAAAATCCCATTTTTTTCTCTCCAAACTCCCATTTTTTAGCCCCAAAATCCCATTTTTTAGGCCCAAAAATCCCATTTTTAGCCCCAAAAATCCCATTTTTTAGCCCCAAAATCCCATTTTTTAGGCCCAAAAATCCCATTTTTTAGGCCCAAAAATCCCATTTCCATTTCTGGGCATTTCTGGGTTAGTTGCTGTGGGGAGAGAGGAGAGTCGCCAGGAGCAGGAGAAATTCCTCCAATCCATGCCCAGCAGGTGGATGGCTCTGCAGCATGGCGATGAGTTCGGAAGGTAAGGAAATCTGATTTTTTTGGGTTGAAAATTGGGGTTTTTGGGGGAAAAAATCCCTTTCTTTTGGTCAAAAATTGCACTTTTTCAGCAAAAAAATCGTATTTTTTAGGCAGAAAAATCTAATTTTTTAAACGCAAAAATCCAATTTTTTGGTGCAGAAATCCAATTTTTTGAGCAAAAAATCCCATTTTTTAGGTTCCAAAATTCCCATTTTTTAGGTGCAAAAAATCCAATTTTTCGGCAAAAAATCCCATTTTTTAGGCTCCAAAGTTCCATTTTTTAGGTAGAAAAATCCCATTTCTTAGGCTCCAAAATCCCATTTTTCACCTCCAAAATACCGTTTTTTCATCGCCTAAATCCCATTTTTACGTCTCCAAACTCCCATTTTTTCGGCCCCAAAATCCCATTTTTCGGCTCCAAAATCCCATTTTTCACCTCCAAAATACTGTTTTTTCATCGCCTAAATCCCATTTTTACGTCTCCAAACTCCCATTTTTTAGCCCCAAAATCCCATTTTTTAGTCCCTAAAATCCTATTTTTTAGGCCCAAAAATCCCATTTTTTTCTCTCCAAACTCCCATTTTTTAGCCCCCAAAATCCCATTTTTAGCCCCAAAAATCCCATTTTTTAGGCCCAAAAATCCCATTTCCATTTCTGGGGGTTTCTGGGTTTGTCTACGTGGGGAGAGAGGAGAGTCGCCAGGAGCAGGAGAAATTCCTGAATTCCATGCCCAGCAGGTGGATGGCTCTGCAGCATGGCGATGAGTTCGGCAGGTAAGGAAAAATTTGATTTTTTGGGTGAAAAAATCCCCTTTTTTGGTCAAAAATTGCGGTTTTTTAGCTAAAAAATCGCATTTTTTAGGCAGGAAAATTCCAATTTTTCAGCCGCAAAAATTCCATTTTTTAGGCTCCAAAACGCCATTTTTTAGGCGCAAAAATCCCATTTCTTAGGTGCAAAAATGGCATTTTTCATCTCCAAAATTCCATTTTTCAGCTCCAAAATCCCATTTTTTCGTCTCCAAAATCCCATTTTTCGGCCCAAAAATCCCATTTTTTCACCTCCAAAATCCCATTTTTTCGACTCCAAACTCCCATTTTTTAGGCCCAAAATCCCATTTTTTGGCTCCAAACTCCTATCTTTTCAGCTCCAAAATCCCATTTTTTAGGCCCAAAAATCCCATTTCTTGGCTCCAAACTCCCAAAATCCCATTTTTTCGGCTCCAAAATAACAATTTTTTCATCCCCTAAATCCCATTTTTTCAACTTCTAAATGTCATTTTTTAGGCCCAAAAATCCCATTTTTTCGGCTCCAAACTCCCATTTTTTAGCCCCCAAAATCCCATTTTTTAGCCCCCAAAATCCCATTTTTTAGGCCCAAAAATCCCATTTCCATTTCTGGGGGTTTCTGGGTTTGTCTACGTGGGGAGAGAGGAGAGTCGCCAGGAGCAGGAGAAATTCCTCCAATCCATGCCCAGCAGGTGGATGGCTCTGCAGCATGGCGATGAGTTCGGCAGGTAAGGAAAAATTTGATTTTTTTTCCCAAAATTTGCTTTTTTTTTGGTGAAAAAATGTGCTTTTTTAGCTAAACAATCGCACTTTTTAGGCTCCAAAAATCCCATTTTTTAGGCGCAAATATCCCATTTTTTCAGCCCAAAAATCCCATTTTTTCACCTCCAAAATCCCATTTTTTCGACTCCAAAATCCCATTTCCATTCCTGGGGGTTTCTGGGTTTGTCTACGTGGGGAGAGAGGAGAGTCGCCAGGAGCAGGAGAAATTCCTCCAATCCATGCCCAGCAGGTGGATGGCTCTGCAGCATGGCGATGAGTTCGGAAGGTAAGGAAAAATTTGATTTTTTTCCCCAAAATTTGTGCTTTTTTTGGTCAAAAATCGCATTTTTTTAGCAAAAAAATCGCATTTTTTAGGCAGGAAAATTCCCATTTTTTAGACGCAAAAATCCAATTTTATGGTGCAGAAATCCAATTTTTTGAGCAAAAAATCCCATTTTTTAGGCTCCAAAATTCCCATTTTTTAGGTGCAAAAAATCCAATTTTTCGGCAAAAAATCCCATTTTTTAGGCTCCAAAATTCCCATTTTCTAGGTAGAAAAATCCCATTTTTTCGTCTCCAAAATCCCATTTTTTCACCTCCAAAATACCGTTTTTTTCGTTCCCTAAATCCCATTTTTACGTCTCCGAAATCCCATTTTTTAGGCCCCAAAATCCCATTTTTAAGCCCAAAAATCCCATTTTTCCCTCCCAATCCCATTTCCATTTCTGGGGGTTTCTGGGTTTGTCTACGTGGGGAGAGAGGAGAGTCGCCAGGAGCAGGAGAAATTCCTCCAATCCATGCCCAGCAGGTGGATGGCTCTGCAGCATGGCGATGAGTTCGGAAGGTAAGGAAATCTCAAATTTTTTGCCCAAAATTTGCCTTTTTTTTGGTGAAAAAATGTGCTTTTTTAGCTAAACAATCGCATTTTTTAGGCAGGTTTTTTTGGTTTTTTTTCCAAAACCCATTTTTTAGGCGCAAAAATCCCATTTCTTAGGTGCAAAAATGGCATTTTTCATCTCCAAAATCCCATTTTTTCAGCTCCAAAATCCCATTTTTTCGACTCCAAAATCCCATTTTTCAGCCCAAAAATCCCATTTTTTCACCTCCAAAATCCCATTTTTTCGACTCCAAACTCCCATTTTTTAGGCCCAAAATCCCATTTTTTGGCTCCAAACTCCCATTTTTTCAGCTCCAAAATCCCATTTTTTAGGCCCAAAAATCCCATTTCTTGGCTCCAAACTCCCAAAATCCCATTTTTTCGGCTCCAAAATAACAATTTTTTCATCCCCTAAATCCCATTTTTTCAACTTCTAAATGTCATTTTTTAGGCCCAAATATCCCATTTTTCGGCTCCAAACTCCCATTTTTTAGCCCCAAAATCCCATTTTTAGCCCCAAAAATCCCATTTTTTAGGCCCAAAAATCCCATTTTTAGCCCCAAAAATCCCATTTTTTAGGCCCAAAAATCCCATTTTTAGCCCCAAAAATCCCATTTCCATTTCTGGGCATTTCTGGGTTTGTCTACGTGGGGAGAGAGGAGAGTCGCCAGGAGCAGGAGAAATTCCTCCAATCCATGCCCAGCAGGTGGATGGCTCTGCAGCATGGCGATGAGTTCGGATGGTAAGGAAATCTCAAATTTTTTGCCCAAAATTTGCCTTTTTTTTGGTGAAAAAATGTGCTTTTTTAGCTAAAAAATCGCATTTTTTAGGCTCCAAAAATCCCATTTTTTAGGCGCAAAAATCCCATTTTTTCAGCCCAAAAATCCCATTTTTTCACCTCCAAAATCCCATTTTTTCGACTCCAAAATCCCATTTTTCAGCCCAAAAATCCCATTTTTTCACCTCCAAAATCCCATTTTTCAGCTCCAAACTCCCACTTTTTAGGCTCAAAAATCCCATTTTTTAGGACCCAAACTCCCATTTTTTCGGCCCCAAAATCCCATTTTTCGGCTCCAAAATCCCATTTTTCACCTCCAAAATACCGTTTTTTCATCGCCTAAATCCCATTTTTACGTCTCCAAACTCCCATTTTTTAGCCCCAAAATCCCATTTTTTAGTCCCTAAAATCCTATTTTTTAGGCCCAAAAATCCCATTTTTTTCTCTCCAAACTCCCATTTTTTAGCCCCCAAAATCCCATTTTTAGCCCCAAAAATCCCATTTTTTAGCCCCAAAAATCCCATTTCCATTTCTGGGGATTTCTGGGTTTGTCTACGTGGGGAGAGAGGAGAGTCGCCAGGAGCAGGAGAAATTCCTGAATTCCATGCCCAGCAGGTGGATGGCTCTGCAGCATGGCGATGAGTTCGGAAGGTAAGGAAAATTTGATTTTTTGGGGGTGAAAATTGGGGTTTTTGGGGAAAAAATCCCTTTTTTTAGCAAAAAAATAGCATTTTTCTAGGTAAAAAAATCACATTTTTTAGGCAGAAAAATCCCATTTTTTTAGACACAAAAATTCAATTTTTTTGGTGTGAAAATCCAATTTTTTAGGCAAAAAATTCCCATTTTTTAAAGTAAAAAATGGCATTTTTCAGGCAGAAATCCCATTTTTTTAGATGCAAAAATCACCTCTTTTCCCAAAAATTCGCATGTTTAGGCGTGAAAATAAAATTTTCTTAGACACGAAAATCCCATTTTTTAGGCTCCAAAAATCCCATTTTTAGGTGTGAAAATACAGTTTTTTAGGTCCGAAAATCCCATTTTTTAAGGCAAAAGATGCTATTTTTCGACACAAAATTCCCATTTTTTAGGCCAGAAAATCCATTTTTTTAGGAAAAAGTTGCCATTTTTTCAGCTCCAAACTCCCATTTTTTAGGCCCAAAAATCGCATTTTTTGGCTCCAAACTCCCAAAATCCCATTTTTTCGGCTCCAAAATAACAATTTTTTCGTCCCCTAAATCCCATTTTTCAGCTCCAAACTCCCATTTTTTCGTCTCCAAAATCCCATTTTTTCGACTCCTAAATCCCATTTTTTAGGCCCCACAAATCCCATTTTTTCATCTCCAAAACCCCATTTTTTTAGGCAGAAAAATCCCATTTTTTAGCCCCAAAAATCCCATTTTTTCCCCTCCCAATCCCCTTTTCATTTCTGGGAGAAGCAGCAGGAATTCCTCAAATCCATGCCCAGCAGGTGGATGGCTCTGCAGCATGGCGATGAGTTCGGAAGGTAAGGAAAAATTTGATTTTTTTGGGGTGAAAATTGGGGTTTTTGGGGAAAAAATCCCTTTTTTTTTGGTCAAAAATTGCACTTTTTCAGCAAAAAAATCGTATTTTTTAGGCAGAAAAATCTAATTTTTTTAGACTCAAAAATCGAAATTTTTTGGCAAAAAATCCCATTTTTTAGGCTCCAAAGTTCCATTTTTTAGGTGCAAAAATCCCATTTTTTCGATTCCTGAATCCCATTTTTTTCAGCTCCAAAATCCCATTTTTTAGGCCCAAAAATCCCATTTCTTGGCTCCAAACTCCCAAAATCCCATTTTTTAGGCTCCAAAATTCCATTTTTTAGGTAGAAAAAATCCCATTTCTTAGGTACAAAAATGGCATTTTTTAGGCTCCAAAATCCCATTTTTTCGTCTCCACAATCCCATTTTTAGCCCCCAAAATCCCATTTTTTCGTCTCCAAAATCCCATTTTTTAGGCCCCACAAATCCCATTTTTTCATCTCCAAAATCCCATTTTTTAGGACCCAAAAATCCCATTTTTTAGCCCCAAAAATCCCATTTTTTCCCCTCCCAATCCCCTTTTCTTTCCTGGGAGAAGCAGCAGGAATTCCTGAATTCCATGCCCAGCAGGTGGATGGCTCTGCATTTTGGAGATGAGTTTGGAAGGTAAGGAAAATTTGAATTTTTTGGGGAAAAATGGCATTTTTTGGTGAAAAAATCCCTTTTTTCCTGGCAAAAAACAGCTTTTTTCTAGGTAAAAAAATCCCATTTTTTAGGCAGAAAAATTCCAATTTTTCAGGCGCAAAAATCCAATTTTTTGGTGTGAAAATCCCAAATCTCTTCACTCCTCATCTTCCAAATCCCAAATCCCCAAACCCCATCAACCCCAATCTCCCACTCTCAATTTTTCCCATTTTTCCCAAATTTCCCTAAATTTTCTTTTTTCCCTAATTTCCCCCAAATTTTCTCTTTTTTTCCCTGAAATTTTCCCTAATTTTCTCTTTTTTCCCCCCAAATTTTCACCTTTTTCCCCCAAATTTTCGCCTTTTTTCCCCTGAAATTTTCCCAAATTTTCTCCTTTTTCCCCCAAATTTCCCCAAATTTTCTTTTTTTTTTTTTTTTTTTTTTTTTTTTTTTCTTTTTCCCAATTTCAAATTTTCTTTTCCAAATTTTCTTTTTCCCAAATTTCCCTTTTCTTTTCCTTTTTTCCTTTTCTCATTTTCCCAATTTTTTCCCAAATTTTCTCTTTATTTCCCCCAAATTTTCCCCCAAATTTTCTCGTTTTTCTCCCCAAATTTCTCCAAATTTTCTCATTTTTGCCCCAAATTTCCCCAAATTTCCATTTCGACCAAATCCCAAATTTTCCCATTTCTGACTCAAATCCCAAATTTTCCCTTTTTCCCCAAATCCCAACAAATTTTCCCATTTTTCCCCCAAATTCCCCAAATTTTCCCTTTTTCCCCCCAAATTTTCCCAAATTTCCCATTTTCCCCCCAAATTTCCCCAAATTTTTCTTCTCACTTTTCCCCCAACTTTTCTCTGTATTCCCCAAATTTCCCCAAATTTTTCCCAAATTTTTCCAATTTTTCCCCCAAATTTCCCCAAATTTTCTCATTATTTTCCCCCAAATTTTCTCTTTATTTCCCAAAATTTCCCCAAAAATTTTCCCATTTTTTCCTAAATTTTCCCCCAAATTTTCTTTTTTCCCAAATTTTTCCATTATTTCCCCAAATTTCCCCAAATTTTCCCATTTTTACCCCAAATTTTCCCAAATTTTCTCTTTTTTTCCCCCAAATTTTCCCATTTTCCCCAAATTCCTCCAAATTTTCTCTTTTTCCCCAAATTTTCCCGAATTCTCTCATTTTTCTGACCCCAAATCCCAAATTTTCCCATTTTTCTGAACCCAAATTTTCCCAATTTTCTGACTTCAAATCCCAAATTTTCTCATTTTTCCCCCAAATTTTCTCTTTATTTCCCCAAATTTTCTCATTTTTTCCCCAAAAATTCCCCAAATTTTCTGGTTTTTTCTCCAAATTTCCCCAAATTCTCTCATTTTCTGATTCCAAATCCCAAATTTTCCCATCTTGCTGACTCCAAATCCCAAATTTTCCCATTTTTCTGACCCCAAATCCCAACAAATTTTCCCATTTTTCCCCCAAATATCCCCAAATTTTCCCATTTTCCCCCCAAATTTTCCCAAATTTTCTCATTTTCCCCCCAAATTTCCCCAAATTTTTCTTCCACTTTTCCCCAACTTTTCTCTGTATTCCCATTTCCCCAAATTTTTCCCATTTTTTCCCAAATTTTTCCGAATTTCCCCCAAATTTCCCCAAATTTTCTCATTATTTTCCCCCAAATTTTCGCTTTATTTCCCAAAATTTCCCCAAAATTTTCCCATTTTTTTCCTAAATTTTCCCCCAAATTTTCTCTTTTTTCCCAAATTTTTCCCATATTTAACTTCCAAATTTTCCCATTTTCCCAAATTTTCCCAATTTTTTTTTTTCAAATTTTCCCATTTTCCCCAAATTCCTAATTTTCTTTTTCCCCAAATTTTCCATTTCATTTTTCTGACCCAACTCCCAATTTTCCATTTTTCCCTCAAATTTTCCCAATTTTCATTTTCCAATTCATTTCTTTTTCCCCCAAATTTTCTCTTTTTTCCCCCAAATATCCCCCAAATTTTCTCTTTTTTTCCCCAAATGTTCTCATTATTTCCCCCAAATTTTCCCATTATTCCCCCAAATTTTCCCAAATTTTCTCATTTTCCTCCAAATTTCCCCACATTTTCCCATTTTTTTCCCAAATTTTCTCATCTTTCTGACCCCAAATTTTCTCATTTTTCTGCCAAGTTTACCCAAATTTTCTCCCTTTTTTTCCCAGATTGCCCCAAATTTTCTCTTTTTTTCCCAGAAATTTTCCCAAATTTTGTCTTTTTTCCCCCAAATTTTCCTATTTTCTCCCCAAATTTCCCCAAATTTTCCCATTTTTTCCCCCAAATTTCCCCAGATTTTATATTTCCCCCAAATTTTCTTTATTTTCCCTCAAATTAAATTTTTCATTTTGCAAATTTATTTTTCCTTTTTCCAAATTTTCCAATTTTTCCAATTTCCCATTATTTTTCCCCAATTAATTTATATTTCCCAAAATTTCCCCAAAATTTTCCCATTTTTTTCCTAAATTTTCCCAAATTTTCTCTTTTTTCCCCAAATTTTCCCCAATTTTTCCCAGATTTTCCCAAATTTTCCCTTTTTTCCCAAATTTTTCCCATTTTTCCCCAAATTTTCCTGAATTTTCCCCAATTTTTTCCCAAATTTTCTCTTTATTTCCCCAAATTTCCCAAATTTTTCCCAAATTTTCCCATTTTTCCCTCGAATTTTCCCAAATTTTCCCAATTTTTTCCCTAATTTTCCCGTTTTTCCTAATTTTTCCCCCAATTTCCCCATTTCCCAGGGATCTGGCGCGCCGTTTCTCGGTGTCCAACATTCCCTCCGTGGTGGTCCTGAAGCCAGCAGCTCCTGAGCCCAAATCCCAAATTTCCCCAAATTTCCCCAAATCCCAAATCCCAAATCTCAAATCCCAAATCCCAAATCACATCAATTCCAGGTTGTTTTGGGTGAATTTTTTGTGGTTTTTCACCAATTCCTTTCCCACTCCAGTTGAATTTTCTGTGATTTTGATCGATTCCTGCCAGATTTTCCTGTTAATTCCCAGGTTTTTGGGCGAATTCCTTGTTTTTTGGGTGAATTCCAGGTAGTTTTGGGGTGAATTCTGCGAGATTTTGGGTGGATTCTCAGTGCTCTTGGCTGGTTTTGGATGAATGTTTTGCGGTTTTTCACCAATTCCTTTCCCATTCCAGTTGAATTTTTCATTATTTTGATCATTTCTCGTTTTTCCCGAGCCCAAATCCCAAATTTCCCCAAATTTCCCCAAATTTTCCCACCTTTCCGACCCCAAATCCCAAATTTTCCCATTTTTCTGACTCCAAATTTTCTCATTTTTCCCACAAATTTTCCCAAATTCTCTCATTTTTCCCCCAATTTTTCTCTTTTTTCCCCCAAATATCCCCCAAATTTTCTCTTTTTTTCCCCAAATGTTCTCATTATTTTCCCCCAAATTTTCCCATTTTTTCCCAAATTTTCCCATTTTTCCCTCGAATTTTCCCAAATTTTCTCAATTTTTTCCCAAAATCTCTCATTTTCCCCATTTTTCAGGGAGCTGGCGCGCCGTTTCTCGGTCTCGGCCATCCCGTCCGTGGTGGTCCTGAAGCCCACCGGGGAGCTCCAGCTGGGAAACCAGCAGCTCCTGAGCCCAAATATCCCCAAATTTCCCCAAATTTCCCCAAATTTCCCCAAATTTCCCCAAATTTTCCCATCTTTCCCCAAATTTTCCCATCTTTCTGACCCCAAATCCCAAATTTTCTGTTTTTTTCCCCAAATTCTCTCATTTTTCTGACCCCAAATCCCAAATTTTCCCATTTTTCTGAACCGAAATTTTTCCATTTTTCTGACTCCAAATTTTCTCATTTTTCCCGCAAATTTTCCCAAATTCTCTCATTTTTCCCCCAAATTTTCTCTTTTTTTTCCCCAAATGTTCTCATTATTTTCCCCCAAATTTTCCCAAATTTTCTCTTTTTTCCCCCAAATTTTCTCATTATTTCCCCCAAATTTCCCCAAATTTTCCCTTTTTTCCCAAATTTTTCCCATTTTTCCCCCAAATTTTCCTGAATTTTCCCCAATTTTTTCCCAAATTTTCTCTTTATTTCCCCAAATTTCCCAAATTTTTCCCAAATTTTCCCATTTTTCCCTCGAATTTTCCCAAATTTTCCCAATTTTTTCCCTAATTTTCCCGTTTTTCCTAATTTTTCCCCATTTTTCCCCCATTTCCCAGGGATCTGGCGCGCCGTTTCTCGGTCTCCTCCATCCCGTCCGTGGTGGTCCTGAAACCAGCAGCTCCTCAGCCCAAATCCCAAATTTCCCCAAATTTCCCCAAATCCCAAATCCCAAATCTCAAATCCCAAATCCCAAATCACATCAATCCCAGGTTGTTTTGGGTGAATTTTTTGTGGTTTTTCACCAATTCCTTTCCCACTCCAGTTGAATTTTCTGTGATTTTGATCGATTCCTGCCAGATTTTCCTGTTAATTCCCAGTTTTTTGGGCGAATTCCTTGGTTTTTGGGTGAATTCCAGGTAGTTTTGGGGTGAATTCTGCGAGATTTTGGGTGGATTCTCAGTGCTCTTGGCTGGTTTTGGATGAATTTTTTGCGGTTTTTCACCAATTCCTTTCCCATTCCAGTTGAATTTTTCATTATTTTGATAATTTCTCGTTTTCCCCCATTTTTCAGGGATCTGGCGCGCCGTTTCTCGGTGTCCGCCATCCCGTCCGTGGTGGTCCTGAAGCCCACCGGGGATGTCCTGCTGGGAAACCAGCAGCTCCTGAGCCCAAATCCCAAATTTCCCCAAATTTTCCCACCTTTCCGACCCCAAATCCCAAATTTTCCCATTTTTCTGACTCCAAATTTTCTCATTTTTCCCGCAAATTTTCCCAAATTCTCTCATTTTTCCCCCAATTTTTCTCTTTTTTCCCCCAAATATCCCCCAAATTTTCCCAAATTTTCCCCAAATGTTCTCATTATTTTCCCCCAAATTTTTCCATTTTTCCCCCAAATTTTCCCAAATTTTCTCATTTTCTCCCCAAATTTCCCCAAATTTTTCTTCTCATTTTTCCCCCAAATTTTCTCTGTATTCCCCAAATTTCCCCAAATTTTTCCAATTTTTCCCCCAAATTTCCCCAGATTTTCTCATTATTTTCCCCCAAATTTCCCCAAATTTTCTTTATTTTCCCCTCAAATTCCCCAAATTTTCTCATTTTTGCCCCAAATTTCCCCAAATTTTCTCTTTATTTCCCAAAATTTCCCCAAAATTTTCCCATTTTTTTTCCTAAATTTTCCCAAATTTTCTCTTTTTTCCCCCAAATTTTCTCATTATTTCCCCCAAATTTCCCCAAATTTTCTCTTTTTTCCCAAATTTTTCCCATTTTTCCCCCAAATTTTCCTGAATTTTCCCCAAATTTTTCCCAAATTTTCCCATTTTTCCCTCGAATTTTCCCAAATTTTCCCAATTTTTTCCCTAATTTTCCCGTTTTTCCTAATTTTTCCCCCAATTTCCCCATTTTTCAGGGAGCTGTCACGCCGTTTCTCGGTGTCCGCCATCCCGTCCGTGGTGGTCCTGAAGCCCACCGGGGAGCTCCTGCTGGGAAACGCCGTCGCGGAAATCCGGGATTCGGGAATTTCCTGCTTCCGGGGCTGGCGGGAAGCGGCCGAGCTGCTGGACAGGAACTTCCTCCTTCCGGAAGATTCCGAGGGATTTTCCCGGAAAAGCCTCACCGAGCCGATCCGGCGCCGCAAGTACCGCGTGAGGGAGGAAGAGGAGGAGGAGAAATGGGAGAAAAAGCTGGAAAAATGGGAAAAATGGGAAGAGGAGTAGGAAAAACGTCGAAATCCTGGGATTTTTCCCAGAAAAATGAGGGAAGAGGAAGAGGAAGAGGAGGAGGAAGAGGAGGAGGAAGAGGAGGAGGAAAAACGGGAGAAAAAGCTGGAAAAATGGGAAAAATGGGAAGAGGAGTAGGGAAAATGTGTCGAAATCCTGGGATTTTTCCCCAAAAAAATGAGGGAAGAGGAAGAGGAAGAGGAAGAAGAAATGGAGGAGGAAGAGGAGGAAAAACGGGAAAAGCGGGAAGAGGAGTAGGAAAAATCCACCAAAATCCTTGAATATTTCAAAAAAAAATTAAGGAAGAGGAAGAGGAAGAGGAAGAGGAAGAGGAAGAGGAAGAGGAGAAGGAAGAGGAAAAACGGGAAAAACAGGAAAAATGGGAAAAATGGGAAGAGGAGTAGGAAAAATCTATCGAAATCCTGGCATTTTTCCCAAAAATAATGGAAGAGGAAGAGGAAGAGGAAGAGGAAAAACGGGAAAAACGGAAAAAACGGGAAGAGGAGTAGGAAAAATGTGTCAAAATCCTGGAATTTTTCCTCAAAAAAATGTGGGAAGAAGAGGTGGAAGAGGCCTTGGATGTCCCGTTGGAGAAATCGACCCAAAATCCTGGATTTTTCCCCAAAAAATAAGAAATCCACCCAAAATCCTGGAATTTTTCCCCAAAAAATAAGAAATCCACCCAAAATCCTGGAATTTTTCCCCAAAAAATGAGAGAGGAGGAGGAGGAAGAGGAGGAAAAACGGGAAAAAATGGAAAAGTTGGAAAAAACGGGAAGAGGAGGAGAGAATCCAACCAGGAATGTTGAAATTGAAGAAATTCACCCCAAAATCCTGGAATTTTTTCCCAAAATCCCGGAATTTTTCCCCAAAAAAATGAGGGAAGAGGAAGTGGAAGAAATTGTGGATTTTCCTTTGGAAAAATCGACCCAAAATCCTGGAAATTTTCCCCAAAAAAAAGGGAATTTTCGGAGGCAGATTTGGTCAAAAAACCCAATTTTTTTTTTTTTCCCAGCTGGAAAATTAATTCAATAATTAAATGTCGATTAAAAGGCAATTAAAAGGCAATCAAAGGTCAATTAAAAGTCCATTAAAAGTGACTCCAAGGTCAATTAAAGGTCAATTAAAGATCAATTTAAAGGTCATTAAAGGTCAGACAAAGGTCAATTAAAAGGCAATTAAAAGTCAATCAAAGGTCAATTAAAAGTCAATTAAAAGTCAATTAAATGTCGATTAAAAGGCAAGCGAAGGTCAATTAAAGGTCAATTAAAAGGCAATTAAAAGTCACTCAAAGGTCAATTAAAAGTCACTCAAACGTCAATTAAAAGTCAATCAAGTCAATCAAAGGTCAATTAAAAGGCAATTAAAGGTCAATCAAAGGTCAACTAGAGCTGAATTAAAAATCAATTAAAGGACTAATAAAAGTCAATTAAAAGTCAATTAAAGGATGGTTGGAAGTCAATTAAAGGTCAATTAAAGGTCAATTAAAGGTCAATTAAAGGTCAATTAAAGGTCAATTAAAGGAATTTCTGACAGGATTTCTGGGAATTAATGATTTCTGGGAATAAATATGAAAGAAGACATGGAATTAATTGGTTTGTGGAATTATTTATTTCTGTTTCCAAAGGATTTTCCCTGGTTTGTCCCAAAGAATTAACTTTTTTATTCTGAATTTTTCCCATTTTATCCCAAATATTTCCCATTTTAATTAATTTAATTTGCAATTTTATCCCAAATATTTCCCATTTTATATCAAAAATTCCGATTTTCTTTCGATTAATTCTCATTTTATCCCAAATATTTCCCATTTTATCCCAAAATTTCCCATTTTAATTAATTTAATTTGCAATTTTAATCCAAATATTTTGCATTTTATCCCAAATATTTCCCTTTTATATCAAAAATTCCGATTTTCTTTCAATTCATTCCTGTTTTATCCCAAATATTTCCCATTTTATCCCAAAATTTCCCATTTTAATTAATTTAATTTGCAATTTTAATCCGAATATTTTCCATTTTTATCCCAAATATTTCCCTTTTTAATCCAAATATTCAATTTTTAATCCAAATAATTCCCATTTTAAACCAAATTATTCCCATTTTATCCCAAATCTTTCCCATTTTATAGCAAAAATTCCGATTTTCTTTCAATTCATTCCCATTTTATCCCAAATATTTCCCATTTTAATTAATTTAATTTGCAATTTTAATCCGAATATTTCCCTTTTTATCCCAAATATTTCCCATTTTAATCCAAATATTCAATTTTTAATCCAAATTATTTCCATTTTATCCCAAATATTTCCCATTTCAATGGAATATTTCATTTTTTAATTGGAATAATTCCCATTTTATATCAATTAATTCCCATTTCAATCAAATCTTCCCCATTTTATCCCAAATAATTCCCATTTTAATCCGAATTATTCCCATTTTACAATTTATTCCAAATCTTTCCCTCCCCAAGTTTGGGGAAATTTGGGATAAAATGTCCCAAATTTGGAATAAAATGTCCAAAATTTGGGATAAAATGTCCAAAATTTGGGATAAAGACTCCAAAATTCGGAATAAAGTATCCAAAATTTGGGATAAAATGTCCCAAAATTTGGGATAAAGAGCCCAAAATTTGAGAAAAATCCCCAAAATTTTGGAAAAAGAGTCTGAAATTTGGGATCAGGCTCCAAAATTTGGGATAAAGAGCCCAAAATCTTGGGAAAAAAGTCCAAAATTTGGGATAAAACCTCCAAAATATGGGATCAGGGTCCAAATTCTGGGGGGAAAAAAACCCCAAAACCTTGGAAAAAGAGCCCAAAATTTGGGGAAAAAGCCCAAAATCTCGGGAAAAAAATCAAAAAATTTGGGATCAGGCTCCAAAATTTGGGATAAAGATCCCAAAATTTGGGGAAAAATCCAAAAATCCCAGAAAAAAAATCCCAAAATTTGGGATAAAGACCCCAAAATCTGGGAAAAATCCCCAAAATCTTGGGGAAAAACCAAAAAAATCCTGAAAAAAAACCCCAAAAATTCCTGGAAAAAAACCCAAAAAATCTCAGAAAAAAACCCCAAAAATCCTGGGAAAAATCCCAAAAATCATGGAAAAAAACCCCCAAAAAACCCCAAAAATTTGGGAAAAAATCCCAAAAATTGGGGAATCGCTCCCAGTTGGATTCCCACTCCCGGAATTCTCCCCGCGATGGGATTTTGGGATTTTTGGGATCGAATTTCAAGCTCCGCCCAGGAGCAGTTTGGGATGGAATTGGGACAGAAATTTGGGATAAAAATTGTGGTCCAAAATTTGGGATAAAGAGCCCAAAATTTGGGAAAAATCCCCAAAATCCCAGAAAAAAATCCCAAAATTTGGGATAAAGACCCCAAAATCTGGGAAAAATCCCCAAAATCTTGGGGAAAAACCAAAAAATCCTGAAAAAAAACCCCCAAAATCCCCAAAATTCCTGGGAAAAAAACCCCAAAAATTCCTGGAAAAAAACCCCAAAATCCCAAAAATTCTCAGAAAAAACCCCAAAAATCCTGGGAAAAATCCCAAAAATCATGGAAAAAAACCCCCAAAAAACCCCAAAAATTTGGGAAAAAATGCCAAAAATTGGGGAATCGCTCCCAGTTGGATTCCCACTCCCGGAATTCTCCCCGCGATGGGATTTTGGGATTTTTGGGATCGAATTTCAAGCTCCGCCCAGGAGCAGTTTGGGATGGAATTGGGACAGAAATTTGGGGGAAAAAGCCAAAATTTGGGATAAAGAGCCCAAAATTCGGGGAAAAATCCAAAAATCCCAGAAAAAAAATCCCAAAATTTGGGATAAAGACCCAAAAATCTCGGGAAAAAACCCCAAAATCTTGGAGAAAACCCAAAAAAATCCTGGGAAAAAAACCCAAAAATTCCTGGAAAAAACCCCAAAAAATCTCAGAAAAAAACCCCAAAAATCCTGGGAAAAATCCCAAAAATCATGGGAAAAAACCCCCAAAAAACCCCAAAAATTTGGGAAAAAATCCCAAAAATTGGGGAATCGCTCCCAGTTGGATTCCCACTCCCGGAATTCTCCCCGCGCTGGGATTTTGGGATTTTTGGGATCGAATTTCAAGCTCCGCCCAGGAGCAGTTTGGGATGGAATTGGGACAGAAATTTGGGATAAAGAGCCCAAAATTTGGGATAAAGAGCCCAAAATTCGGGGAAAAATCCAAAAATCCCAGAAAAAAATCCCAAAATTTGGGATAAAGACCCAAAAATCTCGGGAAAAAACCCCAAAATCTTGGAGAAAACCCAAAAAAATCCTGGGAAAAAACCCCAAAAATTCCTGGAAAAAACCCAAAAAATCTCAGAAAAAAACCCCAAAAATCCTGGGAAAAATCCCAAAAATCATGGAAAAAAAAACCCTAAAAACCCCAAAAATCCTGGAAAAAATCCCAAAAATTGGGGAATCGATCCCAGTTGGATTCCCACTCCCGGAATTCTCCCCGCGATGGGATTTTGGGATTTTTGGGATCGAATTTCAAGCTCCGCCCAGGAGCAGTTTGGGATGGAATTGGGACAGAAATTTGGGATAAAGAGCCCAAAATTTGGGTAAAATTGCCAAAATTTGGGATAAAAATCTCCAAAATTTGGGATCAGGGTCCAAAATTTGGGATAAAGAGCCCAAAATCCTGGAGAAAAATCCCAAAATGTGGGAAAAAGAGCCCAAAATTAGGGGGAAAAACCCCCAAAATCTCGGGAAAAAAATCCGAAAATTTGGGGAAAATCCCCAAAATCTTGGGAAAAGAGCCAAAAATGTGGGGGAAATCCCAAAATTTGGGGGAAAAGCCCAAAATCCTGGGAAAAAAACCCCAAAATGTTGGAAAGAGAGTTCAAAATCTTGGAAAAACCCCAAAAATCTCCGGAAAAAACCCCAAAAATCCGGAAAAAAACCCCAAAAATCTCAGAAAAAAACCCCAAAATTCCTGGAAAAAATTCCCAAAAATTTGGGAATGGATCCCAGTTGGATTCCCACTCCCGGAATTCTTCCCGCGCTGGGATTTTGGGATTTTTGGGATCGAATTTCAAGCTCCGCCCAGGAGCAGTTTGGGATGGAATTGGGACAGAAATTTGGGATAAAGAGCCCAAAATTTGGGATAAAGAATCCAAAATTTGGGATAAAGAGCCCAAAATTGGCATAAAATTGCCAAAATTTGGGATAAAAATCTCCAAAATTTGGGATCAGGGTCCAAAATTTGGGATAAAGAGCCCAAAATCCTGGAGAAAAATCCCAAAATGTGGGAAAAAGAGCCCAAAATTAGGGGGAAAAACCCCCAAAATCTCGGGAAAAAAATCCGAAAATTTGGGGAAAATCCCCAAAATCTTGGGAAAAGAGCCAAAAATGTGGGGGAAATCCCAAAATTTGGGGGAAAAGCCCAAAATCCTGGGAAAAAAACCCCAAAATGTTGGAAAGAGAGTTCAAAATCTTGGAAAAACCCCAAAAATCTCCAGAAAAAAACCCAAAAAATCCGGAAAAAACCCCCAAAAATCTCAGAAAAAACCCCCAAAATTCCTGGAAAAAATTCCCAAAAATTTGGGAATGGATCCCAGTTGGATTCCCACTCCCGGAATTCTTCCCGCGCTGGGATTTTGGGATTTTTGGGATCGAATTTCAAGCTCCGCCCAGCCGATCCGAAACTTCCTCCGAGGATTTTTTATTTTCCGGATTTTTTTTTTTTTCCGGATTTGAATCTCCAAAGTTCTTCATTTTTTTTTCCCGGAAAAAAGTGGAATTTTGGGATCAATCGGAAGGTCGGAAATGGGAATTTTCTCCCTGCGGAGGCGCGCGGGGATTCCAGGTGAGAATTCCTGGTTTTTTTGGTCCCAAAATTCCCGGAAAAGCCGAAGGGGGAAAAAAAAGGGAATTTCCGGGGAGAAAAGAAGGGATTTGGGAGGTTTTGGGGGATTTTTTGGGGAATTTTTGGGAGTTTTTGGGGATTTT
This sequence comes from Lichenostomus cassidix, assembly GCF_008360975.1. NCBI lineage: Eukaryota > Metazoa > Chordata > Aves > Passeriformes > Meliphagidae > Lichenostomus > Lichenostomus cassidix. The sequence goes on from NW_028147446.1 coordinate 706,624, forward strand.
TGGGTGTTTTTTGGAGAATTTTTGGGGGGTTTTAGTGGATTTTTGGGAATTTTTGGCTTTTTGGGGATTTTTGTGGAGTTTGGGGATTTTTTTAGTTTTTTGGGGGGATTTTTGTGGTTTGAGTTTTTGTGAGTTTTTGGGGTTTTTGTGGAGTTTTTTTGAGGTTTTTGTGGAGATTTTTGGGGGATTTTTTTGGGATTTTGGGGGATTTTTTGTGGTTTTTTGGGGGATTTTTGTGGAGTTTTTTTGGGTTTTTGTGGAGTCTTTTGTGGAATTTTTGGGGTCTTTTTTGGGGGGTTTTGTGGAGTTTTTTGGGGATTTTTTTTAGCTTTTTGGGGGGATTTTGGGGTTTTTTAGGGGGTTTTTGTGGAGTTTTTTGGGGGAATTTTTTTTAGCTTTTTGGGGGGATTTTGGGGTTTTTTAGGGGGTTTTTGTGGAGTTTTTTGTGGGGATTTTTGGGTTTTGGGGAGGACTTTTTTGGATTTTTGGGGATTTTTTGTGGTTTTTTGCGAATTTTTGGGGATTTTTGGGGATTTTTACGGAGTTTTTCTGGGGATTTTTGGGGGTTTTTGTGGATTTTGGGAATTTTTTTGGCTTTTGGGGATTTTTGTGAGTTTTTTGGGGAATTTTTAGTTTTGGGGGATTTTTGGGGGTTTTGGGGGTTTTTGGAGTTTATTGGGGTTTTTGTGGAGTTTTTTGGGTTTTTGTGGAGTTTTTGGGAGGATTTTTTTGATTTTGGGGGAATTTTGGTGGTTTTTTGGGGGATTTTTGTGGAGTTTTTTGTGGAATTTTTGGGGCCTTTTGAGGGGTTTTCGTGGAGTTTTTTTGGGGATTTTTTGGGGATTTTTTGGGGTATTTTTGGGGATTTTTGTGGAGTTTTTTGGGGAATTTTTTTTAGGTTTTTGGGGGATTTTTGGGGTTTTGGGGGATTTTTGGGGGTTTTTTGTGGCGTTTTTTGAGGTTTTTGTGGAGTTTTTTGTGGGGATTTTTTTGGGATTTTTTGGGGGATTTTTGGGGATTTTTTGGGGTATTTTTGGGGATTTTTTGGCTTTTTTGGGGATTTTTGTGGTGTTTTTTTTGGTTTTTGTGAAGTTTTTTGTGGAATTTTTGGGGTCTTTTGTGGAGTTTTGTGGAGTTTTTTGGGGATTTTTGGGGATTTTTTGGGGGTTTTTTGGGGATTTTTTGGGCTTTTTTGGGGATTTTTAAGGAGTTTTTTGGGGGATTTTTTGGGGGGCTTTTGGCGGATTTTTGGGAATTTTTTTGGCTTTTTTGGGGATTTTTGTGGAGTTTTTTTGGGGATTTTTTTGATTTTGGGGGGATTTTTGGGGAGTTTTTTGGGGTTTTTGTGGAGTTTTTTGTGGACTTTTTTGGGGTATTTTGGGGGTTTTTTGTGGAGTTTTTTGGGGATATTTGAGGAGTTTTTGTGGAGGGGTTTTTTTGATTTTTAGGGGTTTTCTTGGGTATTTTTGGGGATTTTTTTTTGGCTTTTTTGGGGATTTTTGCGGAGTTTTTTGGGGGATTTTTGGGGGGATTTTTGTGGAGTTTTTTGGGTGTTTTTTGGGTTTTTTTGTGGAGTTTTTTGTGGACTTTTGGGGTTTTTTTGGGGTTTTGAGGATTTTTTTTGGTTTTTATGAGGGTTTTAGGGGTTTTTATTGGATTTTGGGGCTTTTTTAAGGTTTTTTGGGAGATATTTTGGGGGGTTTTGGGGTATTTTTGGGGAGTTTTTGTGGAGTTTCTTTGGGGGATTTTTTGGAGTTTTTATGGGAGTTTTGAGGGGTTTTTTTTGTTTCTTGTCTAGTTTCTTGGATTTTTTGGGGGCTTTTTTGGGGCATTTTTTTGAGAGTTTTTGTGAAGTTTTTTGAGGATTTTTGGGGGCTTTTTTTTGTTTTTTGGGAAATTTTTGGGCTTTTTTTGGGCTTTTTTGTGGATATTTTTGGGGGGATTTTTTGGGGGTTTTGGAGGGATTTTTTGGAGTTTTTATGGGGGTTTTGGGGGTTTTTTCAAGGGTTTTTTGGGGATATTTTGGGGGATATTTTGGGGGTTTTTGGGGTATTTTTGGGGAGTTTTTGTGGAGGTTTTTGGGGATTTTATTGGGTTTTTTGAGATTTTTAGAGGATTTTTGTGTGGATTTTGGGGTGTTTGGGGGAGTTTTAGGGATTTTTGAGGATTTTTTGGTTTGTTTTTTGGGGTTTTTATGGCTGGTTTTGGGGGTTTTTTGGGACATTTTTGGGGAGAGTTTTTGTGAAGTTTTTTGTGGATTTTTGGGGGCTTTTTTTTGGTTTTTTGTGGATTTTTTGGGAGTTTTTTGTGGATTTTTTGGGAGTTTTTTGTGGATTTTTTTGGCATTTCATGGGGGTTTTTGGGGGGCTTTTTTGGGAGGTTTTTGTGGAGTTTTTGGAGGATTTTTTAGGGTCACTGCTGGTCACCCTGGGTGTGTCCCTCAGCGTCCTGGTCCTGCTGACCAACCTGCTGATTCTGTTAGCTCTGGAAGTGCCTCTGGAAGTGACCAAAATTCACCAAAAATTAAGAAAAAAATTCCCCCAAATTTCCAAAAATTGTAACAATAATCCCCCAAAATTTCTAAAAAATTTCCCAAAAATTTCCCAAAGAAATCCCCAAAATCTCCCCAAAAGAATTGCCTAAAATTTCAAAAAAAATCCAAAAAAATTGCCAAAAAAATCCACCAAAAATTCTGTAAAATTTAAAAAAAATCCCCAAAAAAGCAAAAAATAATCCCAAAAATTCATCAAAAATTCCCCCCAAAAATAAAAAAAAATCCAAAAACATCCCCAAAAATTGCCAAAAATTCTTCAAAAATTCCTCAAAAGTTCCTCCAAAAATTCCCAAAAAAATCCAAAAAAATTTTTAGAAATCCCCCCAAAATTTTCCAAAAAATCCCCAAAATTCCTCAAAAAATTTCCCAAAAAATCCCTAAAATTTCCTCCAAAATTCCCCAAAAAATTCCTAAAAAAATCCCAAAAAATTTTTAAAAAACCCCCAAAAATTCCCATGTTTTCCAGCCCCACCACCATGACTCTCTGCTTCTACAACGAGTCCCTTGGCTTCTTCTACAACAACAGCCAGAAGGAGCTGAGTCCCTTCTGGCGCCCCAAGGACCTCCTGCTGGTCACCCTGGGCCTGTCCCTCAGCGTCCTGGTCCTGCTGACCAACCTGCTGGTCATCGCCGCCGTCGCCCTCAACCGCCGCTTCCACTACCCCATCTACTACCTGCTGGCCAACCTGGCGGCCGCCGACCTCTTCGCCGGCGTCGCCTACATGTTCCTGATGTTCCACACGGGGCCCAGGACGGCCCGGCTCTCTCTCCGCGCCTGGTTCGTCCGGCAGAGCCTGCTGGACACCAGCCTGAGCGCCTCGGTGGTCAACCTGCTGGCCGTGGCGGTGGAGCGGCACCGGACGGTGCTGACCATGCAGCTGCACAGCGAGATGTCCAGCCAGCGGGTGGTGGGGCTGATCGTTGGGATCTGGGTGACGGCGCTGCTGTTGGGGTTGATCCCTTCCTACGGTTGGCATTGCCTGTGCGATCTGGGGAGTTGCTCCAAGATGGCGCCGCTGTACAGCCGGAGCTACCTGACCTTCTGGGCCGTGTCCAACCTGGTCATCTTCGTGGTGATGGCCGTGGTGTACGGCCACATCTTCGTGTACGTCAGGAGGAAGATGGCGCGGATGTCGCGGCACGCCGGCTTCCACCCGCGGTACCGCGACACCGTGGTGGGGCTGGTGAAGACGGTCACCATCATCCTCGGTGGGTGGGGGGGTTAATTAGGGTAATTAGGGGTTAATTAGGGGTAATTAAGGGAGTTGGGGTGGTAGAGGTTGGAGGGGGTTGGTCTGGGTTGGGATTTGGGATTGGAATTGGGTTGGGTTGGGTTGGTCAAGACGGTCACCATCATCCTCGGTGGGTGGGGTGGTTAATTGGGTTAATTAGGGGTTAATTAAGTGGTTGGGGTGGTAGAGGTTGGAGGGGTTGAGATGTCTTGGGTTGGGTTGGGTTGGGATTTGGGATTGGATTGGAATTGGGATGGTTTGGGCTGGTGAAGACAGTCACCATCATCCTCAGTGGGTGGGGTGGTTAGTTGGGTTAATTAGGGGTTAATTAGGGGTTAATTAATAGGGCTGGAGGGGTTTACGAAGGTGTTGAGGTGTCTTGGGTTGAGTTGGGTTGGGTTGAGTTGGGATTTGGGATTTGGGATTTGGGATTTGGGATTGGATTGGAATTGAGTTGGGTTGGGTTGGGTTGCTGAAGATGGTCACCATCATCCTCGGTGGGTGGGATGGTTAATTAGGTTAATTAGGGTGATTAATTAGGTTAATTTTTCCCATTTTTCCCCCATTTTCCCCCCTTTTCACCATTTTTCACCATTTTTCACCATTTCCCCCCTTTTCCCCCCCCATTTTCCCCATTTTTCCCCCATTTCCCTCCTTTCCCCCCATTTTTTCCCACTTTTCCCCCATTTTCCCCCCTTTTTTCCCTCTTTTACTTCCTTTTCCCCCATTTTTCCTTTCCCCTTTTCCCCACTTTTCCTCTTTTTCTTCCTTTCTTCATTTCTTCCCCATTTTTTCCCACTTTCCCCATTTTCCCACTTTCCCCATTTTCCCTCATTTTTACCCATTTTCCCCCTTTTTCCCCATTTCTCCCATTTTCCCCAAATCTCTTCTTTTTCCCCATTTCCCTCCTTTTCCCCATTTTTCCCCTTTTTTCTTCCTTTCTTCCCCATTTTTCCCCCATTTCCCCATTTTTTCCCCATAATTCTCCCATTTTCCCCCATTTTTTCCCCATTTTTCCCCATTTCCCCATTTTTCCCTATTTTCCCCATTTCCCATTTTCCCCATTTTCCCCATTTTTCCCATTTTCCCCCCATTTCCCCATTCCCAGGCGCCTTCATCCTCTGCTGGACTCCCGGCCAGGTTGTTCTCCTGCTGGACGGTCTGGGCTGCCGGAGCTGCGACGTTTTCTCCGTGGAGAAGTACGTTTTGCTGCTGGCCGAGTTCAACTCGCTCATCAACGCCGTCGTCTACTCCTGGCGGGACGGCGAGATGAGGAGAACCTTCCGGAACATCCTCTGCTTCCCGTGCCGCCGCGGCTCCCGCTACCGACCCACCGCGGGGGAACGGCGGGGAGGGAGTGCCGGGAACGGACATTTTACCGTGGATTCGTCCATTTAGTGGGATTTATTTTGATTTTTGGTATTATTTGAGGTTTTTGTGGGGTTTTTTGAGTTTTTTTGAGGTTTTTTGGTATTTTTTTAGTTTTTTTGAGGGGTTTTTTTGTGGGTTTTTTGAGGGTTTTTTTAGTTTTTTTGAGGGTTTTTTGGGGTTTTTTTTGAGGTTTTTGAGGGTTTTAAATGGGATTTTTTGAGGGTTTTTTGGTATTTTTGTGGAGTTTTTTGTGGGTTTTTTTAGTTTTTTTGAGGTTTTTTTGGGGTTTTTTGGGTGGGGTTTTTTGTGGTTTTTTTGAGGGTTTTTGGGGTTTTTCTGGGTTTTTTGAGGTTTTTTTTTGTTTTTATGGGTTTTTTTGAGATTTTTTGAGGGTTTTTTGGGTTTTTTTGTGGGGCTTTTTGAGGTTTTTTTGAGGATTTTGGGGTTTTTTTGAGGGTTTTTTTGGGTCGGAGATCCAATATGGGGAATTCCTGCTACCGACCCACGGCGGTGGAGCAGTGGGGAGGGAATTCCAGGAATGGACATTTTACCATGGATTCCTCCATTTAGTGGGATTTTTTGGGGTTTTTGAGAGGTTTTTTGTATTTTTGTGGTTTTTTGTGGGTTTTTTTAAAGTTTTTTTGAGGGTTTTTGGGGTTTTTTTGGGTTTTTTGGGTGTTTTTTTGGGGTCAGAGATCCAACATGGCGATTTTCCTGGAAAAGTTCATCACGGATAGAAGAGGAAATGATTTTGTGGGATTTGGAGAAAATTTCCCTGGGAAATTTCACGGTGGATCAAGGATGAAGTGGATTTTTCTGGAATTCAGGAGCTTCCTAGGGTTAGAAATTCCCAGAATTTTCCTGGAAAACTCGAGGAGAAAATGACTTTTTGGGATTCAGGAGCTTCCTGGACTCCCAAGGTGCTCCAGCCTGGAATTTTTCCCTGGAAAACTCACGGATGAAATGATTTTTTGGGGATTTGGGAGAATTCAGGACTCGATGTTCAAACATTGGAATTTCCCTGGAATTTCAGGATTGTGGATGGCGGAGGAGGTGTTTTTGTGGGATTTGGGATTCCTGGAGATTTTTCCCTGGAAAAACTGAAGATTCCGGGAGGTTTTGTGAGATTAGGGAGCAGAATTCCCTATTAAAGACTAGTTTGAACCCGGAGTTGGTTTCTTCCTTGGAAAAAGGCTCAGGAAATTCCAGGATTTGGGAATGCTGAGGGCAGAATTTTCCCTGGAAAAGGCTCAGGAATCCCCCAGGATTTTCCCTGGAATCCCCCAGTATTTGGGAATGCTCAGGGCAGGATTTTCCCGAGAAAAGCTCAGAAAATTCCAGGATTTGGGAATTCTGAAATAAAATTACCTCAGGGGGGCAATGAAGGGGCGTGGCCTGCCCTCACGAGTGGGCGTGGCCACGGAAAGGCGGGAAATCCATCCCCTCACGAGGGGGCGTGGTTATCATCAATGGGCGTGGTCTCGCCACACGGGGGGGCGTGGCCATAGCTAAGGCGGGAAGATCCATCCCCTCACGAGGGGGCGTGGCCACCCAAAGGCGGGAAGGTCCATCCCCTCACGGCGGGCGCGTCCATTGCACCACCGGCCGGGGGGGAGGCGCGGCCTGGGCTGGACTCGCCCACACCAGCCCCGCTCGGGGGGGGGAGCCGGCTGTGAGGCCGCCGGCTCGGCGCGGGGCCTGTCGCGCCCTATCGCGATATATCGCCGCTCCCCGCGCTCTGCGGCGCCGGGCCCGCCGTTCCCATGGAGGCCCCGCCGCGGCTGTTGGCTCTGCCGGGGTCTCTTCCGCCGCCTCCTCCCCCTGCCGCCAGCACCGAGGAGCCGCCGCCCTCAGGGCCACCCTCAGGGCCACCCTCAGGGCCACTACTGCCCTCGGGGCCACCGGCAGGGCCACCGCCACCCTCAGGGCCACCGCCGCCCTCAGGGCCACCCTCAGGGCCACCGCCGCCTCAGCGCGACAGCGGAGATGTGCTGCAGCAGATCATGGCCATCACCGACCAGAGCTTGGATGAGGCACAGGCCAGGTACGGCGAGGGGACACTGAGGGGAATGGGGACAGGGACACCGGGAATGGATGGGGACACCGGGAATGGGGATGGGGACACCGGGACCGGGCCGTGACTCAGCGCGGGGACATTGAGGGGACACTTAGGGGGCACTAAGGACACTGAGGGGAAACTGGGGACAAGGTGAGCATTGGGACGCTGAAGGGAAACTGAGGGGTCACTGAGGGGAAACTGAGGGGAAACCGAGGGGACATTGAGGCGAAACTGAGGGGTCACTGAGGGGACATTGAGGGGACACTGAGGGGAAATTGAGGGGACACTAAGGACACTGAGGGGAAACTGGGGACAAGGTGAGCATTGGGGCGCTGAGGGGACTTGAGGGGACACTAAGGGGAAACTGAGGGGACAGTGAGGGGAAACTGAGGGGACAGTGAGGGGAAACTGAGGGGACACTGAGGGAACACCGAGGGGAAACTGAGGAGAAACTGGGGACAAGGTGAGCATGGGGACACTTGAGGGGACACTTGAGGGGACACTTGAGGGGACACTGAGGCGAAACTGAGGGGACACTGAGGGGACACTGAGGGGACACTTGAGGCGAAACTGAGGGGACAGTGAGGGGAAACTGAGGGGACATTGAGGGGAAACTGAGGGGACACTGAGGGGACACTTGAGGGGACACTTGAGGGGACATTGAGGGGAAACTGAGGGGACACTGAGGGGAAACTGAGGAGACACTGAGGGGAAACTGAGGGGACATCGAGGGGAAACTGGGGACAAGGTGAGCGTTGGGACACTGAGGGGACATTGAGGGAACACTAAGGACACTGAGGGGAAACTGAGGAGACACTGAGGAGAAACTGATAGGAAAGTGAAAGGACATTGAGGGGACACTGAGGGGACACAGAGGGAGAGGTTTAGGGTGATAAGCTTCCCCGCCATTCCCAGTTTTCCCACTCCATTCAGCCCTCCTCATCCCGGGCTGATGCTCCCGCTTACCTCCGTGGATTCCCTGAGTCCTTCCCGGTTTTGGGGGGAATTCCCAGGGATTTGGTCACATTCCCAGTTGTTTTCCCCCCATTCCCAGCGGTTTTGCCCCAATTCCTGAGGTTTCCCCCTCATTCTTGGTATTTTTGCCCCATTTCCCAGTGGTTTTGCCTCATTCCCGTTGTTTTTGCCTCATTCCCAGTGGTTTTTCCCCCAATTCCCAGAGGGTTTCCCCCACTCCCAGTGACGTTTTCCTCATTCCTGGTGGTTTTCCTCCATTCCCAATGTTTTTTCCCCAATTCCCAGCAGGTTTTCCTCCATTCCCAGTGGTTTTCCCCCAATTCCCAGAGGTTTTCCCTCATTCCCAGCAGGTTTTCCTCCATTCCCAGCAGTTTTTCCTCCATTCCCAGCAGGTTTTCCTCCATTCCCAGTGGTTTTTCCCCCAATTCCTCGAGGTTTTGGGACAAAAATCCCGAAGTTTTGAGGGAAAAAAATGGAGGTTTTGGGATAACAAATCCTGAGGTTTTGGGATAAAAATTCTGAGGTTTTTGAGGGAAAAATCTCGAGGTTTTGAGGGGAAAATCCTGAGATTTTGGGACAAAAATTGCAAAGTTTTGAGGGAAAAATCCCGAGGTTTTGGGACAAAAATCCTGAGGTTTTGAGGGGAAATTCCCCCTAGTTTGGAATTCCAGCCATTCCCACCCCATTTCCCCCCATTAAAATCCAATTAAACCCCCAAAACCCCCAAAAAATCCCATTTTCCCACCAAATTTTCCTGTTTTTTCCCAGATTGTCCTCACTCACTCTCTCCTCCCGAGGTTTGACCCCAATTTGGGTTTTTTTCCATGGATTTTGGGTGAATTTCTCCATGTTTTTTTTGCAGGAAACACGCCTTGAATTGCCACCGGATGAAACCTGCGCTGTTCAGCGTCCTCTGCGAAATCAAGGAGAAAACAGGTTGGCATTTCTCCTTTTTATTCCCATTTTCCTCCCAAAAATCCCAAATTTTCTCCCCAGTTTCCCCCCAGCTTTTGCCCAGAACAGCCTGGAATGAAGAAATCAACAATATTTCCCAAAAAATGAGGAAAAATCCCATATTTTCCTCCAAAATTAAGGGAAAATTCCAATTTTTTGTCCATTTTTCCCCCACTTGAATTGAGGAAATCCCAAGTTTTTCTCCAAAAAATGAGGAAAAATCCCATGTTTTTCTCCAAAAATGAGGAAAAATCCCATTTTTTTCTCCATTTTTCCCTCATTTGAAATGAGGAAATCCCAAATTTTTCTCCCCAAATGCAGAAATCCTCATTTTTTCTCCAAAAATGAAGAAATCCCAAATTTTTCTCTAAGAATGAGGAAAAATCTCACATTTTCCTCCATTTTTCCCTCACTTGAAATGAACAAAATCCCAAATTTTTCTCCAAAAATGAGGAAAAATCCCAAATTTTTCACCAAAAATGAGGAAGAATCCCACATTTTTCTCCATTTTTCTCCCCCTTGAAATGAGGAAATCCCAGATTTTTCTCCCCAAATGTAGAAATCCTGCATTTTTCTCCAAAAATGAGGAAAAATCCCACATTTTTCTCCATTTTCCCCCCACTTGAATTGAGGAAATCCCAAATTTTTCTCCAAAAATGAGGAAAAATCCTGAATTTTTCTCCAAAAATTAGGAAAAATCCCCTTTTTTTCACCATTTTTCCCCCACTTGAAATGAAGAAATCCCAAATTTTTCTCCAAAAATGAGGAAAAAATCCCAATTTTTTCTCCATTTTCCCCCACTTGAATTGAGGAAATCCCAGATTTTTCTCCCCAAATGCAGAAATCCCAAATTTTTCTCTAAAAATGAGGAAAAATCCCATATTTTTCTCCATTTTCCCCCCACTTGAATTGAGGAAATCCCAAATTTTTCTCCAAAAAATGAGGAAAAATCCCAAATTTTTCTCCAAAAATGAGGAAAAATCCCATATTTTTCTCCATTTTTCCCACACTTTAAATGAAGAAATCCTGAATCTTCCTCCAAAAATGAGGAAAATTCCCAATTTTTTCTCCATTTTCCCCCCACTTGAATTGAGGAAATTCCAAATTTTTCTCCCCAAACAAGGGAATCCCAGAATTTTTTCCAAAAACAATGAAATTCTGATTTTTTTTTCAATTTTTTTCCATTTTTCCTCTTTCTCTCCAATTCTCTCCATATGTTTGGAACTTCCCAAAGCAATAAAATCACAAATTTTTTCTCCCCAAACACAGAAATTCCAGATTTTTCTCCAAAAATCAGTAAATCTCATATTTTTCTCCATTTTATTCCCATTTTTCCTTTCTCTCCACTATTTAGCATTCCCCATATCCACCCAGAACCACCCAAAATTAGCAAATCCTGAATTTTTTCCCACAAACACAGAAATTCCAGATTTTTCTCCATGAGCAAATCCTGGATTTTTCTCCATAAACCAGAAAATTCCCTTTTTCCCCCCAATTTTTCTAAATTTTTCCCTTTTCCCTCCAATGCTCTACATCTCTTCAGAACTTCCCAAACAACAAAATCCTCTTTTTCTCCCCAAACATAAATTCAGATTTTTTCTCTCCAAACATGGAAATCCTCTATTTTCCTCCAAAAATCAGGAAATTCAGATTTTATTGCTCAATTTTTCTCCATTTTCCCCATTTTTTTCTTTCTCTCCAATATTTAATATTCACCACATGACCCAGAACCACCCAAAATTACAAAATCCACTATTTTCCTCCCAAAACCTTCACTGAACCACCAGAAACACCAAATTTTTGTATTTTCTTCCCATTTTTTCCCATTTTTTCCCGTTTTTTCCCATTTTTCTTCCCGTTTTTCCTCATTTTTTCCTCATTTTTCCCCATTTTCCCCTCTCTCCCCATTCCTCAGTATTTAGCATCTTCCTCATCCACCCAAAATAACAAAATCCACAATTTTCCTCCCAAAATCTCCACCGAAGCACCAGAAATGCCAAATTTTCCTATTTTCTTCCCATTTTTCCCCGTTTTTTTCCCGTTTTTCCCCTTTTTCTTCCCATTTTCCCCCATTTTTCCTCATTTTTTCCTCATTTTTCCCTATTTTTCCCTCTCTCCAGCATCCTCAGCATCTAACATCCACCCAGAACCACCCAAAATAACAAAATCCACAATTTTCTTCCCAAAACCTTCACTGAACCACCAGAAACACCAAATTTTCCTATTTTCTTCCCGTTTTTTCCCATTTTTCTTCCCGTTTTTCCTCATTTTTTCCTCATTTTTCCCTATTTTTCCCTCTCTCCAGAGTCCTCAGTATTAAACATCCTCCTCATCCACCCAAAATAACAAAATCCACTATTTTCCTCCCAAAACCTTTGCCGAAGCTCCAGAAACACCAAATTTTCCTATTTTCTTCCTGTTTTTTCCTCATTTCTTCCCATTTTTTCCTCATTTCTTCCTGTTTTTTCCCATTCCTCCACTTTTTTCCCATTTTCCCCATTTCTTCCCTTTTCCCCATTTCTTCCCTTTTTTCCGTTTTCTCCTATTTCCCGCTTTTTTTTCCTGTTTTTCCCATTTCTCCCATTTTTTTCCCATTTTTTTCCCATTTTTTTCCCATTTTCCCTCATTTTTCCCCATTTTTTCCCATTTCTTCCCTTTTTCCCCCCATTTTTCCCATCTCTTCCTGCTTTTTCCCCATTTTTCCCCATTTTTCCCCATTTTTCCCCTGTTTTTTCCCATTTTTTCCTTATTTCTTCCCCTTTTTTCCCATTTCTTCCCCATTTTCCCCATTTGCCCTCATTTTTTCCCATTTTTCCCCATTTTTTCCTGTTTTTCCCCATTTTTCCCCATTTTTTCCTTATTTCTTCCCATTTCTTCCCCTTTTTTCCCCATTTTTTCCCATTTTTTCCTTATTTCTTCCCCTTTTTTACCGTTTTTCCCCATTTTTTCCCATTTCCCCTCATGTCCTCATTTCCCCGTTTGTCCCATTTTCTTCCCGTTTTTTCCCATTTTTTCCCATTTTTTCCCCATTTTCCCTCATTTCCCCATTTTCTTCCCGTTTTTCCCGTTTTTTCCCACTTTGTTCCCATTTGTTCCCATTTTTTCCCGTTTTTCCCGGTTTTTCCCATTTTCCCTAATTTTTCCCATTTTTCCCATTTTTTCCCCATTTTTTTCCCGCAGTGCTCAGCGTTGGCCACGCCCCCGAGGATGATCCTCCTGACGCTCAGCTGCTCCGATTGGACAACATGCTATTGGCCGAGGGCGTGGCTGGCCCGGAGCGCCGCCCCGGAAGGGGCGGGGCCACACCCGGAAGTGACATCTTCCCAACCGGAAAGGGCGGGGCCACACCCGGAAGTGACGGCTATCCAACCGGGAGGGGCGGAGCCACACACGGAAGTGACGCCTACCCGACAGGGAAAGGTGGAACCACACCCGGAAATGACGCTTATTTAACCGGAAGGGGCGGAGCCACACCCGGAAGTGACATTTATCCAAGCGGAAGGGGCGGGGCCACATCCGGAAGTGACGTTTGCCCCGCCAGAAAGGGCACAACCCCACCCGGAAGTGATGAGTACCCAACCGGAAGAGGCGGGGCCATAACAGGAAGTGACGGCATTTCAACCGGAAGAGGCGGTGCCATAACAGGAAGTGACGGCATTTCAACCGGAAGAGGCGGAGTCACCACCGGAAGTGATGCTATTTCGACCGGAAGGGGCGGGGCTCCCACCGGAAGTGACGCCGAGCCGGTTGCCATGGCGCCGGGAGGGTGTCATGGCGACATCGGCATCGATCACTCCGACTACCGCGCCAAGCTGGGGCAGATCCGCCACATCTACCGCGCCGAGCTCGACAAGTACCAGCAGGTGGGGAGGAATTGCATTTGTTGGGATTTTTTGGAACCAAAATTGGGGATTTTGGGGTTTTTTTCACCCATAATCCCTTTTTTTCCAGGTTTTTTTCTCATTTTTTCTGTCTTTTTCCACCCCATAACCCCATTTTTTCCAGATTTTTTCCCCCATAACCCCATTTTTTCCAGGTTTTTCCCCATTTTTTCTGTCTTTTTTCCTCCCTTAACCCTATTTTCTTCAGGTTTTCTCCCACATTTCAATCCCCTAACCCCATTTTTTCTGGGTTTTTTCCCCCATAACCCCATTTTTTTCAGGTTTTCTCCCACATTTCAATCCCATAACCCCATTTTTTTCAGGTTTTTCCCCATTTTTTCTGTCTTTTTTCTCCCCTAAACCCCATTTTTTCTGGGTTTTTTCCCCCAAAACCTCAATTTTTTCAGGTTTTCTACCCCACAACTCCATTTTTTGGAGTTTTTTCCCCCCATAACCCCTTTTTTCAGGTTTTTCCCCATTTTTTTCAGGTTTTTCCCCATTTTTTTCAGGTTTTTCCCCATTTTTTTCAGGTTTTTCCCCATTTTTTTCATGTTTTCCACTCCATAACCCCAATTTTTTCAGGTTTTCTCCCACATTTCAATCCCATAACCCCATTTTTTCCAGGTTTTTCCCCATTTTTTCTGTCTTTTTCCATCCCACAACCCCATTTTCTTCAGGTTTTCTCCCACATGTCAATCCTGTAACCCCATTTTTTCAGCTTTTCACATCCCATAACCCCATTTTTTCCAGATTTTTCCCCCCATAACCCCATTTTTTGAGGTTGTTCTCCCACATTTCAATCCCATAAGCCCATTATTTCTGGATTTTTTCCCTCATAACCCCATTTTTTCCAGGTTTTTTCCCATTTTTTCTGTCTTTTTCCATCCCATAACCCCATTTTTTCAGGTTTTCCACCCCACAACCCCAATTTTTTGGGATTTTTTCCCCCCATAACCCCATTTTTTTCAGGTTTTCTCCCTTATTTCAATCCCATAACCCCATAACCCCATTTTCTTCAGTTTTTTTCCCCCATAACCTGATTTTTTTCAGTTTTTTCCCCATTTTTTCTATGGTTTTTTCCCCCATAACCCCATTTTTTTCAGGTTTTTCCCATTTTTTTCAGGTTTTTCCCCATTTTTTCAGGTTTTCCACCCCATAACCCCAATATTTTTTGGTTTTTTCCCATTTTTCAGGCCTGCAGTGAGTTCACCACCCACGTGCTGAACCTGCTGCGGGAGCAGAGCCGCCCGCGGCCGATCTCAGCCCGCGAGATCCAGACAATGCTGGAATTATCCAAAAATTCTAACCCAAAAACCTTTTTTTGGGGTTTTTACCCATTTTTCTTGGCGTTTTCCACTCCACAACCCCATTTTTTTTGGCTTTTCCCCTTTTTTTCTGGGGTTTTCCACCTACTAACCCCATTTTTTTCAGATTTTTCCGTTGTTTCAATTCACATTGCAATCCCAAAACCCCATTTTTGGGGTTTTTTTCCCCCATAACCCCATTTTTTTCAGGTTTTTCCCCATTTTTTTCAGGTTTTCCACCCCATAACCCCAATATTTTAATTTTATTTTGTTTCCCCAGGCCTGCAGCGAGTTCACCACCCACGTGCTGAACCTGCTGCGGGAGCAGAGCCGCACGCGGCCGATCTCAGCCCGCGAGATCCAGAGGATGGTTGGGATCATCCACGGCAAATTCAGCTCCATCCAGCTGCAGCTCAAGCAGAGCACCTGCGAGGCTGTCATGATCCTGCGCTCGCGGTTCCTCGATGCCAGGTGAATTAATTAATTCATTAATTAATTAAAATTGAATTTAAATTGAATTTAAATTGAATTAAAATTGAATTAAAATTGAATTAAAATTGAATTGCGAGGCTGTCATGATCCTGCGCTCGCGGTTCCTCGATGCCAGGTTGTTAAATTTAATTAAAAATTAATTTAAATTAATTTGGGAGGCTGTCATGATCCTGCGCTCGCGGTTCCTCAATGCCAGGTTGTTAAATTAATTAAAAATTAATTAAAAATTAATTAAAATTGAATTGCGAGGCTGTCATGATCCTGCGCTCGCGGTTCCTTGATGCCAGGTTAGTAATTAATTAAAATTGAATTAAAATTCAATTAAAAATAAATTAAAATTCAATTAAAATTCAATTGCGAGGCTGTCATGATCCTGCGCTCACGGTTCCTCGATGCCAGGTGAATTAATTAATTAGAATTTAATTAAAATTCAATTAAAATTGAATAGTGAGGCTGTCATGATCCTGCGCTCACGGTTCCTCGATGCCAGGTTGTTAAATTAATTAAAAATTAATTAAAAATTAATTAAAATTGAATTGGGAGGCAGTCATGATCCTGCGCTCGCGGTTCCTCGATGCCAGGTTGTTAAATTTAATTAAAAATTAATTAAAATTGAATTGCGAGGCTGTCATGATCCTGCGCTCCAGATTCCTCGATGCCAGGTTATTAAATTTAATTAAAAATTAATTTAAATTAATTTGGGAGGCTGTCATGATCCTGCGCTCGCGGTTCCTCGATGCCAGGTTATTAAATTAATTAAAAATTAATTAAAAATTAATTAAAATTCAATTGTGAGGCTGTCATGATCCTGCGCTCGCGGTTCCTCGATGCCAGGTGAATCAATTAATTGAAATTGAATTAAAATTCAATTAAAATTAATTTGGGAGGCTGTCATGATCCTGCGCTCGCGGTTCCTCGATGCCAGGTTGTTAAATTTAATTAAAAATTAATTTGGGAGGCTGTCATGATCCTGCGCTCGCGGTTCCTCGATGCCAGGTGAATTAATTAATTAGAATTGAATTAAAATTCAATTAAAAATAAATTAAAATTCAATTAAAATTGAATAGTGAGGCTGTCATGATCCTGTGCTCCAGATTCCTCGATGCCAGGTGAATAAATTAATTGAAATTGAATTAAAATTCAATTAAAATTAATTTGGGAGGCTGTCATGATCCTGCGCTCCAGATTCCTCGATGCCAGGTCAATAAATTAATGAAAATTGAATTAAAATTGAATTAAAATTGAATTGCGAGGCTGTCATGATCCTGCACTCGCGGTTCCTCGATGCCAGGTGAATTAATTAATGAAAATTGAATTAAAAATTGAATTAAAATTGAATTAAAATTCAATAGTGAGGCTGTCATGATCCTGCGCTCGCGGTTCCTCGATGCCAGGTTAGTAATTAATTAAAATTGAATTAAAATTCAATTAAAAATAAATTAAAATTCAATTAAAATTCAATAGGGAGGCTGTCATGATCCTGCGCTCGCGGTTCCTCGATGCCAGGAGAATTAATTAATGAAAATTTAATTAAAATTCAATTAAAATTCAATTGGGAGGCTGCCATGATCCTGCGCTCACGGTTCCTCGATTCCAGGTTAATAAATTCAATTAAAATTCAATTTAAATTCAATTTAAATTCAATTTAAATTAGATTGTGAGGCTGTCACGATCCTGCGCTCCAGATTCCTCAATGCCAGGTTGTTAAATTAATTAAAATTCAATTAAAATGAAGTTAAAATGAAGTTAAAATTAAATTTTAATTAATTAAAATTTAATAAAACAAAAAAAATTTACTGAAAAACCCCAAGTAATGTGATTTATGTTCATTTCCAGGCGCAAAAGGAGGAATTTCAGCAAACAAGCCTCTGAACTCCAAATTTAATTCCCAAAAATCCAATTAATTTAAATTAAATTTAAATTAAGTTTAAATTAAATTGAATTATAATTAATTAAAATTTAATTAAAAATTTTAAACCACAAAAACGTGAATTAAAATTAAATTAAAATTAAATTAAATTAAAATTAAAGTAAAATTCAATTAAAATTAATTAAAATTTAATAGTAAAAAACCTTAAAAACCACAAAAATTAGAATAAAAAATTTAAATTAAACTAAAATCAAATCAAATTTTAATTAATTAAAACCTAATAAATCCAAAAATTTAAATTGAATTATAATTAATTAAAATATAATTTAAAAATTTTAAAAACCACAAAAAATTGAATTAAAATTAAATTAAGAGTTAAATTAAATTAAAATTAAATTAAAGTTAAATTAAAGTTAAATTAAATTGAAGTTAATTAAAATTTAATTTTAAAAAAACCTTAAAAACCTCAAAAAATGGAAATAAAATAAAATTTAAATTAAACTAAAATCAAATCAAATTTTAATTAATTAAAACCTAATAAATCCCAAAAAATTTAAATTGAATTATAATTAATTAAAATATAATTTTAAAAAATTTTAAAAACCACAAAAAATTGAATTAAATTAAATTAAAGTTAAATTAAATTAAAATTAAATTTAAATTAAAGTAAAATTCAATTAAAATTAATTAAAATTTAATAGTAAAAACCTTAAAAACCACAAAAATTAGAATAAAAAAATTTTAAATTAAACTAAAATCAAATCAAATTTTAATTAATTAAAACCTAATAAATCCCAAAAATTTAAATTGAATTATAATTAATTAAAATATAATTTTAAAAATTTTAAAAACCACAAAAATTGAATTAAAATTAAATTAGAGTTAAATTAAATTAAATTAATTAAAGTTAAATTAAAGTTAAATTAAATTGAAGTTAATTAAAATTTAATTTTAAAAAAACCTTAAAAACCTCAAAAAATGGAAATAAAATAAAATTTAAATTAAACTAAAATCAAATCAAATTTTAATTAATTAAAACCTAATAAAACCAAAAAAATTTAACCAAAAAAACCCCAAAATAATGTGAATTTTTCTGCATTTTCCAGGCGCAAAAGGAGGAATTTCAGCAAACAAACCTCTGAACTCCAAATTTAATTCCAAATTTAATTCCAAATTTAATTCCCCAAAATTCAATTTTTCCATTCCCCTCCCAATCCCAGAGTGGAATTATCTCTAAAACCCAACTTAATTTAAGAAAACCACCAAAAATTCAATTAAAACTCAATTCAATTAAACTTAAATTATAATTAGGTAAAATTTAATAAAAATTCAGTAAAATTTAATTTAAAAAAACCCACAAAATAAATTAAAATTCAATTAAATTATAATTAGTTAAAATTTAATTGAAAAATTTTAAAATCCTAAAAAATTGAATTAAAATTAAATTTAAATTAAGATAAAATCAAATTAAAATTAAACTAAAATCAAATTCAATTGTAGTTAATTAAAATTTAACAAAACCAAAAAATTTAACCAAAAACCCCCAAATAATGTGATTTATTTTCATTTCCAGGCGCAAAAAGGAGGAATTTCAGCAAACAAACCTCTGAACTCCAAATTTAATTCCCAAAATCCAATTAAATTTAAATTAAATTGAATTATAATTAACTAAAATTTAATTTAAAAAAATTTTAAGCCACAAAAACGTGAATTAAAATAAATTAAAATTAAATTATTTATAAATTAATTAAAATTTAACAAAACCAAAAAAATTTAACCAAAACCCCAAAATAATATGAATTTTGTTGCATTTTCAGGCGCAAAAGGAGGAATTTCAGCAAACAAACCTCTGAATTTAAAATTTAATTTAATTTCAAACTTAAATTCTCAAAATTTAATTCCAAATTTAATTCCCCAAAAATTCAGTTTTTCCATTCCCCTCCCAGTCCCAGGGGGGAAAATAACCCATTTATTATCACTAAAACCCAATTTAGTTTAAAAAAAATACCCAAAAATTGAAATAAAATAAAATTAAATTCTAATTAATTAAAATTTAATTTTAAAAAATTTAATTTAAACATTTTTTTTAAAAAAACCACCAAAAATTGAATTAAAATTGAATTAAAATTGAATTTAAATTAAATTTAAATTAAATTAAAATTAAAATTGAATTAAGTTATGTGTAAATTAATTAAAATTTAACAAAACCAAAAAAATTTAACCAGAAAAACCCCAAATAATGTGAATTTTTCTGCATTTTCCAGGCGCAAAAGGAGGAATTTCAGCAAACAAGCCTCTGAACTCCAAATTTAATTCCCAAAAATCCAATTAAATTTAAATTAAATTGAATTATAATTAACTAAAATTTAATTTAAAAAAAATTTTAAGCCACAAAAACGTGAATTAAAAATAAATTAAAATGAAATTATTTATAAATTAATTAAAATTTAACAAAACCAAAAAAATTTAACCAAAAAAACCCCAAAATAATGTGAATTTTTCTGCATTTTCCAGGCGCAGAAGGAGGAATTTCAGCAAACAAACCTCTGAATTTAAAATTTAATTTAATTTCAAACTTAAATTCTCAAAATTTAATTCCAAATTTAATTCCCCAAAAATTCAGTTTTTCCATTTCCCTCCCAATCCCAGGGGGGAAAATAAAACCCATTTATTATCACTAAAACCCAATTTAGTTTAAAAAAAACACCCAAAAATGGAAATAAAATAAAATTAAATTCTAATTAATTAAAATTTAATTTTAAAAATTTAATTTAAACATTTTTTTAAAACCACCAAAAATTGAATTAAAATTGAATTAAAATTGAATTTAAATTAAATTTAAATTAAATTAAAATTAAAATTGAATTAAGTTATGTGTAAATTAATTAAAATTTAACAAAACCAAAAAAATTTAACCAGAAAAACCCCAAAATAATGTGAATTTTTTCTGCATTTTCCAGGCGCAAAAGGAGGAATTTCAGCAAACAAGCCTCTGAACTCCAAATTTAATTCCCAAAAATCCAATTAAATTTAAATTAAATTGAATTATAATTAACTAAAATTTAATTTAAAAAAAATTTTAAGCCACAAAAACGTGAATTAAAAATAAATTAAAATTAAATTATTTATAAATTAATTAAAATTTAACAAAACCAAAAAAATTTAACCAAAAAAACCCAAAATAATGTGAATTTTTCTGCATTTTCCAGGCGCAAAAGGAGGAATTTCAGCAAACAAACCTCTGAACTCCAAATTTAATTCCCAAAAATCCAATTAAGTTAAATTAAATTAAAATTAAATTTAAATTAAATTGAATTAGAATTAATTACAATTTAATTTAAAAAAAAAATTAAACCACAAAAAATTGAATTAAAATTAAAGTTAAATTAAATTAAAATTAAAATTAAATTAAAGTTAAATTAAAATTAAATTAAATTGAAATTAATTAAAATTTAATAGTAAAAAAACCCTTAAAAACCACCAAAAATTAGAATAAAATTAAACTAAAATGAAACTAAAATCAAATTAAATTGTAATTAATTAAAACCTAATAAAACCCAAAAAATTTAACCAAAAAAACCCCAAAATAATGTGAATTTTTCTGCATTTTCCAGGCGCAAAAGGAGGAATTTCAGCAAACAAGCCACCGAGGTGCTGAATGAATATTTCTACTCTCACCTCAGCAATCCTTACCCCAGCGAAGAGGCCAAAGAAGAACTTGCCAAAAAAGGTGGAATTACTGTGTCCCAGGTGGGAAAAAAAACCCCAAAATTGGGGAAATTCCAGGAAAAATTTCAAATATCCTTGAAAAAAATTCATTGGAACCCAAAAAAATTCCAAATATTGGGGGAAAAATCTCATTTTAACCCAAGAAAATTCCAAATATTGGGGGAAAAATCTCATTTTAACACAAAAAAATCGCAAATATTGGGGGGAAAAGCCAATTTTAACCCAAGAAAATCCCAAATATTGGGAGAAAAATCTCATTTTAACCCAAGAAAATTCCAAATACTGGGGGGAAAATCTCATTTTAACTCAAAAAAATCACAAATATTGTGGGAAAAATCTCATTTTAACTCAAAAAAATCACAAATATTGGGGGGAAAAGCCAATTTTAACCCAAGAAAATCCCAAATATTGGGAGAAAAATCTCATTTTAACCCAAGAAAATTGCAAATATCATGGAAAAAACCCAATTTTAACCCAAAAAATTCCAACTATAGTGGGAAAAATCTCATTTTAACTCAAAAAAATCACAAATACTGGGGGGAAAAGCCAATTTTAATTAAAAAAAAAGGAAAAAATCTCATTGTAACCCAAAAAATCCCAAATATTGGGGGAAAAATCTCATTTTAACTCAAAAAGATCACAAATATTGGGGGGAAAAGCCAATTTTAACCCAAGAAAATCCCAAATATTGGGGGAAAAAGCCAATTTTAATTAAAAAAAAAGGAAAAAATCCCATTGTAACCCAAAAAATCCCAAATATTGTGGGAAAAATCTCATTTTAACTCAAAAAAATCGCAAATATTGGGGGAAAAATCTCATTTTAACTCAAAAAAATCCCAAATATTGGGGGAAAAATCTCATTTTAACTAAAAAATAAATTGGAAAAAATCCTTGTAACCCAAAAAATCCAATATTGTTGGAAAAATCTCATTTTAACTCAAAAAAATCCAAATATTGGGGGGAAAAGCCAATTTTAAGTTTTGGGGTTTTTTGTTGTTTGGTTTTTTTTGTGGGAAAAATCTCATTTTAACTCAAAAAAATCACAAATATTGGGGGGAAAAGCCAATTTTAATTAAAAAAAAAGGAAAAAATCCCATTGTAACCCAAAAAATCCCAAATATTGTTGGAAAAATCTCATTTTAACTCAAAAAAATCACAAATATTGGGGGAAAAGCCAATTTTAACCCAAGAAAATCCCAAATATTGGGGGAAAAATCTAATTTTAACCAAAAAAATGGCAAATATCATGGAAAAAACCCAATTTTAACCCAAAAAATTCCAACTATAGTGGGAAAAATCTCATTTTAACTCAAAAAAATCGCAAATATTGGGGGAAAAAGCCAATTTTAATTAAAAAAAAAAGGAAAAAATCCCATTGTAACCCAAAAAATCCCAAATATTGGGGGAAAAATCTCATTTTAACTCAAAAAAATCACAAATATTGGGGGGAAAAGCCAATTTTAACCCAAGAAAATCCCAAATATTGGGGGAAAAAGCCAATTTTAATTAAAAAAAAAAAAGGAAAAAATCCCATTGTAACCCAAAAAATCCCAAATATTGGGGGGAAAATCTCATTTTAACTCAAAAAAATCACAAATATTGTGGGAAAAATCTCATTTTAACTCAAAAAAATCACAAATATTGGGGGAAAAAGCCAATTTTAATTAAAAAAAAAGGAAAAAATCCCATTGTAACCCAAAAAATCCCAAATATTGTTGGAAAAATCTCATTTTAACTCAAAAAGATCACAAATATTGGAGGGAAAAGCCAATTTTAACCCAAGAAAATCCCAAATATTGGGGGAAAAATCTCATTTTAACCAAAAAAATGGCAAATATCATGGAAAAAACCCAATTTTAACCCAAAAAATTCCAACTATAGTGGGAAAAATCTCATTTTAACTCAAAAAAATCACAAATATTGGGGGAAAAAGACAATTTTAATTAAAAAAAAAAGGAAAAAATCCCATTGTAACCCAAAAAATCCCAAATATTGGGGGAAAAATCTCATTTTAACTCAAAAAAATCGCAAATATTGGGGGGAAAAGCCAATTTTAACCCAAGAAAATCCCAAATATTGGGGGAAAAAGCCAATTTTAATTAAAAAAAAAAAGGAAAAAATCCCATTGTAACCCAAAAAATCCCAAATATTGTGGGAAAAATCTCATTTTAACCCAAGAAAATTCCAAATATTGGGGGAAAAATCTCATTTTAACTCAAAAAAATCCCAAATATTGGGGGAAAAATCTCATTTTAACTCAAAATCAAATATTGGGGGAAAAGCCAATTTTAATTAAAAAGGAAAAAATCCCATTGTAACCCAAAAAATCCCAAATATTGTTGGAAAAATCTCATTTTAACTCAAAAAAATCACAAATATTGGGGGGAAAAGCCAATTTTAACCCAAGAAAATCCCAAATATTGGGAGAAAAATCTCATTTTAACCAAAAAAATGGCAAATATCATGGAAAAAACCCAATTTTAACCCAAAAAATTCCAACTATAGTGGGAAAAATCTCATTTTAACTCAAAAAAATCGCAAATATTGGGGGAAAAAGCCAATTTTAATTAAAAAAAAAAAAGGAAAAAATCCCATTGTAACCCAAAAAATCCCAAATATTGTGGGAAAAATCCATTTTAACCAAAAAAATGGCAAATATCATGGAAAAAAACCCAATTTTAACCCAAAAAATTCCAACTGTTGTGGGAAAAAATCAATTTTAACCCAGGAAAATCCCAAAAATCATGGAAAAAACCTCATTTTAATCCTGAAAAATTCCAAATATTGTGGAAAAAACCAATTTTAAACTAAAAATTCAAAATCATGGAAAATCCCATTTTAATCCAAAAATTCCAACTATTGGGGGAAAAAATCAATTTTAACCCAGAAAAATTCCAAATATTGTGAGAAAAATCCCATTTTAACCCCAAAAAAATCTCAAAAATCATGGAAAACAACCAATTTTAACCAAAAAAAATCCCAAATATTGTGGAAAAAACCCAATTTTAACCCAAAAATATCCCAACTACTGGGGAAAAAATCCATTTTAATCCTGAAATATTCCAAATATAATGGGAAAAAAATTATTTTAACCCAAAAA
>NW_028147446.1:730643-793143 GCF_008360975.1 Lichenostomus cassidix
TTTTTGTGGGTTTTTTTAAAGTTTTTTTGAGGGTTTTTGGGGTTTTTTTGGGTTTTTTGGGTGTTTTTTTGGGGTCAGAGATCCAACATGGCGATTTTCCTGGAAAAGTTCATCACGGATAGAAGAGGAAATGATTTTGTGGGATTTGGAGAAAATTTCCCTGGGAAATTTCACGGTGGATCAAGGATGAAGTGGATTTTTCTGGAATTCAGGAGCTTCCTAGGGTTAGAAATTCCCAGAATTTTCCTGGAAAACTCGAGGAGAAAATGACTTTTTGGGATTCAGGAGCTTCCTGGACTCCCAAGGTGCTCCAGCCTGGAATTTTTCCCTGGAAAACTCACGGATGAAATGATTTTTTGGGGATTTGGGAGAATTCAGGACTCGATGTTCAAACATTGGAATTTCCCTGGAATTTCAGGATTGTGGATGGCGGAGGAGGTGTTTTTGTGGGATTTGGGATTCCTGGAGATTTTTCCCTGGAAAAACTGAAGATTCCGGGAGGTTTTGTGAGATTAGGGAGCAGAATTCCCTATTAAAGACTAGTTTGAACCCGGAGTTGGTTTCTTCCTTGGAAAAAGGCTCAGGAAATTCCAGGATTTGGGAATGCTGAGGGCAGAATTTTCCCTGGAAAAGGCTCAGGAATCCCCCAGGATTTTCCCTGGAATCCCCCAGTATTTGGGAATGCTCAGGGCAGGATTTTCCCGAGAAAAGCTCAGAAAATTCCAGGATTTGGGAATTCTGAAATAAAATTACCTCAGGGGGGCAATGAAGGGGCGTGGCCTGCCCTCACGAGTGGGCGTGGCCACGGAAAGGCGGGAAGATCCATCCCCTCACGAGGGGGCGTGGCTATCCTCAATGGGCGTGGTCTCGCCTCACGGGGGGGGCGTGGCCATAGCTAAGGCGGGAAGATCCATCCCCTCACGAGGGGGCGTGGCCACCCAAAGGCGGGAAGGTCCATCCCCTCACGGCGGGCGCGTCCATTGCACCACCAGCCGGGGGGGAGGCGCGGCCTGGGCTGGACTCGCCCACACCAGCCCCGCTCGGGGGGGGGAGCCGGCTGTGAGGCCGCCGGCTCGGCGCGGGGCCTGTCGCGCCCTATCGCGATATATCGCCGCTCCCCGCGCTCTGCGGCGCCGGGCCCGCCGTTCCCATGGAGGCCCCGCCGCGGCTGTTGGCTCTGCCGGGGTCTCTTCCGCCGCCTCCTCCCCCTGCCGCCAGCACCGAGGAGCCGCCGCCCTCAGGGCCACCCTCAGGGCCACCCTCAGGGCCACTACTGCCCTCGGGGCCACCGGCAGGGCCACCGCCACCCTCAGGGCCACCGCCGCCCTCAGGGCCACCCTCAGGGCCACCGCCGCCTCAGCGCGACAGCGGAGATGTGCTGCAGCAGATCATGGCCATCACCGACCAGAGCTTGGATGAGGCACAGGCCAGGTACGGCGAGGGGACACTGAGGGGAATGGGGACAGGGACACCGGGAATGGGGATGGGGACACCGGGACCGGGCCGTGACTCAGCGCAGGGACATTGAGGGGACACTGAGGGGGCACTAAGGACACTGAGGGGAAACTGGGGACAAGGTGAGCATTGGGACGCTGAAGGGAAACTGAGGGGTCACTGAGGGGAAACTGAGGGGAAACCGAGGGGACATTGAGGGGACACTGAGGCGAAACTGAGGGGTCACTGAGGGGACATTGAGGGGACACTGAGGGGAAATTGAGGGGACACTAAGGACACTGAGGGGAAACTGGGGACAAGGTGAGCATTGGGGCGCTGAGGGGACTTGAGGGGACACTAAGGGGAAACTGAGGGGACATTGAGAGGAAACTGAGGGACAGTGAGGGGAAACTGAGGGGACAGTGAGGGGAAACTGAGGGGACACTGAGGGGACACCGAGGGGAAACTGAGGAGAAACTGGGGACAAGGTGAGCATGGGGACACTGAGGGGACACTTGAGGGGACACTTGAGGGGACACTGAGGCGAAACTGAGGGGACACTGAGGGGACACTGAGGGGACACTTGAGGCGAAACTGAGGGGACAGTGAGGGGAAACTGAGGGGACATTGAGGGGAAACTGAGGGGACACTGAGGGGACACTTGAGGGGACACTTGAGGGGACATTGAGGGGAAACTGAGGGGACACTGAGGGGAAACTGAGGAGACACTGAGGGGAAACTGAGGGGACATCGAGGGGAAACTGGGGACAAGGTGAGCGTTGGGACACTGAGGGGACATTGAGGGAACACTAAGGACACTGAGGGGAAACTGAGGAGACACTGAGGAGAAACTGATAGGAAAGTGAAAGGACATTGAGGGGACACTGAGGGGACACAGAGGGAGAGGTTTAGGGTGATAAGCTTCCCCGCCATTCCCAGTTTTCCCACTCCATTCAGCCCTCCTCATCCCGGGCTGATGCTCCCGCTTACCTCCGTGGATTCCCTGAGTCCTTCCCGGTTTTGGGGGGAATTCCCAGGGATTTGGTCACATTCCCAGTTGTTTTCCCCCCATTCCCAGCGGTTTTGCCCCAATTCCTGAGGTTTCCCCCTCATTCTTGGTATTTTTGCCCCATTTCCCAGTGGTTTTGCCTCATTCCCGTTGGTTTTGCCTCATTCCCAGTGGTTTTTCCCCCAATTCCCAGAGGGTTTCCCCCACTCCCAGTGACGTTTTCCTCATTCCTGGTGGTTTTCCTCCATTCCCAATGTTTTTTCCCCAATTCCCAGCAGGTTTTCCTCCAATTCCCAGAGGTTTTCTCTCATTCCCAATGTTTTTTCCTCCATTCCCAGCAGTTTTTCCTCCATTCCCAGCAGGTTTTCCTCCATTCCCAGTGGTTTTTCCCCCAATTCCTCGAGGTTTTGGGACAAAAATCCCGAAGTTTTGAGGGAAAAAAATGGAGGTTTTGGGATAACAAATCCTGAGGTTTTGGGATAAAAATTCTGAGGTTTTTGAGGGAAAAATCTCGAGGTTTTGAGGGGAAAATCCTGAGATTTTGGGACAAAAATTGCAAAGTTTTGAGGGAAAAATCCCGAGGTTTTGGGACAAAAATCCTGAGGTTTTGAGGGGAAATTCCCCCTAGTTTGGAATTCCAGCCATTCCCACCCCATTTCCCCCCATTAAAATCCAATTAAACCCCCAAAACCCCCAAAAATTCCCATTTTCCCCCCAAATTTTCCCATTTTTTCCCAAATTCTCCTCACTCACTCTCTCCTCCCGAGGTTTGACCCCAATTTGGGTTTTTTTCCATGGATTTTGGGTGAATTTCTCCATGTTTTTTTTGCAGGAAACACGCCTTGAATTGCCACCGGATGAAACCTGCGCTGTTCAGCGTCCTCTGCGAAATCAAGGAGAAAACAGGTTGGCATTTCTCCTTTTTATTCCCATTTTCCTCCCAAAAATCCCAAATTTTCTCCCCAGTTTCCCCCCAGCTTTTGCCCAGAACAGCCTGGAATGAAGAAATCAACAATATTTCCCAAAAAATGAGGAAAAATCCCATATTTTCCTCCAAAATTAAGGGAAAATTCCAATTTTTTGTCCATTTTTCCCCCACTTGAATTGAGGAAATCCCAAGTTTTTCTCCAAAAAATGAGGAAAAATCCCATGTTTTTCTCCAAAAATGAGGAAAAATCCCATTTTTTTCTCCATTTTTCCCTCATTTGAAATGAGGAAATCCCAAATTTTTCTCCCCAAATGCAGAAATCCTCATTTTTTCTCCAAAAATGAAGAAATCCCAAATTTTTCTCTAAGAATGAGGAAAAATCTCACATTTTCCTCCATTTTTCCCTCACTTGAAATGAACAAAATCCCAAATTTTTCTCCAAAAATGAGGAAAAATCCCAAATTTTTCACCAAAAATGAGGAAGAATCCCACATTTTTCTCCATTTTTCTCCCCCTTGAAATGAGGAAATCCCAGATTTTTCTCCCCAAATGTAGAAATCCTGCATTTTTCTCCAAAAATGAGGAAAAATCCCACATTTTTCTCCATTTTCCCCCCACTTGAATTGAGGAAATCCCAAATTTTTCTCCAAAAATGAGGAAAAATCCTGAATTTTTCTCCAAAAATTAGGAAAAATCCCCTTTTTTTCACCATTTTTCCCCCACTTGAAATGAAGAAATCCCAAATTTTTCTCCAAAAATGAGGAAAAAATCCCAATTTTTTCTCCATTTTCCCCCACTTGAATTGAGGAAATCCCAGATTTTTCTCCCCAAATGCAGAAATCCCAAATTTTTCTCTAAAAATGAGGAAAAATCCCATATTTTTCTCCATTTTCCCCCCACTTGAATTGAGGAAATCCCAAATTTTTCTCCAAAAAATGAGGAAAAATCCCAAATTTTTCTCCAAAAATGAGGAAAAATCCCATATTTTTCTCCATTTTTCCCACACTTTAAATGAAGAAATCCTGAATCTTCCTCCAAAAATGAGGAAAATTCCCAATTTTTTCTCCATTTTCCCCCCACTTGAATTGAGGAAATTCCAAATTTTTCTCCCCAAACAAGGGAATCCCAGAATTTTTTCCAAAAACAATGAAATTCTGATTTTTTTTTCAATTTTTTTTCCATTTTTCCTCTTTCTCTCCAATTCTCTCCATATGTTTGGAACTTCCCAAAGCAATAAAATCACAAATTTTTTCTCCCCAAACACAGAAATTCCAGATTTTTCTCCAAAAATCAGTAAATCTCATATTTTTCTCCATTTTATTCCCATTTTTCCTTTCTCTCCACTATTTAACATTCACATCCACCCAGAACCACCCAAAATTAGCAAATCCTGAATTTTTTCCCACAAACACAGAAATTCCAGATTTTTCTCCATGAGCAAATCCTGGATTTTTCTCCATAAACCAGAAAATTCCCTTTTTCCCCCCAATTTTTCTAAATTTTTCCCTTTTCCCTCCAATGCTCTACATCTCTTCAGAACTTCCCAAACAACAAAATCCTCTTTTTCTCCCCAAACATAAATTCAGATTTTTTCTCTCCAAACATGGAAATCCTCTCTTTTCCTCCAAAAATCAGGAAATTCAGATTTTATTGCTCAATTTTTCTCCATTTTCCCCATTTTTTTCTTTCTCTCCAATATTTCATATTCACCACATGACCCAGAACCACCCAAAATTACAAAATCCACTATTTTCCTCCCAAAACCTTCACTGAACCACCAGAAACACCAAATTTTTGTATTTTCTTCCCATTTTTCCCATTTTTTCCCGTTTTTTCCCATTTTTCTTCCCGTTTTTCCTCAGTTTTTCCTCATTTTTCCCCATTTTCCCCTCTCTCCCCATTCCTCAGTATTTAGCATCTTCCTCATCCACCCAAAATAACAAAATCCACAATTTTCCTCCCAAAATCTCCACCGAAGCACCAGAAATGCCAAATTTTCCTATTTTCTTCCCATTTTTCCCTGTTTTTTTCCCGTTTTTTCCCCTTTTTCTTCCCATTTTTCCCCATTTTTCCTCAATTTTTCCTCATTTTTCCCCATTTTTCCCTCTCTCCCCATTCCTCAGTATTTAACATCCACCCAGAACCACCATGAAGTAACAAAATCCACAATTTTCCTCCCAAAATCTCCACTGAACCACCAGAAACACCAAATTTTCCTATTTTCTTCCCGTTTTTTCCCATTTTTTCCTGTTTTTCCTCATTTTTTCCTCATTTTTCCCTATTTTTCCCTCTCTCCAGAGTCCTCAGTATTAAACATCCTCCTCATCCACCCAAAATAACAAAATCCACTATTTTCCTCCCAAAACCTTTGCCGAAGCTCCAGAAACACCAAATTTTCCTATTTTCTTCCTGTTTTTTCCTCATTTCTTCCCATTTTTTCCTCATTTCTTCCTGTTTTTTCCCATTCCTCCACTTTTTTCCCATTTTCCCCATTTCTTCCCTTTTCCCCATTTCTTCCCTTTTTTCCGTTTTCTCCTATTTCCCGCTTTTTTTTCCTGTTTTTCCCATTTCTCCCATTTTTTTCCCATTTTTTTCCCATTTTTTTCCCATTTTCCCTCATTTTTCCCATTTTTTCCCATTTCTTCCCTTTTTTTCCCCATTTTTCCCATCTCTTCCTGCTTTTTCCCCATTTTTCCCCATTTTTCCCCATTTTTCCCATGGTTTTTCCCATTTTTTCCTTATTTCTTCCCCTTTTTTCCCATTTCTTCCCCATTTTCCCCATTTGCCCTCATTTTTTCCCATTTTTCCCCATTTTTTCCTGTTTTTCCCCATTTTTCCCCATTTTTTCCTTATTTCTTCCCATTTCTTCCCCTTTTTTCCCCATTTTTTCCCATTTTTTCCTTATTTCTTCCCCTTTTTTACCGTTTTTCCCCATTTTTTCCCATTTCCCATCATGTCCTCATTTCCCCGTTTGTCCCATTTTCTTCCCGTTTTTTCCCATTTTTTCCCATTTTTTCCCCATTTTCCCTCATTTCCCCATTTTCTTCCCCTTTTTCCCGTTTTTTCCCACTTTGTTCCCATTTTTTCCCATTTTTTCCCGTTTCTTCCCGTTTTTCCCATTTTCCCTAATTTTTCCCATTTTTCCCATTTTTTCCCCATTTTCCCATAGTGCTCAGCGTTGGCCACGCCCCCGAGGATGACCCTCCTGACGCTCAGCTGCTCCGATTGGACAACATGCTATTGGCCGAGGGCGTGGCTGGCCCGGAGCGCCGCCCCGGAAGGGGCGGAGTAACACCCGGAAGTGACATCTTCCCAACCGGAAAGGGCGGGGCCACACCCGGAAGTGACGACTATCCAACCGGAAGGGGAGGGGCCACACCCGGAAGTGACGCCTATCCGACAGGAAAAGGTGGAGCCGCACCCGGAAATGACGCTTATTTAACCGGAAGGGGCGGAGCCACACCCGGAAGTGACATTTATCCAAGCGGAAGGGGCGGGGCCACATCCGGAAGTGACGTTTGCCCCGCCAGAAAGGGCACAACCCCACCCGGAAGTGATGACTACCCAACCGGAAGTGATGACTACCCAACCGGAAGAGGCGGGGCCATAACAGGAAGTGACGGCATTCCAACCGGAAGAGGCGGAGTCACCACCGGAAGTGATGCTATTTCAACCGGAAGAGGCGGAGTCACCACCGGAAGTGATGTTATTTCGACCGGAAGGGGCGGGGCTCCCACCGGAAGTGACGCCGAGCTGGTTGCCATGGCGCCGGCAGGGTGTCATGGCGACATCAGCATCGATCACTCTGACTACCGCGCCAAGCTGGGGCAGATCCGCCACATCTACCGCGCCGAGCTCGACAAGTACCAGCAGGTGGGGAGGAATTGCATTTGTTGGGATTTATTGTTTGGAACCAAAATTTGGGGATTTTGGGGTTTTTTTCACCCATAACCCCTTTTTTTCCAGGTTTTTTTCTCATTTTTTCTGTCTTTTTCCACCCCATAACCCCATTTTTTCCAGATTTTTTCCCCCATAACCCCATTTTTTCCAGGTTTTTCCCCATTTTTTCTGTCTTTTTTCCTCCCATAACCCTATTTTCTTCAGGTTTTCTCCCACATTTCAATCCCCTAACCCCATTTTTTCTGGGTTTTTTCCCCCATAACCCCAATTTTTTCAGGTTTTCTCCCACATTTCAATCCCATAACCCCATTTTTTTCAGGTTTTTCCCCATTTTTTCTGTCTTTTTTCTCCCCTAAACCCCATTTTTTCTGGGTTTTTTCCCCCAAAACCTCAATTTTTTCAGGTTTTCTACCCCACAACTCCATTTTTTGGAGTTTTTTCCCCCCATAACCCCTTTTTTCAGGTTTTTCCCCATTTTTTTCAGGTTTTTCCCCATTTTTTTCAGGTTTTTCCCCATTTTTTTCATGTTTTCCACTCCATAACCCCAATTTTTTCAGGTTTTCTCCCACATTTCAATCCCATAACCCCATTTTTTCCAGGTTTTTCCCCATTTTTTCTGTCTTTTTCCATCCCACAACCCCATTTTCTTCAGGTTTTCTCCCACATTTCAATCCTGTAACCCCATTTTTTCAGCTTTTCACATCCCATAACCCCATTTTTTCCAGATTTTTCCCCCCATAACCCCATTTTTTGAGGTTGTTCTCCCACATTTCAATCCCATAAGCCCATTATTTCTGGATTTTTTCCCTCATAACCCCATTTTTTCCAGGTTTTTCCCCATTTTTCCTGTGTTTTTTCCCCCATAACCCCATTTTTTTCAGGTTTTCTCCCACATTCAATCCCTTAACCCCATTTTTTTCAGGTTTTTTCCCATTTTTTTCAGGTTTTTCCCCATTTTTTTCAGGTTTTACCCCATTTTTTTCAGGTTTTCTCCCACATTTCAATCCCATAACCCCATTTTTTTCAGGTTTTTCCCCATTTTTTCTGTCTTTTTTCTCCCCTAAACCCCATTTTTTCTGGGTTTTTTCCCCCAAAACCTCAATTTTTTCAGGTTTTCTACCCCACAACTCCATTTTTTGGAGTTTTTTCCCCCCATAACCCCTTTTTTCAGGTTTTTCCCCATTTTTTTCAGGTTTTTCCCCATTTTTTTCAGGTTTTTCCCCATTTTTTTCAGGTTTTTCCCCATTTTTTTCATGTTTTCCACTCCATAACCCCAATTTTTTCAGATTTTCTCCCACATTTCAATCCCATAACCCCATTTTTTCCAGGTTTTTCCCCATTTTTTCTGTCTTTTTTCTCCTCATAACCCCATTTTTTCCAGGTTTTTCCCCATTTTTTCTGTCTTTTTCCATCCCATAACCCCATTTTTTCAGGTTTTCCACCCCACAACCCCAATTTTTTGGGATTTTTTCCCCCCATAACCCCATTTTTTTCAGGTTTTCTCCCTTATTTCAATCCCATAACCCCATAACCCCATTTTCTTCAGTTTTTTTCCCCCATAACCTGATTTTTTTCAGGTTTTTCCCCATTTTTTCTGTCGTTTTCCACCCCATAACCCCATTTTTTTCAGGTTTTTCCCATTTTTTTCAGGTTTTTTCCCATTTTTTCAGGTTTTTTCCCATTTTTTCAGGTTTTCCACCCCATAACCCCAATATTTTTTTGGTTTATTTTGATTTTTCAGGCCTGCAGTGAGTTCACCACCCACGTGCTGAACCTGCTGCGGGAGCAGAGCCGCCCGCGGCCGATCTCAGCCCGCGAGATCCAGACAATGCTGGAATTATCCAAAAATTCTAACCCAAAAACGTTTTTTTGGGGTTTTTACCCATTTTTCTTGGCATTTTCCACTCCACAACCCCATTTTTTTTGGCTTTTCCCCTTTTTTTCTGGGGTTTTCCACCTACTAACCCCATTTTTTTCAGATTTTTCCGTTGTTTCAATTCACATTGCAATCCCAAAACCCCATTTTTGGGGTTTTTTTCCCCCATAACCCCATTTTTTTCAGGGTTTTCCCTATTTTTTCTCATTTTTCCACCCCATAACCCCATCTTTTTCAGGTTTTTTTCCCATTTTTCCTGTGTTTTTTCCCCCCATAACCCCATGTTCTTTAGGTTTTTCCTCAGTTTTTCTGTCTTTTTCCACCCCATAACCCCATTTTCTTCAGGTTTTCTCCCACATTTCAATCCCATAACTCCATTTTTTCTGTGTTTTTTCCCCCATAACCCCATTTTTCTCAGGTTTTTTCCCATTTTTTTCAGGTTTTTTCCCATTTTTTCAGGTTTTTCCCCATTTTTTTCAGGTTTTCCACCCCATAACCCCAATATTTTTTGGTTTTTTCCCATTTCCCAGGCCTGCAGCGAGTTCACCACCCACGTGCTGAACCTGCTGCGGGAGCAGAGCCGCACGCGGCCGATCGCAGCCCGCGAGATCCAGAGGATGGTTGGGATCATCCACGGCAAATTCAGCTCCATCCAGCTGCAGCTCAAGCAGAGCACCTGCGAGGCTGTCATGATCCTGCGCTCGCGGTTCCTCGATGCCAGGTTATTAAATTAATTAAAAATTAATTAAAAATTAATTAAAAATTAATTAAAATTCAATTGTGAGGCTGTCATGATCCTGCGCTCGCGGTTCCTCGATGCCAGGTGAATAAATTAATTGAAATTGAATTAAAATTCAATTAAAATTAATTTGGGAGGCTGTCATGATCCTGCGCTCGCGGTTCCTCGAAGCCAGGTTATTAATTAATTAATTAAAATAATTAAATTGCGAGGCTGTCATGATCCTGCGCTCCAGATTCCTCGATGCCAGGTCAATAAATTAATGAAAATTGAATTAAAATTGAATTAAAATTGAATAGGGAGGCTGTCATGATCCTGCACTCGCGGTTCCTCGATGCCAGGTGAATTAATTAATGAAAATTGAATTAAAAATTGAATTAAAATTGAATTAAAATTAAACTGGGAGGCTGTCATGATCCTGCGCTCGCGGTTCCTCGATGCCAGGTATTAAATTAATTAAAATTGAATTAAAATTGAATTAAAATTCAATTAAAATTCAATTGTGAGGCTGTCATGATCCTGCGCTCGCGGTTCCTCGATGCCAGGTTGTTAATTAATTCATTAATTAATTAAAATTGAATTAAAATTGAATTGGGAGGCTGTCATGATCCTGTGCTCGCGGTTCCTCAATGCCAGGTTGTTAATTAATTAATTAATTAAAATAATTAAATTGGGAGGCTGTCATGATCCTGCGCTCGCAGTTCCTCGATGCCAGGTTCATTAATTAATTAAAAATTCATTAAAATTGAATAGTGAGGCTGTCATGATCCTGCGCTCCAGATTCCTCGATGCCAGGTATTAAATAAATTAGAATTTAATTAAAATGTAATTAAAATTAATTAAAATTGAATTGCGAGGCTGTCATGATCCTGCGCTCCAGATTCCTCAATGCCAGGTATTAAATTAATTAAAATTTAATTAAAATTGAATTAAAATTGAATTAAAATTGAATTAAAATTGGGTTGTGAGGCTGTCATGATCCTGCGCTCACGGTTCCTTGATGCCAGGTATTAAATTAATGAAAATTCAATTAAAATTAAGTTAAAATTAAATTAAAATTGAATTGTGAGGCTGTCATGATCCTGTGCTCGCGGTTCCTTGATGCCAGGTTAATTAAAATTAAAATTTAATTAAAATTCACTTAAAAATAAATTAAAATTCAATTGCGAGGCTGTCATGATCCTGCGCTCAGATTCCTCGATGCCAGGTATTAAATTAATTAAAATTGAATTAAAATTCAATTAAAATTAAATTTAAATTAAACTGCAAGGCTGTCATGATCCTGCGCTCAGATTCCTCGATGCCAGGTATTAAATTAATTAAAATTGAATTAAAATTCAATTAAAATTCAATTAAAATTGAATTGGGAGGCTGTCATGATCCTGCGCTCGCGGTTCCTCGATGCCAGGTGAATTAATTAATGAAAATTGAATTAAAAATTGAATTAAAATTGAATTAAAATTCAATAGTGAGGCTGTCATGATCCTGCGCTCGCGGTTCCTCGATGCCAGGTTAGTAATTAATTAAAATTGAATTAAAATTCAATTAAAATTCAATTAAAATTCAATTGGGAGGCTGTCATGATCCTGCGCTCACGGTTCCTCAATTCCAGGTTAATAAATTCAATTAAAATTCAATTTAAATTCAATTTAAATTCAATTTAAATTAGATTGTGAGGCTGTCACGATCCTGCGCTCCAGATTCCTCAATGCCAGGTTGTTAAATTAATTAAAATTCAATTAAAATGAAGTTCAAATGAAGTTAAAATTGAATTTTAATTAATTAAAATTTAATAAAACAAAAAAAATTTACTGAAAAACCCCAAGTAATGTGATTTATGTTCATTTCCAGGCGCAAAAGGAGGAATTTCAGCAAACAAGCCTCTGAACTCCAAATTTAATTCCCAAAAATCCAATTAATTAAATAAATTTAAATTAAATTTAAATTAAATTGAATTATAATTAATTAAAATATAATTTTAAAAATTTTAAAAACCACAAAAAATTGAATTAAAATTAAATTAAAGTTAAATTAAATTAAAATTAAATTTAAATTAAAGTAAAATTCAATTAAAATTAATTAAAATTTAATAGTAAAAAAAACCTTAAAAACCACAAAAATTAGAATAAAAAAAATTTAAATTAAACTAAAATCAAATCAAATTTTAATTAATTAAAACCTAATAAATCCCAAAAAATTTAAATTGAATTATAATTAATTAAAATATAATTTTAAAAATTTTAAACCACAAAAAATTGAATTAAAATTAAATTAGAGTTAAATTAAATTAAAATTAAAATTAAATTAAAGTTAAATTAAAGTTAAATTAAATTGAAGTTAATTAAAATTTAATTTTAAAAAAACCTTAAAAGCCTCAAAAAATGGAAATAAAATAAAATTTAAATTAAACTAAAATCAAATCCAATTTTAATTAATTAAAACCTAATAAAACCAAAAAAAATTAACCAAAAAAACCCCAAAATAATGTGAATTTTTCTGCATTTTCCAGGCGCAAAAGGAGGAATTTCAGCAAACAAACCTCTGAACTCCAAATTTAATTCCAAATTTAATTCCAAATTTAATTCCCCAAAATTCAATTTTTCCATTCCCCTCCCAATCCCAGGGGGAAAATAACCCATTTATTATCTACTAAACCCAATTTAGTTTAAAAAAATACCAAAAATTGAAATAAAATAAAATTAAATTTAATTAATTAAAATTTAATTTTAAAAATTTAATTTAAACATTTTTTTAAAAAAACACCAAAAATTGAATTAAAATTGAATTAAAATTGAATTAAAATTAAATTTAAATTAAATTAAAATTAAAATTGAATTAAGTTATGTGTCAATTAATTAAAATTTAACAAAACCAAAAAAATTTAACCAAAAAAACCCCAAAATAATGTGAATTTTTCTGCATTTTCCAGGCGCAAAAGGAGGAATTTCAGCAAACAAGCCACTGAGGTGCTGAATGAATATTTCTACTCTCACCTCAGCAATCCTTACCCCAGCGAAGAGGCCAAAGAAGAACTTGCCAAAAAAGGTGGAATTACTGTGTCCCAGGTGGGAAAAAAAACCCCAAAATTGGGGAAATTCCAGGAAAAATTTCAAATATCCTTGAAAAAAATTCATTGGAACCCAAAAAAATTCCAAATATTGGGGGAAAAATCTCATTTTAACCCAAGAAAATTCCAAATATTGGGGGAAAAATCTCATTTTAACACAAAAAAATCGCAAATATTGGGGGGAAAAGCCAATTTTAACCCAAGAAAATCCCAAATATTGGGAGAAAAATCTCATTTTAACCCAAGAAAATTCCAAATACTGGGGGGAAAATCTCATTTTAACTCAAAAAAATCACAAATATTGTGGGAAAAATCTCATTTTAACTCAAAAAAATCACAAATATTGGGGGGAAAAGCCAATTTTAACCCAAGAAAATCCCAAATATTGGGAGAAAAATCTCATTTTAACCCAAGAAAATTGCAAATATCATGGAAAAAACCCAATTTTAACCCAAAAAATTCCAACTATAGTGGGAAAAATCTCATTTTAACTCAAAAAAATCGCAAATATTGGGGGAAAAAGCCAATTTTAATTAAAAAAAAAAGGAAAAAATCTCATTGTAACCCAAAAAATCCCAAATATTGGGGGAAAAATCTCATTTTAACTCAAAAAGATCACAAATATTGGAGGGAAAAGCCAATTTTAACCCAAGAAAATCCCAAATATTGGGGGGAAAAGCCAATTTTAATTAAAAAAAAAGGAAAAAATCCCATTGTAACCCAAAAAATCCCAAATATTGGGGGAAAAATCTCATTTTAACTCAAAAAAATCACAAATATTGGGGGGAAAAGCCAATTTTAACCCAAGAAAATCCCAAATATTGGGGGAAAAAGCCAATTTTAATTAAAAAAAAAAAAGGAAAAAATCCCATTGTAACCCAAAAAATCCCAAATATTGGGGGGAAAATCTCATTTTAACTCAAAAAAATCACAAATATTGTGGGAAAAATCTCATTTTAACTCAAAAAAATCACAAATATTGGGGGAAAAAGCCAATTTTAATTAAAAAAAAAGGAAAAAATCCCATTGTAACCCAAAAAATCCCAAATATTGTTGGAAAAATCTCATTTTAACTCAAAAAAATCACAAATATTGGGGGGAAAAAGCCAATTTTAACCCAAGAAAATCCCAAATATTGGGAGAAAAATCTCATTTTAACCAAAAAAATGGCAAATATCATGGAAAAAACCCAATTTTAACCCAAAAAATTCCAACTATAGTGGGAAAAATCTCATTTTAACTCAAAAAAATCGCAAATATTGGGGGAAAAAGCCAATTTTAATTAAAAAAAAAAGGAAAAATCCCATTGTAACCCAAAAAATCCCAAATATTGGGGGAAAAATCTCATTTTAACCAAAAAAATCGCAAATATCATGGAAAAAACCCAATTTTAACCCAAAAAACCAACAAAAAACAAACCAAAAATCACAAATACTGGGGGAAAAGCCAATTTAACCCAAGAAAATCCCAAATATTGGGGGAAAAAGCCAATTTTAATTAAAAAAAAAGGAAAAAATCCCATTGTAACCCAAAAAATCCCAAATATTGTGGGAAAAATCTCATTTTAACCCAAGAAAATTCCAAATATTGGGGGAAAAATCTCATTTTAACTCAAAAAAATCCCAAATATTGGGGGAAAAATCTCATTTTAACTCAAAAAGATCGCAAATATTGTGGGAAAAATCTCATTTTAACTCAAAAAAATCACAAATATTGGGGAAAGCCAATTTAATTAAAAGGAAAAAATCCCATTGTAACCCAAAAAATCCAAAATATTGTTGAAAAATCTCATTTTAACTCAAAATCACAAATATTGGAAAAGCCAATTTAACCCAAAAAATCCCAAATATTGGGAGAAAAATCTCATTTTAACCCAAGAAAATTGCAAATATCATGGAAAAAACCCAATTTTAACCCAAAAAATTCCAACTATAGTGGGAAAAATCTCATTTTAACTCAAAAAAATCACAAATACTGGGGGGAAAAGCCAATTTTAACCCAAGAAAATCCCAAATATTGGGGGAAAAAGCCAATTTTAATTAAAAAAAAAAAGAAAAAATCCCATTGTAACCCAAAATCCCAATATTGTGGGAAAATCTCATTTTAACCCAAGAAAATTCCAAATATTGGGGGAAAAATCCATTTTAACTCAAAAATCCCAAATATTGGGGGAAAAATCTCATTTTAACTCAAAAAGATCGCAAATATTGTGGGAAAAATCTCATTTTAACTCAAAAAAATCACAAATATTGGGGGGAAAAGCCAATTTTAATTAAAAAAAAAGGAAAAAATCCCATTGTAACCCAAAAAATCCCAAATATTGTTGGAAAAATCTCATTTTAACTCAAAAAAATCACAAATACTGGGGGGAAAAGCCAATTTTAACCCAAGAAAATCCCAAATATTGGGGGAAAAAGCCAATTTTAATTAAAAAAAAAAAGGAAAAAATCCCATTGTAACCCAAAAAATCCCAAATATTGTGGGAAAAATCCATTTTAACCCAAAAAAATTCCAAATATTGGGGGAAAAAATCTATTTTAACTCAGGAAAATTCCAAATATAATGGGAAAAACCCCATTTTAACCCAAAAAAATCCCAAATATTGTGAGAAAAATCCCATTTTAACCCCAAAAAAATCTCAAAAATCATGGAAAACAACCAATTTTAACCAAAAAAAATCCCAAATATTGTGGGAAAAACCCAATTTTAACCCAAAAATATCCCAAATATTGGGGAAAAAATCCATTTTAACCCCAAAAGATCCCAAATATTGGGGGAAAAAAATCAATTTTAACCCCAAAAAATTCCAAATATTGTGGGAAAAAACCATTTTAATCCAAAAAATTATGGAAAAAATCCCATTTTTACCCCAAAAAAATCCCAAATATTGTGGAAAAAATCCCATTTTAACCCAAGAAAATTCCAAATATTGTGGGAAAGAAACCATTTTAACCCAAAAAATCATGGAAAAATTCCCATTTCAACCCCAAAAAATCCCAAATATCATGGAAAAAAGCCAATTTTAACCCAGGAAAATCCCAAATATCATGGAAAAAAACCAATTTTAACCCAAGAAAATTCCAAATTTTGTGGAAAAAAACCAATTTTAACCCAAAAAATCCCAAATATAATGGGGAAAGAACCAGTTTTAACCCAAAAAAATCCCAATTATTGTGAGAAAAATCCCATTTTAACCCCCCAAAAACTCCCAAAAATCATGGAAAAAAACTCATTTTAATCCTGGAAAATTCCAAATATCTTGGGGAAAAAACCATTTTAACCCCAAAAAATCTCAAATATTGTGGGAAAAAAATCAATTTTAACCCAAGAAAATTCCAAATATTATGGAAAAAAACCCAATTTTAACCCAAAAAAATTGCAAATATAATGGGAAAAACCTCCTTTTAACACAAGAAAATCCCAAATATAATGGGAAAAACCCCATTTTAACCCAAAAAAATCCCAAATATTGTGGGAAAAATCCCATTTCAACCCCAAAAAATCCCATTTCAACCCCGAAAAATCCCATTTTAACCCCAAAAAATCCCATTTTAACCCCAAAAAATCCCATTTCAACCCCAAAAAATCCCATTTCAACCCCAAAAAATCCCATTTTAACCCCAAAAAATCCCATTTCAACCCCAAAAAATCCCATTTCAATCCCAAAAAATCTCCTTTCCCCAGGTTTCCAACTGGTTTGGCAACAAGCGCATTCGCTACAAGAAGAACATGGGCAAGTTCCAGGAAGAGGCAAATTCCAAATATAATTGAAGAAAAACTCATTATAACCCAAAAAAATTCCAACTATCTTGGGAAAAAAAGACATTTTAACCCAAAAAAATCCCAAATATTGGGGGAAAAAACACATTTTAATCCTGAAAAATTCCAAATATTGGGGGAAAAAATCCATTTTAACTCAGGAAAATTCCAAATATAATGGGAAAAAACCAATTTTAATCCTGGAAAATTCCAAATATTGGGGAAAGAATCCATTTTAACCCAAAAATTCAAAAAAAACCAAAAATCCAAAATAATGGAAAAACCCCATTTAACCAAAAATCATATTGTGGAAAAATCCCATTTTAACCCCAAAAAAATCTCAAAAATCCCATTTTAACCAAAAAAATCCCATATATTGTGGGAAAAATCCCATTTCAACCCCGAAAAATCCCATTTCAACCCCAAAAAAATCTCCTTTCCCCAGGTTTCCAACTGGTTTGGCAACAAGCGCATTCGCTACAAGAAGAACATGGGCAAGTTCCAGGAAGAGGCAAATCTCTACGCGGCGAAATCGGCAGGAGAAGCTGCAGGAGTGGCTCAGGAGAACTCTCCTTCCTCCCCACACCTCGGTGAGCCTCAAGGGGAATTTATTCCACTTATTCCCAGGGTTTTTCCCATTTTTTCCACTTTTTTTTCCACTTTTTTTTCCCATTTTTTTCCCAATTTTTCCCCATTTTTTCCATTTTTTTTTCCATTTTTTTTTCCATTTTTTTCCCATTTTTTCCACTTTTTTCCACTTTTTTTCCCATTTTTTCCCATTTTTTCCCCATTTTTTCCACTTTTTTCCCATTTTTTCCACTTTTTTTTCCACTTTTTTTTCCACTTTTTTCCCACTTTTTTTCCCATTTTATTCCAAATTTTTCCCCATTTTTTCCACTTTTTTTCCATTTTTTTCCCATTTTTTCCCATTTTTTCCACTTTTTTTCCCATTTTATTCCCCATTTTTCCCCATTTTTTCCCCATTTTTCCACTTTTTTTTCCACTTTTTTTCCCATTTTATTCCCATTTTTTCCCATTTTATTCCCAATTTTTCCCCATTTTTTCCACTTTTTTTTCCATTTTTTTCCCATTTTTTTCCCATTTTTTCCACTTTTTTCCATTTTTTCCCATTTTTTCCACTTTTTTTTCCATTTTTTCCCATTTTTTCCACTTTTTTTCCATTTTTTCCCATTTTTTCCACTTTTTTCCACTTTTTTCCACTTTTTTTTCCATTTTTTCCCATTTTCCCATTTTCCTCAATTTTTCCCATTTTTCCCACTTTTTTCCCATTTTATTCCCAATTTTTCCCCATTTTTTCCACTTTTTTCCATTTTTTTCCCCATTTTTTCCCTTTTTCCCCATATTTTCCACTTTTTTCCCCTTTTTTCCTATTTTTCCCCATTTTTTCCACTTTTTTTCCATTTTTTTCCCATTTTTTCCACTTTTTTTCCATTTTTTTCCCATTTTTTCCACTTTTTTTTGCCATTTTTTCCCATTTTTTCCACTTTTTTTTCCATTTTTTTCCTTTTTCCCCATATTTTCCACTTTTTTCCCATTTTTTTCCACTTTATTCATATTTTTTCCCATTTTATTCGTATTTTCCCCATTTTTTCCCACCTTTTGTCCCATTTGTTTCCTTTTTTCCCTTTTCCCCATTTTCCCCATTTTTTTCCACTTTTTTCCACTTTTTTCCCATTTTTTTCTACTTTTTCCCCACTTTTTTCCACTTTTTTCCCATTTTTTTCTACTTTTTCCCCACTTTTTTCCACTTTTTTCCCCATTTTATTCCCATTTTTCCCACTTTATTCATATTTTTTCCCATTTTTTCCCATTTTATTCATATTTTTTCCCATTTTTTTCCCATTTTATTCCTTTTTTCCCATTTTATTCCCATTTTCCCCATTTTTTTCTACTTTTTCCCCATTTTTTCCACTTTTACCCCATTTTTCCCATTTTTTCCCTTTTTCTCCATATTTTCCACTTTTTTCCCATTTTTCCTATTTTTTCCACTTTTTCCCCATTTTTCCTATTTTTCCCACTTCAATATTTTTCCTTTTTCCCACTTTTTTTCTCTCTTTTATTTCATTTTTTCCCATCTATTTCCATTTTTCCCCATTTTATTTTCATTTTCCCCCATTTATTTCTAGTTTTCCTGCTTTTATTTCCATTTTTCCCCATTTTAATTTCCATTTTTCCCCATTTATTTCCTTTTTTCCCTTTTATTTCCATTTTCCACTTTTTATTTCCCTTTATTGAATTTTATTTGTTTCTATTTTTCTCTTTTATTTAATTTTGTTTCCTTTAATCTTTTTATTCTCATTTATTTCTATTTTTAACTCCCTTAAAGAACCAAAAAAATCAATTCATTTTGTTTATTCTGATTGATTTAATTCCCATTTTTAACTCCCTTAAAGAACAAAAAATTCAATTTATTTTGCTTATTGTGATTTATTTATTCCCATTTTTAACTCCCTTAAAGATCCCAAAAAATTCAATTTATTTTCTCTATTCCCATCGATTGAATTCCCTTTTTTAACTCCTGTGGGTCTTTGCATTTTATTTCCATTTTATTCCATTTATTTCCATTTTTAACTCCATTGAAATCCTCATTTTTTACCCAAAAAATTCAATTTATTTTAGTTTTTTCCATCGATTTAATTCCATTTTTAACTCCCTTAAAGAACCACTTTGTGTAATTTTCTCCCTCATTAAAATCCTCATTTTTTACCCAAAAATTTCAATTTATTTTGGTTTTTTCCATCGATTTAATTCCATTTTTAACTCCCTTAAAGAACCACTTTGTGTAATTTTCTCCCTCATTAAAATCCTCATTTTTTACCCAAAAATTTAATTTTTTTTTTATTTTTTCAGCTTCCTCTGGATCTTTTAAAATGACAAATTCTGGAGATTCTTTCCTCAACCTTCAATCGTTAACTTCCTACCAGAATTCCTCCAACATCCAATCCCAGGTGAGTGAGAAAAACAGGAAAAATGGGAAAAAAATCCCAATTTTCTGCTCCTGGTTGTGGAAAAATTGATTATTGATTAATAATTTTTAAAATAATTCATCAATTATTTATTAATTAAAATTATTGATTATTTATTTATTAAATTATTTAGTAAATTATTCTTTGTCATATCAGCTTATTAATTTATTCATATTTTACATAATAACTTATTTTATATATTTATATAAATGTATTAATTTACAATAAAATTATTTTTTATTTATTTGTTAAATTTTTGGTTGAATTCTGTGGTTATTGAAATTTCTGGTGTTGGAATTTTTGTTCTTCGTGAAAATTGGAATTTTTTACTGAATTTTTGTTGGAATTACCAGTGAAATTAATAATTAAATTCCTAAATTCTCACAAAAATTCTTGTTGAAATTATCAGTGAAGTTCTTAATTAAATTCTTAATTAAGTTCTTAATCAAATTCTTGAATTCTCACTGAAATTCCTGTTGAAATTATGAATGAAATTCTTAATTAAATTTTTAAATTCTCACTGAAATTCCTGTTGAAATTATCAGTGAAGTTCTTAATTAAAATCTTAATTAAATTCTTAAATTCTTACTCAAATTCTAGTTGAAATTATCAGTGAAATTAGTAATTAAATTATTGAATTCTCACTGAAATTTCTGATTAAATTATTATTCTGATTAACTTTTTTCCCGTTTTTTCAACTTTTTTCCCAATTTTTTCACTTTTTTCTCCATTTTTTTCACTTTTTTCCCCATTTCTTTCCCTTTTTTTCACTTCCCTTTTTTTTCCGTTTTTCCCTTTTTTTCCCCCATTTTTTTCACTTTTTTCCCATTTTTTCCCCCCATTTTTTTCACTTTTTTTCCCATTTTTCCCTTTTTCCCCTTTTTTTCCGTTTTTCCCATTTTTTTCACTTTTTTCCCATTTTTTCCCCCCATGTTTTTCACTTTTTTTCCCATTTTTTCCCCATTTTTTTCACTTTTTTTCCCATTTTTTCCCCATTTTTTTCCCTTTTTCCCCATTTTTCTAACTCTTTTCCCCATTTTTCCCAATTCCCAGCTGGATTCTCTCCCCCACGTCCTTCCCCAGCCAGGCAGGTTTGATCCTCTCCTTGGCAATTCTTTCTTCTCCACACAACGCCTCGAGGTAAGTGCAGTTTATTCTAATTTTTTCCTAATTTCTGAATATTTAGTAGCGATAAAGTGTTTTAAAATTGTTGATAAATATTGATAACATATACTCCATTATATATTATTTATATTATATAAATGTATATTTGTATATGATATTATATATACAGTATTATAGTGTACTACATATATTATATGATATATTATTAATAAATATTAGTAAAATATCTTGTATTGTATTATCTATACGATATAAATATATACATGTATATAATATTATATTATATATATTATA
Organism: Lichenostomus cassidix; assembly: GCF_008360975.1. Taxonomy (NCBI): domain Eukaryota; kingdom Metazoa; phylum Chordata; class Aves; order Passeriformes; family Meliphagidae; genus Lichenostomus; species Lichenostomus cassidix. The sequence continues at coordinate 751,762 of NW_028147446.1, forward strand.
TTCTAGTATATCATATATTATATGATATTATATTATTAGGTATTAGTAAAATACATTCAATTATTTATCTATATTATATAAATATATATATAAAGTTATATATACTACATCATAGTATATTATGATATTGTACTATATTATTAATAAAAATTAATTAAATACATTATTATATATATTTTCCATATTATATTATATAAGCATATATATAATATTTAATATATATTAGATTCTAGTATATCATACATATTGTATGATATTATATTGTTAATAAAAATAATAAAATACATTCTATTATATATTACCTATATTATATTATAATATAAACATATATATGTATATAATATTATATATATTATACTCCAGCATATAATATATATATATGATATTATATTATTAGGTATTAATAAAATATATTCCATTACTTATCTATATTATATAAATGTATATATAATGTTATGTTATATATGTTACATTATAGTATATTATGTATACTGTATATTTATACAATATTTATTGTATTTATATATATTGTATTATTAATAAATATTAATAAAATACTTATATATATTATCTATATTATATTATATAAACCTGTATATGTATATAATATGATATTATATATAATACGTTGTTCTAGATATATAAATTATATTTAGATATATAAATTTTATTATATCATCAATAAATACTAATAAAATCTCTTTTATTCCCCAGGCCAGCTGGCAGGACTGCAGCACTCCCTCCTCCATCACCTCCCCAGCCGCAGAGCCAGCCAGCGCCAACTCCGACGCCTCCAATTAACTAAAAACCAATTAACTAACTTAATTAAGGACCTTTGGGAACCAGAGGAGGACACAGAGGTCATTCAGTGTTAATTACTGACTCGTAATTCATTAATTCTTACCTCAGATTGTGATAAAGGCAGCGACACTCTACCTCTCACTGCGGATTGCTTCGCCCTGCCGCCACCTGGAATGGATTTTAGAATTATTTCATTTTACTCTGAAAATTCCACTTTTTTTAAGGAAAAACCCCTCAGAAAATCCCTTTTTTTTTAAGGAAAAACCTTATGGATCCCCTCAGAAAATCCTGGGTTTTCTTAAGGAAAATCCCCTCAGAAAATCCCTTTTTTTTTAAGGAAAAACCCCATGGATCCCCTCAGAGAATTCCATTTTTTTAAAGGAAAAACCCCATGGATCCCCTCAAAGAATTCCATTTTTTTTTAAGGAGAAACCCCATGGATTTCCTCAGGAAATTCATTTGTTTTTTAAGGAAAAACCCCATGGATCCCCTCAGAAAATCCCTTTTTTTTAAGGAAAATCCCCTCAGAAAATCCCTTTTTTTAAAGGAAAAACCCCATGGATCCCCTCAGAGAATTCCCTTTTTTTAAGGAAAAACTCCATGGATTTCCTCAGGGAATTCGATTTTTTTTTTTTTTTTTGAGTAAAAACCCCATGGATCCCCTCAGAAAATCCCATTTTTTTTAAGGAGAAACCCTCAGAAAATTCCATTTTTTTAAAGAAAATCCCATGGATTTTACATGAAGAAAAAGAAGAAAAATCTTGGATTTGTCTCCAGTTTTCCACGGGAAGAAAATGGATTTATTTTCATTTATTTTCGTTTCTCTCTGTTTTTTTACTCTGAGATTTCTGTTTTCGGTGGATAATTTCACATCAACCCCACTGTATTGTAATTGTATGATCTCTGTATTGTAATTTTGTATAGAAATTCAGCTTTTTCTTAACTAATTTAGCTAATTAATGGGAATTAATTAGCTTTACCAATCCTCCCGCCGGGTGCCATTCCGTGGAAAATTCCGGAACGTTGGGAAATTCCGGAAAATTTCATGGCTTTACTTTTTTTGCCGAAAAAAGTACAAAAACTATAAAAAACCAAATTTATCTCACCACAAAACAGACAAAAAACCGGATTTCCTCACAGGAATTCGAGGAGTTTTGTGCCATTTCTGGTGCTTTTCAGAGTCCACAACCTTCAGCGGAGATTTTATCGAAGAAAATAAACTTCCAAAGCCTTTTTTTTTTTTTTTCGTGATTTTCCCTTTTTTTCTCTATTTTTTTTCCTCGCGTTTGGGGAAGAGAGGTTCGTGAGGGGAGGGAAAAGGGCGGGAAATCGTGAGGGGAGGGAAAAGGGCGGGAAGTCGTGAGGGGAGGGAAAAGGGCGGGAAGTCGTGAGGGGAGGAAAAAGGGCGGGAAGAGCATGAGGGGAGGGAAAAGGGCGGGAAGAGCATGAGGGAGAGGAGAAGGCGGGAAGAGCCTGCACACCGTCAGCAGCACTTTATATCAGGTTAGAGGTTTAATATGCATAAAATTACACAAAGTCCTTATTCATTGTCTGTCCCCCGCTTTGTATTATAATGAGTTCAAAATTCATTTAAATACGTGCCAGCGGGTGTCACGGATTAACTGTAGGCGAGAGTCCCGAAGATGAATGAGGGACAAAATTAGTAGTTTTCCTCAGGACAAACTCTTCACTCTGTTTCCTTGCACCTTCTCCCTTGGTTCTTGGTTAAAGTTTAAATCATAGAACTAACTTGAGCTAGTTCTGGGCTCCGAGAGCAGGATGTTCAGTCACACAGTAATTTTCATCAAAAATCCCTCTTTGTTCCTCCCCTTCTGCTTGGTAAAAGCGCAAAAACCGTTAAGCGAGCGATAGATTGTTTTAACAAGTAGCAACATTTTAACAAGTAGCTTCTAGTAAATCATTACCCAACCTCTGGCCTCTTCAATTAGTTCAAAAATATTATTATTCAGCTTGTAGATCCATTAAATTAATAACTTCTAGCCACCCTAAACCGCGGGAAGCGCGGAGAGCTCTCTGCGCATGCGCTGCACCGTTCTCGGCGCCTCTCAGCGCCTTTCCCCACTGAGGGCAAACACTCCGCGCATGCGCAGTGATGACAGCGAAGCCTCGGCGCGCACCGCGCATGCGCAAGTACTGAGGGCAAGCAGAAGGCGGGAAACCGCCATGGCGGAGGCAGCGGGCAGCTCCGGCGGCTCCCCCGGCCCGGCGGCTCCCTCAGCCCCGGGGAGCTCGGCTGAGCCCCAGCAGGGCGAGGTGAGCGCCCGAGGGGCTCAGCCCGGCCGGGGGAGCCGCGGGGCGGCGGAGATTTCAGTGCCGTAATGGTTTTTCCCCTCAGCGATGCGCCGGGGGATTCATCCCTGAAACCGAAGAGGCTGCGGCAGGTAAGGGAATTAGCGATTCGGGGTTTGTTTTCAGTGTGGGGAGAGGATTTGCGGGCTGCGATCCCAGGACTCCCTGGATCTCTCAGCGCTGCTTCCCCCTCAGCACTCCTCTCCCCTCAACTCTCCTCTCCCTCAACGCTCCTCTCCCTCATTGCTACTCTCCCCTCAGCTCTCCTCTCCCTCTTGATTAAAAACAAAACCCACCTTCCTCTCCCCTCTCGGTTAAAAACAAAACTCACCTTCCTCTCGTTCTTACTTGAAAACAAAACTCACCTTCCTCTCGCTCTTACGTAAAAACAAAACTCACCTTCCTCTCCCTCTTGCTTAAAAACAAAACCCACCTTCCTCTCCCTTATAAACAAAACCCACCTTTCTCTCCCTCTCCCTTAAAAACAAAACCCACCTTCCTCTCCCTCTTGCTTAAAAACAAAACTCACCTTCCTCTCCCTCTTGCTTAAAAACAAAACTCACCTTCCTCTCCCTCATGGTTAAAAACAAAACTCACCTTCCTCTCCCTCTTGCTTAAAAACAAAACTCACCTTCCTCTCCCTCATGGTTAAAAACCAAACCCACCTTCCTCTCCCTCTCGGTTAAAAACAAAACTCACCTTCCTCTCGTTCTTTCATGAAAAGCAAACCCGCCTTCCTCTCCCTCTTGCTTAGAAACCAAACCCACCTTCCTCTCACTTAAAAACAAAACTCACCTTCCTCTCCCTCTTGCTTAAGAACCAAACCCACCTTCCTCTCACTTAAAAACAAAACTCACCTTCCTCTCCCTCACGGTTAAAACCAAACCCCACATTCGCCTCTCAAAACCCCTCAGAAAAACCCTTTTCCCCCACAAATCCCGAGCGCTCAGCACTCCCTCCATCACCACCTCTCCTTTTTTCCCCCTTTAACTCTCCGATTTCTCCTCTTTTTCCCCTCAGGCCAGGATGTTTCCAACCCTCCCGCCAGCAAGAAACCATCTCCGAGCTCCTCCAGCCGCAAGCCAAGATCCTCGAGCAGCCCCGGGGTGGAGCAGCAGCTGAACTACTCCGGATTGTCCCCAATTGTCGCCACTCCCCGCGGCAAGCGCCGCTCCTGGTGTCGCTCCAGCCTCAAGGGGAGGAGATCTCGCCGCAAATCCCTCCCTCCGGTGCACCAGGACGTCACCGGTTGGTGTTCATTGGGGTTTAATTGGGGTGGGTTAATTAAAATCACGCTTGGGTGTGGGCAGGGCGTTGAGGGGTTGAGTTGTTTTCCCTTGAAAGCTGATTTTTCCTCGGGATTTTCCCCGTTTCTTTCTGCTTTTCGCTTCTGCCTTTTCCCCATTTTCCCCTTCAATGCGACTTTTCCTCTGGTTTTTCCCCCTAAAATTCAATTTTTCTTTTTCATTTTTCCAATTTTTCCCTTTAAAGCTGATTTTTCCTCGGTATTTTCCCCATTTCTTTCTGCTTTTCCCTCTTTTTCCCTCTGCCTTTTCTGCATTTTCCCCTTCAATGGGACTTTTCCTCTGCTTTTCCTCTCTAAAGTGCAATTTTTCTTCTTCCTTTTTCCATATTTTCCCCTTTTTTCCCTTTAAATCTGATTTTTCCTTTTTATTTTTCCAATTTCTTTCCACTTTCCCCCTTTTTTCCTCTGCCTTTTCCCCATTTCCCCCCCTAAGTTCAATTTTTCTTCTTCCTTTTTCCAATTTTTCCCTTTTCTGATCATTAAATTTGACTCTTTTCCCCATTTTCCCCTTAAATGGGAATTTTCCTCTTCCTTTTTCCCATTTTCCCCTTAAATTTGATTTTTCCTTTTTCCCATTTTCCCCTTAAATTCAATTTTTCCTCTTCCTTTTCCCATTTTTCCTCTTCCATCCTCTTCTCTACTTTCCTCTAAAATCTAATTTTTTCCTCTTTCTTTTTCCATTTCTCCTCTTCAATTTCATTTCTCTTCTTCCTTTTCCTCATTTTTCCCCTTAATTCTAATTTTTTCCTCTGCCTTTTCCCCATTTTCTCCTTAAATGTGACTTTTTCTCTTATTATTTTCCCCATTTTCCCTCTTAAATTTGATTTTTCCTAGTTCTTTTCCCATTTTCCCTCCTAAATCTCATTTTTTTCCTATTTCTTTCTCCATTTTCCTCTAAAATCTCATTTTACCCTATTTCTTTTCCCATTTTTCCCCTTAAATCTCATTTTTTCCTCTTCCTTTTCCCATTTTCCCTCAGCAATTTGATTTTTTTCCTCTCTCTTTTCCCCCTTTCCCCCCTTAAATTCCATTTTTTCCCCTTTTTTCCCTCCCTTTTCCCCACCAACCCCTTTTCTGGGAATTCCAGACAAAATTCCACCTTTTTTTTTCATGGAATTTTCCCATTTTTAACCCAATTTTTTCCCAGAATTGAGCAAATCCATCAACCTAGAGCTTCCAGAAGTCCAAAGGCTCTGCTCTCTGCTCCTCCTCAGCTTCCAGGTAAAGCCAGAAAAAACTGGGAATTTTAGCCAAAATAATGGAATTTTATCCAAAATCCTGGAATTTTTGGGCTAATCCAGGTATGGAACAGCTCCTGAAAATCCTAAAATTCACAAAAATCATGGAATTTTACTCAAAATTCTGGGAATTTTGGACAACTCCAGCTCCTTAAAATCCTAAAATTCACAAAAATCATGGAAATTTACTCAAAAATCCTGGAATTTTTGGGCAATTCAGGGATGGAGCTGCTCCTGAAAACCCTAAAATTCACAAAAATCCTGGAATTTTACTCAAAATCCTGGGAATTTTGAACAATTCCAGCTCCTTAAAATCCTAAAATTCACCAAAATCCTGGGATTTTATCCAAAATCCAGGAATTTTCCTCAAAATCCTGGAATTTTCTCCAAAATCCTGGAATTGTTGGGCTTTTCCAGGTCTGGAACAGCTCCTGAAAACCCTAAAATTCACAAAAATCTGGAATTTTACTCAAAATCCTGGGAATTTTGGACACTTCCAGCTCCTTAAAATTCTAAAATTCACAAAAATCATGGAATTTCCCCAAAATCCTGGGATTTTTTGGCATTTCCAGCACTGAGGCAGCTCCTGAAAACCCTAAAATTCAAAAATATAATGGAATTTTACTCAAAATCCTGGAATTTTAGCCAAAATCCTGGAATTTTTTGGCAATTCAGGGATGGAGCAGTTCTTGAAAACCCTAAATTTCACAAAAATCATGGAATTTTATCCAAAATCCTGGAATTTTTAAACAATTCCAGCTCCTTAAAACCTTAAAATTCACCAAAATCATGGAAATTTACTCAAAAATCCTGGAATTTTAGCCAAAATCCTGGAATTTTTTCACAAAATTCAGGGATGGAAAAGCTCCTGAAAACCCTAAAATTCACAAAAATCATGGAATTTTATTTAAAATTCTGGGAATTTTGGACAATTCCAGCTCCTTAAAATCTTTAAAATTCACAAAAATCCTGATATTTTATCAAAAATCCTGGAAATTTACTCAAAATCCTGGAATTTTTGGGCATTTCCAGGGATGGAAAAGCTCCTGAAAATCCTAAAATTCATTAAAATCCTGGAATTTTACTCAAAATCCTGGAATTCTATCAAAAATTTGTAATTTTTGGGCAATTCAGGGATGGAGCAGCTCTTGAAAAGCCTAAAATTCACAAAAATCATGGAATTTTTCTCAAAATCCTGGGAATTTACCCAAAATCCTGGAATTTTTGAACAATTCCAGCTCCTTAAAATCCTAAAATTCACCAAAATCCTAAAATTTTTCCCCAAAATTTTCCCTAGATTTGCTTTCCTGCCTCAAACCCTCAAAAAAATCGAAAAAAAAGTGAATTTTTGGCTTTTTTCACTTCCCAAACTTCATTAAAACCCCCAGAAAATTGGGATAAAAATCTGATTTCCCCAATTTTTATTGGATAAATTAAATTTTTTATCCTTTTTTCCCAATTTTTCCCTTTTTTCCCTCAGTTTTCTGCCCAGAAATTGCAGCAAATCCTGGAGGAATCTGAAGGTTTTGATCCTGAAATTTTCGCTGCCAAAGGTGAGGAATTTTGGGCATCAAAAAAACCCCAAAATTGGGATTTTTTTTCCTCTCAAAATCCCGAATTTTAAAATTTTCACAATGGGTTAAAACCTCCAAAAATTTGGGTAAAAAATTAGGAATTAATTGATAATTTGTTAATAATTTGTTAATAATTAAAGGAGAATTAAAAAAAAAAGGTGTTGGGAGTTTTTAATTCCCAAAAAATTGGGAATTTGGGTTAAAAAAAGGCAAAAAATAACCCAAATTTCCATTGAAAAAGCTGAATTAATCAATCATTAATCAATAATTAAGCAGTAATCTATAATTAATTGGGGAGGATAAAAAAAAGGTCCTGAAAGAGTCCTGGGAGTTCTGAATTCCAAAAAAAATTCAGGAATTTGGGTTAAAAAAAGGCAAAAAATAACCCAAAATTCCTTTAAAAAACTTAATTAATCAATAATTAATCAATAATTAATTGGGGAGGATAAAATAAAGTCCTGAGAGATTCCTGGGAGTTTTGAATTCCCAAAAAATTGGGAATTTATGGAAAAAAAAGGCAAAAAAGAACCCAAAATCCACTTTAAATAATTAATCAATAACTAATCAATAATAATAACCAAAAAAAAAAACAAAACTAATTAATAGATAATTAGGAATTATCAAGAAAAGGTCCTGAGGGATTCCTGGGAGTTTTGAATTCCCCAAAAATTGGGAATTTATGGAAAAAAAAGGCAAAAAAGAACCCAAAATTCCACTTTAAAAAACTGAATTAATCAACAATTAATCAATAATTAATAACCAAAAAATAGTTAATAACAAAACTAATTAATAGATAATTAGGAATTTCCAAAAATGGTCCTGAGGGATTTCTGGGAGTTTTGAATTCCCAAAAAATTGGGAATTTATGGAAAAAAAAGGCAAAAAAGAACCCAAAATTCCACTTTAAAAAACTGAATTAATCAATAACTAATCAATAATTAATAACCAAAAAATAGTTAATAACAAAACTAATTAATAGGTAATTAGGAATTACCAAAAAAAGGTCCTGAGGGATTCCTGGGAGTTTTGAATTCCCCAAAAAATTGGGAATTTGGGTGAAAAAAAAGGCAAAAATAACCCAAAATTCCTTTAAAAAAACCTTAATTAATCAATAATCAGTCAGTAATTAATCAATAATCAATCAATAAACAATCATTAATTGGGGAGGATCCAAAAATGGTCCTGAGGGATTTCTGGGAGTTTTGAATTCCCAAAAAATTGGGAATTTGGGTGAAAAAAAAGGCAAAAAACAAACCACAAAAACAAAACAAAAAACAAAAAAACAAAAAAAAAACAAAACAAAAAAAAAACAACAACCAACCCCAAAAAAAAAAAAAAAACCCAAAACCAAAAAAACAAACACAACAACACAAAACAAAAACCAAAAGGTCCTGAGGATTCTGAGTTTTGAATTCCCAAAAATTGGGAATTTGGGTGAAAAAAAAAGGCAAAAATAACCCAAAATTCCTTTAAAAAAACCTTAATTAATCAATAATCAATCAATAACTAATCAATAATCTACAATTAATTAGGGAGGATCAAAAAAAGGTCCTGAGGGATTTCTGGGAGTTTTGAATTCCAAAAAAACTGGGAATTTGGGTTAAAAAAAAGCAAAAAAAGATCCTAAATTTAATTTTTTTAATTAATTGATCCATAATTATTTAATTAATCAATAATTATTGATTTTTCCCAATTTTTCCCAATTTTTCCCATTTCTCCTCAGTCCAATCTGGATCAGAGACATTCCAGAGGTTTCTCCAGAAGCTCCTGCAGGATGGAACTCTCAGCAGTTGCCTGGAAATCCCAAAAAAGTGAGAAATTTGGGGCAAAATGACCCAAAAAATGGGAATTTTCCGACCATGGAGGAATCCAAATCCCAAAAAAAATGGGATTTTTGGGGATTCAGCTGGAAAAATTCCAGGATTTTGGGGGAAATTCCAGGATTTTGGGAAAATTCCAGGATTTTTGGGAAAATTTGGGGATTTTCTGGAGCTTTTCCATCCCTGGAATTGGGAAAAAATTTCAGGATTTTGGGAAAAAATTCGAATTTTTGTGGATTTTAGGATTTCTGGGAGATTTTCCATCCCTGGAATTGCCAAAAAATTCCAGGATTTTGGGGTAAAATTCCAAGATTTTTGTGGAAAAAATTATGATTTTTGTGAATTTTAGGATTTTTAGGAGGTTTTCTGTCCTTGGAATTGGGAAAAAATTCCAGGATTTGGGGAAAAAATTATAATTTTTGTGAATTTTAGGATTTTGGGAGTTTTTCCATCCCTGGAATTGCCAAAAATTCCAGAATTTTGGGACAATTCCAGGATTTTGGGAAAAAATTCAATTTTTTCCTGGATTTTAGGATTTCTGGGAGGTTTTCTGTCCTTGGAATTGGGAAAAAATTCGAATTTTTGTGGATTTTAGGATTTTTGGGAGTTTTTCTATCCCTGGAATTGGGAAAAAATTCCAGAATTTTGGGGGAAATTCCAGGATTTTGGGAAAAAATTCGAATTTTTGTGGATTTTAGGATTTTTGGGAGTTTTTCCATCCCTGGAATTGCCAAAAAATTCCAAGATTTTGGGAAAATTCCAAGATTTTGGGTCAATTTTAGGATTTTTGGGAGATATTCCATCCCTGGAATTGCCAAAAAATTCCAGAATTTTGGGGGAAATTCCAGGATTTTGGGAAAAAATTGTAATTTTTTGTGGATTTTAGGATTTCTGGGAGGTTTTCTGTCCTTGGAATTGGGAAAAAATTCGAATTTTTGTGGATTTTGGGATTTTTGGGAGTTTTTCTATCCCTGGAATTGGGAAATAATTCCAGGATTTTGGGGGAAATTCCAGGATTTTGGGAAAAAAATCGAATTTTTTGTGGATTTTAGGATTTCTGGGATATTTTCTGTCCTTGGAATTTGGAAAAAATCCCAGGATTTTGGGAAAAAATTAGCATTTTTGTGGATTTTAGGATTTTTGGGAGTTTTTCCATCCCTGGAGTTGTCCAAAAATTCCAGGATTTTGGGAAAATTTTGTGATTTTTTTGAATTTTAGGATTTTTGGGAGTTTTTCCATCCCTGGAATTGTCAAAAAATTCCAGGATTTTGGGGAAATTCCAAGATTTTGGGGAGAAATTATAATTTTTGTAGATTTTAGGATTTCTGGGAGTTTTTCCATCCCTGGCAAAGCCCAAAAATTCCAGAATTTTGATTCATTCCAAAATTTTTTCCTTTCCCTCCCTTCAATCCCAAATTCCCAGAGTTTCCCCCCAAAATTTGGGAATTTTGGACCCAAATTTTGACCAAATTCCAGAGATTTTCTCTTTCCAACGGAATTTTTTGGGAATTTTTTGCCCCAATTTGTCCCAAAATTGGGGATTTTTGGGTCCAATTTTGACCAAATTCCAGAGATTTTCTCTTTCCAACGGAATTTTTGGGAATTTTTGCCCCAATTTGTCCCAAAATTGGGGATTTTTGGGTCCAATTTTGACCAAATTCTTGGAGATTTTCTCTTTCCAGTGGAATTTTTGGGAATTTTTCCCTGATTTGCCCCAAAATTTGGGGATTTTTGATCCAATTCTGACCAAATTCCAGAGATTTTCTCTTTCCAGTGGAATTTTTGGGAATTTTTCCCTGATTTGCCCCAAAATTTGGGAATTTTGGTCCAATTTCTGACCATATTCCTGGAGATTTTCTCTTTCCAAAGGAATTTTTGGGAATTTTTGCCCAATTTGTCCCAAAATTTGGGAATTTTGGATCCAATTTTTGACCAAATTCCGAATATTTTCCCTCTTTCCTGTGGAATTTTTGCCCCAAAATTTGGGAATTTTTGATCCAATTCTGACCAAATTCCAGAGATTTTCTCTTCCCAGTGGAATTTTTGGGAATTTTTGCCCCAAATTGTCCCAAAATTTGGGGATTTTTGGCAGATTTTGGGAATTTTTCCCGCAGGAATTCTCTGGATTCAGCCCTGGATGGATCTGTGGCTCAGGTGAAGGAGCTGATGGCCAGGTGGGGACAGCTTGGGGACATTGGGGACACCTGGGGACACCTTGGGGCAGCTTGGGGACATCAAAACACACCTGGGGACATCTGGGGACATCCTGGGGACACCTGGGGGCAGCTTGGGGACACCTGGGGACATCCTGGGGACACCTGGGGACAGCTTGGGGACACCTGGGGACATCCTGGGGACACCTGGGGACATCAAAACACACCAGGGGACATCCTGGGGACGTCCTGGGGACACTTGAGATCACCTGGGGACACCTAGGGACATCAAAACACAGATGGGGAGACCTGGGCCAGACTTGGGGACATCCTGGGGACACCTTGGGGAGACCTTGGGGACATTGGGGATATCAAGACACACCTGGGGACATCTTGGGGACACCTGGGGACACCTTGGGGACACCTGGGACAGACCTGGGGACATCTTGGGGACATCCTGGGGACACCTGGGGAGACCTTGGGGACATCAGGACACACCTGGGGACATCTGGGGAGACCCTGGGGACACCTGGGGACATCAAAACACACCTGGGGACACCTGGGACACCTTGGGGACATCAGGACACACCTGGGGACACCTGGGACACCTTGGGGACATCAAAACACACCTGGGGACACCTGGGACACCCTGGGGACATCTGGGACACTGGGGACACCTTGGGGACATTGGGGACACCTTGGGGACACCTGGGACAAATTTGGGGACATCCTGGGAACATCAAAACACACCTGGGGACACGTGGGGACATCTGGAGCACAACTGGGGACACCTGGGACGTATTTGGGGACATCCTGGGGACATCAAAAAACACACTTGGGGACATCAAAACACACGTGGGGAGACCTGAGACAGACCTGGGGACACCTGGAGAACACCTGAGGACATCTTGGGGACACCTGAGGACATCAAAACACACGTGGGGACACCTTGGGGCACACCTGAGACATACCTGGGACACGTTGGGGACATCTGGACTCACCTGGGGGAAATCTGGGGACACCTTGGGGACATCTGAGGTCACACTTGGGACACATCAGGGGACACCTGGGACAAATCAGGGGACATCTTGGACACTCCTGGGGACACCTTGGGGACATCAGAGCACACCTGGGGACACTTGGGTCACACCTGGGGACACCTGGGACAAATTTGGGGACATCAGGGACACACCTGGGCCACACCTGGGGACATCAGAACACACCTGGGGACACCTTGGGGACATCTGGACACACTTGGGGACATTCAGAACACACCTGGGGACACTTGGGGCACACTTGGGGACACCTTGGGGACATCAGGACACACCTGGGTAACGGCTGGGACACCTTGGGGACAGCTGGGTCACACCTGGGGACACTTGGGGACACCTTGGGGACATCAGGACACACCTAGGGACACCTTGGGGACATCTGGGCACACCTGAGGTCACACCTGGGGACACTTGGGACAAATTTGGGGACACCTTGGGGACATCAGGACACACCTGGGCACACCTGGGGACATCAGAACACACCTGGGGACACCTTGGGGACATCTGGACACACTTGGGGACATTCAGAACACACCTGGGGACACCTTGGGGACACCTGAGGTCCCACCTGAGCTCCTCCATGGTGCAGTTTCTCCGCGGAGCTCCACGCCTGGGCTTTGCTCCTCCAGCAGCACGCGGAGCTCCACCAGGAGACCAGCAGGTGAGGGAAAACCCCAAATTTCCCCAAAAAAACCCAAATTTCCCCAAAAAACCTCCAAATTTCCCCAAAAACCTCCAAATTTCCCCAAAAAACCTCCAAATTTCCCCAAAAACCTCCAAATTTCCCCCAAAAACCCCAAATTTCCCCCCAAAACCTCCAAAATTCCCACAAAAACCCCAAAATTTCCCCTAAAAAAACCCAATTTCCCCCAAAACCCCAAAATTTACCCCAAATTTTCCCCTAAAACCCCAAATTTCCCTCCAAAACCTCCAAATTTCCTCCAAAATTCTCACCATAAACCCCAAATTTCCCCCAAAATTCCCACAAAAAACCTCCAAATTTCCCACAAAAACCCCAAATTTCCCACAAAAACCCCAAAATTTCCCCTAGAAAACACAAATTCCCCCAAAATTTCACTAAAAACCCCAAAATTTCCCCCAAAAGCCCCAAATTTCCCCCAAAACCTCCAAATTTCCTCCAAAATTGCCACAAAAAACCCAAAATTTCCCCCAAAAATCCCAAATTTCCCCCAAAATTTCCCCCCAAAACCCCAAATTCCCTTTTCCCAGGAACTTGGATCTCCTAAAATCCGGAAATTCCTCCCAAGAAACTCCCGAAATCCTTGGGAATTTTGGGAATTCCCAAATTTCCCAAATCCTCAACTCCAAACCCAACTATGGGGAAATGCTGAGAGAACAACAACCAATCCTGCAATCCCTGCAGCTCCGGGTGAGTTTGGGGGAAAAAACACAAATTTGGGGAAAATTGGGAATTTGGGGGATTTTTGGGATTTTTTGGGGATTTTTTGGGATTTTTGGGGGAATTTTTGGGATTTTTTGGGGGAATTTTTGGGATTTTTTGGGGATTTTTGGGATTTTTTGGGGGAATTTTTGAGGATTTTTTTGGGATTTTTTGGGATTTTTGGGATTTTTGGGGATTTTTGGGATTTTTTGGGATTTTTTTGGGAATTTTGGGGAATTTTTGGGATTTTTTGGGGGATTTTTGGGGGAATTTTTGGGATTTTTTTGGGATTTTTTGGGATTTTTTGGGGGAATTTTTGGGGAATTTTTGGGGGAATTTTTGGGATTTTTGGGGGATTTTTTGGGGAAATTTTGAGAGAACAACAACCAATCCTGCAATCCCTGCAGCTCCGGGTGAGTTTGGGGAAAAAAACCCAAATTTGGGGAAAATTGGGAATTTTGGGATTTTTGGGGGAATTTTTGGGATTTTTGGGGGAATTTTTGGGATTTTTTGGGGGAATTTTTGGGATTTTTAGGGATTTTTTTGGGATTTTTGGGGGAGTTTTTGGGATTTTGGGGAGTTTTGGGATTTTTTGGATTTTTTTTGGGAATTTTTTGGGGATTTTTAAGGGAATTTTAGGGGAATTTTTGGGGATTTTTTTGGGGATTTTTGGGATTTTTGGGAGTGAAATTTCCTAATTTTTGGGATTTTTGGGAATATTTTTTGGGAATATTTTTGGGAATTTGGGGAATATTTTTGGGAATTTTGGGATTTTTGGGAGCCAAATCCAAAATCTGGGATTGGAAATTCCCTAATTTTTGGGATTTTTGGGGAATATTTTTGGGATTTTTTGGGAATATTTTTGGGAATTTTGGGATTTTTGGGATTTTGGGATTTTGGGGATTTTTGGGATTTTTTGGGGGATTTTTGGAATTTTTTGGGATTTTTTTGGGATTTTTTTTTTGGGATTTTTTTGGGATTTTTGGGGGGTTTTTTTGGATTTTTTTTGGATTTTTTTTGGGATTTTTTTGGGATTTTTGGGGGAGTTTTTGGGATTTTTTGAAATGCTGAGAGAACAACAACCAATCCTGCAATCCCTGCAGCTCCGGGTGAGTTTGGGGATAAAAACCCAAATTTGGGGAAAATTGGGAATTTTGGGATTTTTGGGGGAATTTTTGGGATTTCTTGAGGGAATTTTTGGGTTTTTTGGGGGAATTTTTGGGATTTTTTGGGATTTTTTTGGGATTTTTTGGGGATTTTTGGGGGATTTTTTTGGGGATTTTTTGGGGATTTTTGAAATGCTGAGAGAACAACAACCAATCCTGCAATCCCTGCAGCTCCGGGTGAGTTTGGGGCAAAAACCCAAATTTGGGGAAAATTGGGAATTTGGGGGATTTTTTGGGATTTTTGGGGGAATTTTTGGGGGAATTTTTGGGATTTTTGGGGTAATTTTTGGGGGAATTTTTGGGATTTTAGGGATTTTGGGGATTTTTGGGGGGTTTTTGGGATTTTTTTTGGGGAGTTTTGGGATTTTTTGGGATTTTTTTGGATTTTGATTTTTTTGGGATTTTTGGGGATTTTTGGGATTTGGGAATATTTTTGGGGATTTTTTGGGATTTTTGAAATGCTGAGAGAACAACCAATCCTGCAATCCCTGCAGCTCCGGTGAGTTTTGGGGAAAAACACAAATTTGGGGAAAATTGGGAATTTTGGGGATTTTGGGATTTTTGGATTTTGGGGAATTTTGGGATTTTTTGGGGAATTTTGGGATTTTTGGGGTGAATTTTGGATTTTTTGGGGAATTTGGGATTTTTAGGATTTTGGGATTTTGGGGAGTTTTGGGGATTTTTTGGGGATTTAAGATTTTTGGGGATTTTGGGGATTTTGGGATTTTGAGATTTTTGGATTTGGGGATTTTTGGGATTTTGGGATTTTTTGTGGGATTTTTTTGGGATTTTTGGGGGATTTTGATTGGGATTTTGGATTTGAAATGCTGAGAGAACAACAACCAATCCTGCAATCCCTGCAGCTCCGGGTGAGTTTGGGGGAAAAAAACCCACATTTGGGGAAAATTGGGAATTTGGGGGATTTTTTTGGATTTTTTTGGGGATTTTTGGGGGAATTTTTGGGATTTTTTTATTATTTTTTCAGGGTTTTTTTTGATTCTTCTGGGATTTTTTTTGATTTTTTTGGGGATTTTTTTGAGATTTTAAAATTTTTTGGGATTTTTTTTATTCTTTTGGGAGATTTTGGGGGATTATTTTGGCTTTTTGGGGGATTTTTTAGGTTTTTTTTTTTTACTTTTGGGGATTTTTTTGGAAAAATTTGGGGGGGTTTTTTGGGGATTTTTGGAGGTTTTGGGGGATTCTTGTGGATTTTTTAGGGATTTTTGGGGATTTTCTTTATTTTTGGGTGAATTTTGTGGATTTTTTGGGGGATTTTATTTTATTTTTTGAGATTTTTGGGGATTTTTTTTTTTATTTTTTGGGGGAGATTTTGGGGATTTTTAGGGGTTTTTAAGATTTTGGGGATTTAAAATTTTGGGGGATTTTTTTATTTTTTGGGGATTTTTGAGGTTTTTGTGGATTTTTTGTGGATTTTTATTTATTTTTGTGGATTTTTTGTGGATTTTTGGGATTTTTTCCTGATTTTTGGATTTTTTTTTTATTTTTTGGGGGATTTTTCCTGATTTTTTGGGATTTTTTTGGGTTTTCCAGGTGGATGAACTGCAGGAAGCTGGAAAATTGCTGAAGGAATTCAGTGAGGAAAGCAGGAATTTCCTAAAACACCTTTCGGAGCAGCTGGGTGAGTCCAAATAGCCCAAAATAGCCCAAAAATAGCCCAAAAATTGGGGCAAAAATGGGGGAAAATATCCCAAAAATATCTGAAAAATTGGGGTAAAAATGGGGGAAAATATCCCAAAAAATGGGGGAAAAAAATCCCAAAAATTGGGGGGAAAATGGGGAAAAATATCCCAAAAATTGGGTTAAAAATGTGGAAAAATATTTGAAAAATTTGGTTAAAAATGGGGAAAAATATCCCAAAAATATCCTAAAAATTGGGGTAAAAATGGGGAAAATATCCCAAAAATATCCCAAAAATATCCCAAAAATATCCCAAAAATTGGGGTAAAATGGGGAAAAATATCCCAAAAATTGGGTTAAAAATGTGGAAAAATATTTGAAAAATTTGGTTAAAAATGGGGAAAAATATCCCAAAAATATCCTAAAAATTGGGGTAAAAATGGGGAAAATATCCCAAAAATATCCCAAAAATATCCCAAAAATATCCCAAAAATTGGGGTAAAATGGGGAAAAATATCCCAAAAATTGGGTTAAAAATGTGGAAAAATATTTGAAAAATTTGGTTAAAAATGGGGAAAAATATCCCAAAAATATCCTAAAAATTGGGTTAAAAATGGGGAAAAATATCCCAAAAATATCCTAAAAATTGGAGTAAAAATTGGTTTAAAAATGGGGAAAAATATCCAAAAAATGTCCCAAAAATTGGGTTAAAAATGGGGGAAAATATGCCAAAAATGTCCCAAAATTTTGGTTAAAAATGGGAGAAAATATCCCAAAAATATCCTAAAAATTGTGTTAAAAATGGGGGAAAATATCCCAAAAAATGGGGGAAAAAAAATCCCAAAAATTGGGGGGAAAATGGGGAAAAATATTTGAAAAATTTGGTTTAAAATGGGGAAAAAAATCCCAAAAATTTGGTTAAAAATGGGAAAAAATGTCGCGAAAATTTGGTAAAAATGGGGGAAATATTCAAAAATTTGGTTTAAAATTGGGGAAAAATCCAAAAATTTGGTTAAAATGGGAAAAATATCTGAAAATTTGATTTAAAAATGGGGATAAAATATTTGAAAATTTGGATTAAATGAGGAAAAATATCCCAAAATTTGGTTAAAAATGGGGAAAAATATTCAAAAATTTGGTTTAAAATGGGGAAAAATATCCCAAAAATGGGGAAAAGAATCCCAAAAATTGGGTTAAAAATGGGGAAAAAAATCCCAAAAATTTGGTTTAAATGGGGAAAAAAAATCCCAAAAATTTGGTTTAAATGGGGAAAAAAATCCCAAAAATTTGGTTAAAAATGGGGGAAAAATCCCAAAAATTCAGTTAATAATGGGAAAAAATACTCAAAAATTTGGGTAAAAATGGGGAAAAATATCCCAAAAATGGGGAAAAGAATCCCAAAAACTTGGTTTAAAAAATCCCAAAAATTTAGTTAAAAATGGGAAAAATTGTCACGAAAATTTGGTTAAAAATGGGGGAAAAATCCCAAAGATTTGGTTAAAAATGGGGGAAAAATCAAAAAAATTCAGCTAATAATGGGAAAAAATATCCCAAAATTTGGGTTAAAAATGGGGAAAAATATCCCAAAAATTTGGTTAAAAATGGGGAAAAATATCCCAAAGATTTGGTAAAAAATGGGGAAAAAATCCCAAAAATTTGCAAAAATTTGGTTAAATATAGGTAAAAATATTAAAAAAATTTGGTTAAAAATGGGGAAAAAAATCCCAAAAATTGGGTTAAAAATGGGGAAAAATATTCAAAAATTTGGTTTAAAATGGGGAAAAATATCCCAAAAATGGGGAAAAGAATCCCAAAAATTGGGTTATAAATGGGGAAAAATCCCAAAAATTTGGTTAAAAATAGGTAAAAATATCCACAAAATTTGGTTAAAAATGGTGAAAAATATCTCAAAAATTGTAAAAATTTGGTTTAAAAATGGGAAAAAAATCCCAAAAATGGGTGAAAAATTGGGAATTAATGTGCTTTTGCTGTTTTTCAGCCTCCAGAGCCTTCAGGAACCTTCCAGAATCTCCAGCCAGGAAATTGCTGCAAAGGAAAACCCAAAAGGCTTTGGAATAAAACAGGAAAAATCCCAAAAAATCCCCAATTTGAGCCCAAAAAACTTCCTGATTTGCTTTTTGCTTTTTTGGGGTTTTTTGGATTTGATGGTTTTGTTTATTTTTTTTTTTATTTATTTTTTTTATTTTTACTTTTATTTTTATTTTTATGTTGTTTGGTTTTGGTTTTGGTTTAATTTTTTAAATTTATTTTTATTTTTATTTGGTTTGGTTTTGGTTTTTTTTTTTCATTTTTATTTTTTATTTTTATTTTGTTTGGTTTTAAATTTTTTTTTTTAATTTTTTATTTATTATTTCCATTTTGGTTTTGTTTTCTTTAATTTTTTTTAATTTTTATTTTGTTTGATTTTATTTTAATTTTTTTTTTTTTAATTTTAATTTTTTTTTATTTTTATTTTGTTTGTTTGGGGTTCTTTTAATTTTTATTTTTATTTTTATTTTGTTTGCTTTTGGGGTTTTTTGTTCTAATTTTTATTTTTAATTTTTATTTTATTTTTATTTTATTTTTATTTTTATTCTGTTTGTTTTTGGGTTTTTTTCTTGGGTTTTTTAGGCTTTTCTTGGTTTCTTTTGGGTTTTTTTCTGCTTTTTTTTGGGTTTTTTTGGGTTTATTTCGGGTTTTTTCTACTATTTTGGGGGGTTTTTTTGTTCTAATTTTTATTTTATTTTTATTTTATTTTTATTTTTATTCTGTTTGGTTTTGAGGTTTTTTTCCTTGGGTTTTTTTAGGCTTTTCTTGGTTTCTTTTGGGGTTTTTTTCTGCCTTTTTTGGGGTTTTTTTGGGTTTATTTTGGGTTTTTTTCTGCTATTTTTTGGGGGTTTTTTTGGTTGGTTTTAGTTTTCCTTTCTTTTGGAATTTTCGGGGATTTTTTTTCGGGACAGAGATGGACAGATGGACAGAGGGATGGATGGACAGGAGGGACAGAGATGGACAGAGGGACAGATGGACAGGAGGGACAGAGGAATGGATGGACAGATGGACAGAGGTGGACAGAGGACAGAGGGACAGAAGGACAGAGGTGGACAGAGGGACAGATGGACAGAGATGGACTTGGGGACAGAGGGACAGATGGATGGACAGATGGACAGAAGGACAGAGGGACGGATGGACTTGGGGACAGATGGACAGAGGGATGGATGGACAGAGGGACAGAGGAACAGAGAGGGACAGATGGACAGAGGAGGATGGACTTGGGGATAGGGACAGAGGGACAGATGGACAGAGAGGGACAGATGGATGGATGGACAGATGGACGGAGATGGACAGGAAGGACAGAGGGATGGATGGACAGGAGGGACAGAGGGACAGATGGATGGACAGAGGGACAGGAGGATGGACTTGGGGACAGATGGACAGATGGATGGACAGAAGGACAGGGACGGATGGACTTGGGGACAGATGGACAGAGGGACAGATGGATGGACAGAGGGACAGAGGAGGATGGACTTGGGGACAGAGGGGTGGCCGGGGCTGTGGCTGGAGGTGGCCGGAAGGGGACAGTGGTGGCCAGAGGGGGACAGAGGGGACAGAGGGATGGATGGACAGATGGACAGAGGGACAGATGGAGGGACAGAGATGGACAGAGGGACTTGGGGACAGATGGACAGGAAGGACAGAGGGACAGCTGGATGGATGGACAGAGGGACGGGGACAGGATGGACAGAGGGACACAGAGGAGGATGGACTTGGGGACAGAGGGGACAAAGGTGGGACAGAGGGGTGGCTGGGGCTGGGGCTGGAGGTGGCAGGAAGGGGACAGAAGGGACAGTGGTGGCCGGCAGGGGACAGAGGGGACAGGAAAGGGACAGAGGGGACAGGAAAGGGACAGAGGGACAGGAAAGGGACGAAAGGGACAGAAGGGACAGAGGAGACAGGAAGGGGACAGAGGGGACAGGAAAGGGACAGAGGGGACAGGAAGGGGACAGTGGGGACAGGAAGGGGACAGTGGTGGCCAGCAGGGGACAGAGGGGACAGGAAAGGGACAGAGGGGACAGGAAGGGGACAGGAAGGAGGTGGCACGGCTGGCAGTGCCGATAGCGCAGCTCTTCCTGCGGGGAATTGTCACCAACCTTGGGGACATCGCGGGGGGGGGGGAGGGAGGGGACAGCCTGGGGACACTCTGGGGACAGGGACAGTCTGGGGACATCCTGGGGAACTCTGGGGACAACCTGGGGACAGCTTGGGGACACTCTGGGGACACACTGGGGAGCTCTGGGGACAGCTTGGGGACACAATGAGGACATCCTGGGGACACCTTGGGGACACAATGGGGACACAATGGGGACAGGGACAGCATGGCAGGACCGTGGGGACACCCTGGGGAAACCTTGGAGACATCCTGGTGACAGGGACACCGTAGGGACACAATGGGGACACTCTGGGGACAGGGACACTGCCCTGGGGACACTCTGGCCTTGGGGACATCGAAGAACATGGGGACATCATGGACACTGCTGTGGGGACAGCCTGGCCTTGGGGACAGCCTGGCCTTGGGGACAGCCAGGACACCACCGTGGGGACACTCTGGGCATGGGGACACCCTGGTGACAGGGACACTCTGGTGACAGGGACACTCTGGCCACTCCTCTGGGGACATCCTGGTGACAGGGACACTCTGGACACTGCTGTGGGGACATCCTGGTGACAGGGACACCCTGGACACTGCTGTGGGGACATCCCAGCCTTGGGGACACCACGGACATGGGGACACCCTGGACTCTGCTATGGGGACACCTTGGCCTTGGGGACATCCTGGACATGGGGACATCACCGTGGGGACACTCTGGGCATGGGGACAGCCTGGTGACAGGGACACTCTGGACACTGCTGTGGGGACATCCTGGGCTTGGGGACATCACCGTGGGGACACTCTGGGTGTGGGGACACCCTGGTGACAGGGACAGCCTGGTGACAGGGACACTCTGGACACTGCTGTGGGGACAGCCTGGCCTTGGGGACACCGTGGGGACAGAGACAGCTTGGACACTGCTGTGGGGACACCCTGGCCTTGGGGACATCCTGGGGACAGGGACACCCCCTTGGGGACACCCTGGCCTTGGGGACAGCCTGGACACCGCTGTGAGGACATCCTGGTGACAAGGACACCTTGGACTCTGCTATGGGGACACCTTGGCCTTGGGGACATCCCAGCCTTGGGGACATCCCAGCCTTGGGGACACTACGGACACTGCTGTGGGGACATCCTGGGCTTGGGGACAGCCAGGGGACAGGGACACACCCTTGGGGACATCCTGGCCTTGGGGACAGCCTGGGTTTGGGGACATCCTGGTGACAGGGACATCACCATGGGGACACTCTGGGCATGGGGACACTGGTGACAGGGACACTCTGGACACTGCTATGGGGACAACCCAGGCTTGGGGACACCGTGGGGACAGAGACAGCCTGGCCTTGGGGACATCCCAGTGCCACCAGCCTGGGCCAGCCTGGGGACAGGGACATCCCAGCTTGGGGACACCCTGGGGACAGGGACATCCCAGCTTGGGGACAGCCAGGCCACCAGTGCCACCACCCTGGGGACACCCGATGTCCCTCCCCCGCCCTGGTTGGGGACAATCCTGCAGTGTCACCTCCGGGAGGGGGGAGGGGACATCCTGTCACCCCTTTGTCCCTCTGGGGGTTATCAGGAGGGACAGCTTGGGGACATCGGGGACAGCTTGGGGACATTGGGGACAGCTTGGGGACAGCTTGGGGATACTGAGTACATCGGGGACAGCTTAGGGACATTGGGGACAGCTTGGGGACAGCTTGGGGATACTGAGTACATCGGGGACAGCTTGGGGACACCTTGGGGACAGCTTGGGGACAGCTTGGGGACAATGTACGGCAATGTCGAGACCGGGCTGGGCAAAGGTATGGCCACCCCTGTCCCTGATGTCCCCAATGTCACCTCCCTGTCCCCAGTGTCACCTCCCTGTCCCCAGTGTCACCTCCCTGTCCGCAGTGTCACCTCCCCAGTGTCACCTCCCTGTCCCCAATGTCACCTCCCTGTCCGCAGTGTCACCTCTCCAGTGTCACCTCCCCATCCCGATGTCACCTTCCTATCCCCAGTGTCACCTCTCTGTCCCCAGTGTCACCTCACCTGTGTCCCCAATGTCACCTCTCTGTCCCCAGTGTCACCTCCCTGTCCCCAGTGTCACCTCCCCGGTGTCACCACCCTGTCCCAATGTCACCTTCCTGTCCCTACTGTCACCTCTCTGTCCCCAGCATCACCTATGTCACCTCCCTGGTGTCACCTGTCTGTCCCCAGTGTCACCTCACCTGTGTCCCCAATGTCACCTTCCTGATGTCCGCAATGTCACCTGATGTCACCAATGTCACCATCCTGTCCCCAGTGTCACCTCTCTGTCCCCAATGTCCCCAATGTCACCTCCCCGATGTCACCTGATCTCCCCAGTGTCACCTCTCTGTCCCCAATGTCGCCTCCCTGATGTCCCCAGTGTCACCTCCCCAGCGTCCCCAATGTTACCTCTCTGTCCCCAATGTCCCCAGTGTCACTCTCTGTCCCCAACATCCCCAATGTCCCCAGTGTCCCCAATGTCCCCAATCTCTCCAATGTCCCCAATGTCTCCACTGTCCCCAATATCCCAATGTCCCCCATGTCCCCAATACCCCCAAAGTCCCCAATGTCCCCACTGTCCCCAAGGTCCCCAATGTCCCCAATGTCCCCACTATCCCCAATGTCCCCAATGTTCCCAATGTCACTCTCTATCCCCACTATCCCCACCATCCCCAACATCCCCAATGTCCCCAAAGTCCCCAACGTCCCCAACATCCCCACTGTCCCCAAAGTCCCCAATGTCCCCACTGTCCCTCTCTCTGTCCCCAATGTCCCCACTGTCCCCAAAGTCCCCAATGACCCCAATATCCCAATATCCCAATGTCCCCACTGTCCCTCCTCTGTCCCCAATGTCCCCACTGTCCCTCTCTCTGTCCCCAATGTCCCCACTGTCCCTCTCTCTGTCCCCAACATCCCCTCTGTCCCCAATGTCCCCAATGTCCCCACTGTCCCTCTCTCTGTCCCCACTGTCCCCAATGTCCTCACTGTCCCTCTCTCTGTCCCCAATGTCCCCACTGTCCCTCTCTGTCCCCACTGTCCCCACTGTCCCCAATGTCCCTCTCTCTGTCCCCAATGTCCCCAACATCCCCACTGTCCCTCTCTCTGTCCCCAGTGTCCCCACTGTCCCTCTCTCTGTCCCCAACATCCCCTCTGTCCCCAATGTCCCCAATGTCCCCACTGTCCCTCTCTGTCCCCAACATCCCCACTGTCCCTCTCTCTGTCCCCACTGTCCCCAATGTCCCCACTGTCCCTCTCTCTGTCCCCAGTGTCCCCACTGTCCCTCTCTCTGTCCCCACTGTCCCCAATGTCCCCAGTGTCCCCACTGTCCCTCTCTCTGTCCCCAGTGTCCCCAAAGTCCCCACGGTCCCTCTCTCTGTCCCCAATGTCCCCAATGTCCCCAATGTCCCCAATATCCCAAAGTCCCCAATGTCCCCAATGTCCCCAACGTCCCCAACGTCCCCAATGTCCCCAATGTCCCCAATGTCCCCACTGTCCCCAATGTCCCCAATGTCCCCACTGTCCCTCTCTCTGTCCCCAGCTCTCCCCCAGGACTCTCCGGATGAAAATCCCTACGAGCCTCTCGACCCCTCCCCCACCCCCGCCCCTCCCCCCCTCCCCCGCAGCCCCTCCCCCTCCCGCAGGGGGCGTGGCCTCGGTGGGCGTGGCCTCGGTGGGCGTGGCCTCGGTGGGCGTGGCCTCGGTGGGCGTGGCCGGGGCGTGGCCTTGGTGGCCCTCGGGGTGTCGCTGCTGCTCAACGTCATCCTGGTGACACTCGGAGCTCGGCGGGGTGAGTGACATTGGGGGGGATTTGGGGGATTTTGGGGGTTTTTGGGAATTTTTGGGAATTTTTGGGGAATTTTTGGGGAATTTTTGAAATTACTTTTTGGGGATTTGGGGGATTTTGGGGAATTTTGGGAATTTTGGGGAATTTTGGGAATTAAAAAAAAATTTAAATTACTTTTTGGGGATTTTTGGGATTTTTTGGGGGATTTTATTTCATTTTTTGGGGTTTTTGGGGGGATGTCCCAAATGTCCCCAAATGTCCCCAACATCCCCAATGTCCCCAATGTCCCCAATATCCCCAGTGTCCTCAATGTCCCCAAATGTCCCCTCAGTCTCGGAGCTCTCGGCAGCCCTGGAGGCAGAGAAGGCTAAGGAGCCAGCGCCACCCACAGGTGTGTCCCCAAATCTGTGTGTCCCCAAATCTGTGTCCCCAAATCTGTGTCCCCAAATCTGTGTGTCCCCAAACCTGTGTCCCCAAATCTGTGTGTCCCCAAATCTGTGTCCCCAAATCCGTGTGTCCCCAAATCAGTGTCCCCAAATCTGTGTCCCCAAATCTGTGTCCCCAAATCTCTGTGTGTCCCCAAATCTGTGTCCCCAAATCTGTGTGTCCCCAAATCTGTGTGTCCCCAAATCTGTGTGTCCCCAAATCTGTGTCCCCAAATCTGTGTCCCCAAATCTGTGTCCCCAAATCTCTGTGTGTCCCCAAATCTGTGTCCCCAAATCTGTGTCCCCAAATCTGTGTCCCCAAATCTCTGTGTGTCCCCAAATCTGTGTCCCCAAATCTGTGTCCCCAAATCTGTGTCCCCAAATCTGTCCCCAAATCTCTGTCCCCAAATCTGTGTCCCCAAATCTCTGTCCCCAAACCTGTGTGTCCCCAAATCTCTGTCACCTCCCCTGTCCCCTCACTGTCACCCTCCCTGCTCCACACCGAGCCCTGCGGCCAAACTTTGGTGGCCATTGGGCATCTCCTGGTGGCCACTGGGCAGCTCTGGGTGGCCACTGGGTAATTCCTGGTGGTCACTGAGCAGTTCTTGCTGGTCACCGAGCAGTTCTTGGTGGCCACAAGAATTCCTGGTGGTCACTGGGTGGTTCCTGCTGGCCACTGAGCAGTTCTTGCTGGTCACCGAGCAGTTCTTGGTGGCCACAAGAATTCCTGGTGGTCACTGGGTGGTTCCTGGTGGTCACTGGGTAGTTTCTGGTGGTCACTGGGCTACTCTGGGTGGTCACTGGGTGGTTCTTGGTGGTCATTGGGCATCTCCTGGTGGTCACTGGGTGGTTCCTGATGGTCACTGGGTGGTTCCCGGTGGCCACAGGAATTCCTGGTGGCCACTGGGCAGTTCCTACTGGCCACTGGGCAGCTCTGGGTGGCCACAAGCAGTTCCTGGTGGTCACTGGGCAGTTCCTGGTGGTCACTGAGCGGTTCCTGGTGGCCACTGAGTGGTTCCTGGTGGCCACTGGGTGGTTTCTGGTGGCCACAGAGCAGTGACCACAGGAATTCCTGGTGGTCACTGAGCGGTTCCTGGTGGCCACTGAGCGGTTCCTGGTGGCCACTGGGTGGTTTCTGGTGGCCACAGGGCAGTGACCACAGGAATTCCTGGTGGCCACCGGGTGGTTCCTGCTGGCCACTGAGTGGTTCCTGGTGGCCACTGGGTGGTTTCTGGTGGCCACAGGGCAGTGACCACAGGAATTCCCGGTGGCCACCGGGTGGTTCCTGGTGGCCACTGGGTGGCTCGCGGTGGCCACCACCCGTCCCTCACTGTCCCCCTGTCCCCACAGGCTCGGCCACCTTCCAGCTCTACAACCAGGCCCACCAGGGCTGCATCGTGGCCACCAACCGGCGGCTGTCGCTAGCCCGCTGCGTCCCCTCCTCGCCCGCCCAGCTCTTCCAGTGGCTACCTGGCGGTCAGCTCCGCCAGCCCTCCTCCGGCCACTGCGTCACGGCCACGGCGGCGGTGGCCCAGGCGCTGGTGCGGCTGGCTCCCTGCAGGGCGGGCTGGCGACTGCAGCGGTGGCTCTGTGGCCACGGGGCGCTGCTGGCCCTGGCCGGGACGGAGCTGCACTTCAATTTTGGCAACAACCGCGAGGGGGAAGTGATGCTGTTCGCCGGGAAGGGCGAGTGGAGCCGCTGGGTGGCGAGCGGGAGCGGCGAGGATCTGTGCTCCAGGGACTGTGAGTGCGACAAAAAATCTTTCCGGGATTTTTTCCCCGAGTTTTCCTGAGTTTTTCCTGAGTTTTCCCAAAATTTTCCGGAATTTTTCCGGAATTTTCCTGAGTTTTCCTGAATTTTCCCAAAATTTTCCTGAATTTTCCTGAATTTTCCTGAATTTTTGCAGAATTTCCCCAGAATTTTCCCAGAAATTTTCCTGAGTTTTCCCAAAATTTTTCCAGAAATTTTCCTGAATTTTTCTGAGTTTCCCCAAAATTTTTCCAGAAATTTTCCTGAATTTTCCCGAATTTTTGCAAAATTTTTCCTGATTTTTTGCAAAATTTTTCCCGAAATTTTCCTGAATTTTCCTGAGTTTCCCCAAAATTTTCCTGAATTTTTGCAGAATTTTTCCCAAATTTTCCTGAGTTTTTGCAAAATTTTCCCAGATTTTTGCAGTTTTCCCAAATTTTCCTGAATTTTCGCTAATTTTTTTCTGAATTTTCGCAGAAATTTTCCAGAAATTTTCCCGAATTTTCCGGAGTTTTCACAGAATTTTCCCTGAATTTTTCTGAATTTTTCCTGAATTTTCCCGAGTTTTCCTGAGTTTGCCCAAAATTTTCCCAGAAATTTTTCCTGAGTTTTCCCGAATTTTCCCATTTTTCTCCAAATTTTTACAAAGTTTTCCCAATTTTTTCCTGAGTTTTTCCTGAGTTTTCCCAAAATTTTTCTGGAATTTTTCCTGAATTTTCCTGAGTTTTTGCAGAATTTTTGCAGAATTTTTGCAGAATTTTTGCAGAATTTTTGCAGAATTTTTGCAGAATTTTTGCAGAATTTTTGCAGAATTTCTGCAGAATTTTCCCCAAATTTTCGCAAAGTTTTCCCAAATTTTTCCTGAATTTTTGCAAGATTTTCCCAGATTTTCCCAAATTTTTGCAAAGCTTTCCCGAGTTTTCCTGAATTTCCCCAGAATTTTTCCAGAAATTTCCCCAAATTTTCACAAAATTTTCCCTGAATTTTTGCAAAATTTTTCCAGAAATTTTCCCCGAGTTTTCCTGAATTTTCCCAAAATTTTTCCAGAAATTTTCCCGAGTTTTCCTGAATTTTCCCAAAAATTTCCCTTTTTTTTCTCAAATTTTTACAAAGTTTTCCCAAATTTTCCCAAAATTCTTCCAGAAATTTTCCCAAATTTTCCTGAGTTTTCCTGAATTTTTACAAAGTTTTCCCAAATTTTCCTGAATTTTCCTGAATTTTCCCAAAATTTTCCAAGAAATTTTCCCGAGTCTTCCTGAATTTTTGCGAAATTTTCCTGAATTTTCCCAAATTTTTTCAAAGTTTTCCCGAATTTTTCCTGAATTTTTGCAAAATTTCCCCAGATTTTTACCAAGTTTTCCCATTTTTTCCCCAAATTTTTACAAAGTTTTCCTGAATTTTTCCTGAATTTTTGCAAAATGTTCCCCAGATTTTTACAAAGTTTTCCCGAATTTTCTTGAGTTTGCCCAAAATTTTCCAGAAATTTTCCCAAAATTTTTCCAGAAATTTTCCTGAATTTTCCCAATTTTTTTCCTGAATTTTTGCAGAATTTTCTCAGATTTTTACAAAGTTTTCCCAAATTTTCCTGAATTTTCACAAAATTTTTACAGAAATTTTCCTGAATTTTCCCAAAATTTTCCCTGACTTTTTGCAAAATTATCCCAGATTTTTACAAAGTTTTTGTGAAAATTGAGGAAAATTCAGGAAAATTTTCCTGAATTTTCACAAAATTTTTCTGAATTTTTGCAAAATTTTCCCGTTTTTTTCCCAAATTTTTACAAAGTTTTCCCGAATTTTTCCTGAACTTTTCCCAAATTTTTGGGATTTCGTTTGGTGTTTTTCCCCAAATTTTCCAGCCTCAGTTTGATGTTTTCCCAATTTTTCCCCAAATTTTCCCAAATTTTCGGTGTTTTCTGAAATCTCCAGGATTTGACTCAACCCCAACCCAATCCTGACCCCAAATTTTGGGATTTAACTCAATCCTGACCCCAAATCTTTAGGATTTATCCCAATCCTGACCCCAAATTGATCCCAAACCCCAAAACTTTGGGATTTATCCCAATCCTGACCCAAAAAATCTTTGGGATTTAACTCAATCCCAACCCCAAAGTGATCCAAACCCCAAATTTTGGGATTTATCCCAATCCTGACCCCAAATTTTGGGATTTTTCCCAATCCTGACCCCAAAAATCCAGGATTTAACCCAATCCAAACCCCAAATTTTGGGATTTATCCCAATCCAAACCCCAAATTTAGGGATTTATCCCAATCCTGACCCCAAATCTTTGGGATTTATCCCAATCCAAACCCCAAATCTTTGGGATTTATCCCAATCCTGACCCCAAATCTTTAGGATTTATCCCAATCCTGACCCCAAAAATCTTTGGGATTTATCCCAATCCAAACCCCAAATTTTCGGATTTATCCCAATCCTGACCCCAAATTGATCCCAAACCCCAAAACTTTGGGTTTTATCCCAATCCTGACCCAAAAAATCTTTGGGATTTAACTCAATCCCAACCCCAAAGTGATCCAAACCCCAAATTTTGGGATTTATCCAATCCCGACCCCAAATGTTGGGATTTTTCCCAATCCAAACCCCAAATTTTGGGATTTGCCCCAATCCAAACCCCAAATCTTTAGGATTTATCCCAATCCTGACCCCAAATCTTTAGGATTTATCCCAATTCTGACCCCAAATCTTTAGGATTTATCCCAATTCTGACCCCAAATCTTTAGGATTTATCCCAATTCTGACCCCAAATCTTTGGGATTTATCCAATCCCGACCCCAAATCTTTGGGATTTATCCCAATCCCAACCCCAAATCTTTGGGATTTTTTCCCTTTTTCCCAGGCCATCCCCGCTGCTCCAAAGGTTGGGTTTTTTTCGGGAATTCCTGTTATTTCTTCTCCAAATCTGCGACTTCCTGGGAGAATTCCCGACTTTTCTGCTCGGCCTTGGGGTCGCAGCTGCTCGAGGTCGATGATGCCGAGGAGAAGGTGAGATCCCAAATCCCAGAAATCCCAAAAAATCCCACAAATCCCAGAAATCCCAAAGAAATACTCCAAATCCCAGAAATCCCAAAAAAATCCCCCAAATCCCAGAAACCCCAAAAAATCCCCTAAATCACAGAAATCCCAAAAAAATCCCACAAATCCCAGAAAACCCAAAAAAATACTCCAAATCCCAGAAATCCCAAAAAAATACTCCAAATCCCAGAAACCCCAAAAAAATCCCCTAAATCACAGAAATCCCAAAAAAATCCCCTAAATCTCAGAAATCCCAAAAAAATCCCACAAATCCCGGAAATCCCAAAAAATCCCCTAAATCCTGGAAATCCCAGAAAATCCCCCAAATCCTGGAAACCCCCAAAAAAATCCCCCAAATCCTGGAAATCCCAAAAAAATACTCCAAATCCCGGAAATCCCAAAAAATCCCCTAAATCCCAGAAACCCCAAAAAAATCCCCTAAATCACAGAAATCCCCCAAAAAATCCCTCAAATCCCGGAAATCCCAAAAAATCCCCTAAATCACAGAAATCCCAAAAAAATCCCACAAATCCCAGAAATCCCAAAAAAATCCCACAAATCCTGGAAATCCCAAAAAATCCCCTAAATCCCAGAAATCCCAAAAAAATCCCCCAAATCCTGGAAATCCCAAAAAAATCCCACAAATCCCAGAAACCCCAAAAAATCCCACAAATCACAGAAATCCCAAAAAATCCCACAAATCCCAGAAATCCCAAAAAAATCCCACAAATCCCAGAAATCCAAAAAAAATCCCCTAAATCACAGAAATCCCAAAAAATCCCCCAAATCCCAAAAATCCCATAAATCCCACAAATCCCCAAATCCCATGAGTTCCAGAAAAACCCAAAAAATCCCATAAATCCCCAAATCACATGATTTCCAGAAAAATCCTACAAATCTCATAAATCCCATGAATTCCTGAAACATCCCACAAATCCCATAAATCCCCAAATCCCATAAATCCCATGAGTTCCTGAAAAATCCCTCAAATCCCAGAAATCTCATAAATCCCCAAATCCCATGAGTTCCAGAAAAATCCTACAAATCCCACAAATCCCCCCAAAAATCCCCCAAATCTCTGAAAAATCCCCCAAATCCCGTAATTTCCCTCCGTTTCCCATAAATCCCATAAATCTCCCAATTTCACTCAAATCCCCCAAATCCCCAAAATCCCCCAAATCCTCCCCAAATCCCATAAATGCCATAAATGTCCCAAATTCGTCCAAATCCCATAAATCCCCAAAATCTCTGAAATTCCAAAAATCCCATAAATCCCATAAATCTCCCATATTCACCCAAATCTCCCAAATCCCAGAAATCCCCAAAATCCCCAAAATCCCTGAAATCCTCCCAAATCCCATAAATCCCCCAAATCCCATAAATCCCATAAATGTCCCAAATTTGTCCAAATCCCCTGAAATCCCCCAAATCCCATAAATCCCCAAAATCCCCAAAATCCCATAAATCCCATAAATCCCATAAATCCCAAAAATCCCATAAATCCCATAAATCCCCAAAATCCCCCAAATCCCAAAATCCCAAAAATCCCAAATCCCATAAATCCCCAAAATCCCATAAATCCCAAAAATCCCATAAATCCCATAAATCCCCAAAATCCCATAAATCCCATAAATCCCCAAAATCCCATAAATCCCCAAAATCCCCCAAATCCCATAAATCCCATAAATGTCCCAAATTTGTCCAAATCCCCTGAAATCCCCCAAATCCCATAAATCCCATAAATCCCAAAAATCCCAAAAATCTCCGAAATCCCAAAAATCCCAAAAATCTCCCATATTCACCCAAATCTCCCAAATCCCATAAATCCCATAAATCCCCCAAATCCTCCCCCA
The DNA here is from genome assembly GCF_008360975.1 of Lichenostomus cassidix. NCBI lineage: Eukaryota > Metazoa > Chordata > Aves > Passeriformes > Meliphagidae > Lichenostomus > Lichenostomus cassidix. Next base: position 783,224 of record NW_028147446.1, read on the forward strand.
AAGTACCACAAATCCCACAAGTCCCAAAAAATCCCCCAAATCCCATAAATTTCCCAATTTCACTCAAATCCCCCAAATCCCCAAAATCCCCCAGATCCTCCCCAAATCCCATAAATCCCATAAATGTCCCAAATTCGTCCAAATCCCATAAATCCCCAAAATCTCTGAAATTCCAAAAATCCCATAAATCCCATAAATCTCCCATATTCACCCAAATCTCCCAAATCCCAGAAATCCCCAAAATCCCCAAAATCCCTGAAATCCTCCCAAATCCCATAAATCCCCCAAATCCCATAAATCCCATAAATGTCCCAAATTTGTCCAAATCCCCTGAAATCCCCCAAATCCCATAAATCCCAAAAATCTCCGAAATCCCATAAATCCCATAAATCCCATAAATCCCATAAATCCCATAAATCCCCAAAATCCCAAAAATCCCCTGAATCCTCCAGATCTGGGAGTGACTGGGATCGTACTGGTTTATACTGGTCTATACTGGTTTATACCCACCCATACTGGTCCATACTGGTTTATAGTGGTTCATACTGGTTTATAGCCATCTATACCAGTCCATACTGGTTTATACTGGTTTATACTGGTTTGTACCCCTCCATACCAATCCATACTGGTTTATACTGGTTTATACTGGTCCATACTGGTTTATATTGGTGCATAGTGATCCATACCAGTCCGTACCCATTTATGCTGGTCTGTACTGGTTTATACTGGTCTATACTGGTTTGTACTCCTCCATACCAGTCCATACTGGTTTATACCAGTATGTACCAGGCCATACTGGCCCATACTGGTTTATACTGGTTTTTACTGGTCCATACCCATCCATACCAGTCCATACTGGTCTGTACCAGTCCATATCGGTCCATACTGGTTTATACTCATCCATACTGGTTTATACTGGTCCATACTGGTTTATAGCCATCCATACCTGTCCATACTGGTTTATACTGGTCCATACTGGTTTATAGCCATCCATACCTGTCCATACTGGTTTATCCCAGTTTATACTGGTCCATACTGGTTTATAGCCATCCATACATGTCCATACTGGTTTATACTGGTCTATACTGGTTTACACTCATCCATACCAATCCCTACTGCTCCCTACTGGTCCATACTGGTTTATACTGGTTTATACTGGTCCACACTGGTTTATACTGGTCTATACTGGTTTATAGCCATCCATACCAGTCCATACTGGTTTATACTGGTCCATACTGGTTTGTACCCATCCATACCAGTCCATACCAATCCATCCTGGTCTATACTGGTTTATACTGGTCCCTACTGGTCCATACTGGTCTATACCAGTCCATATAGGTCCGTACCAATCCATACTGGTCCATACTGGTCTATATTGGTTCATACTGGTTTATACCCGTCCATACCAGTCTATACCGGTCCATACTGGTTTATACTGGTCCCTACTGCTCCCTACTGGTCCATACTGGTTTATACTGGTTTATACTGGTCCGTACTGGTTCATACTGGTCTATACTGGTCCATACTGGTTTACACTGGTTCATACCAATCCATACTGGTTTATACTGGTCCCTACTGGTCCATACCGGTCCATACTGGTCCATACTGGTTTATACTGGTTCATACCAATCCACACTGGTCCACACTGGTCCATACTGGTCCATACTGGTTTATACCAATCCATACTGGTCCATACTGGTCTGTACTGGTTTACACTGGTCTATACCGGTCCCTACTGGTCCATACTGGTCCATATTGGTCCATACTGTTCCATACTGGTTTATACTGGTCTATACCAATCCATACTGGTCCATACTGGTCCCTACTGGTCCATACTGGTTTATACTGGTCCATACTGGTCCATACTGGTTTATACTGGTCCATACTGGTTTATACTGGTTTATACTGGTCCATACTGGTTTATACTGGTTTATACTGGTTTATACTGGTCCCTACTGGTCTATACTGGTCTATACTGGTTTATACTGGTTTATACTGGTCCCTACTGGTCCATACTGGTCCATACTGGTCCATACTGGTCCATACTGGTTTATACTGGTCCATACTGGTTTATACTGGTCCATACTGGTGCAGCGGCAGGTCCAGGCCCACCTGCAGCGCCCAGCCTGGCTGGGGATTCGGGATGAGGAGCAGGAGGGGAGCTGGAGAAACGGGGGCGGGACGGAGCTGACCCCAAACAACAGGTTTTGGGGTTTTTGTGGGATTTTTGGGATTTTTGGGGTGATTTATGGGATTTTTGGGATTTATGGGATTTATGGGATTTTTGGGATTTATGGGATTTATGGGATTTTTGGGATTTGGGGTATTTGGGTTAGCTGGAGAAACGGGGACGGGACGGAGCTGACCCCAAACAACAGGTTTTGGGGTTTTTATGGGATTTTTGGGATTTTTGGGGTGATTTATGGGATTTTTGGGATTTATGGGATTTATGGGATTTTTGGGATTTTTGGGATTTATGGGATTTATGGGATTTTTGGGATTTGCGGTATTTGGGTTAGCTGGAGAAACGGGGACGGGACGGAGCTGACCCCAAACAACAGGTTTTGGGGTTTTTGTGGGGTTTTTGGGGTGATTTATGGGATTTTTGGGATTTATGGGATTTATGGGATTTTTGGGATTTAGGGGATTTGGGTTAGCTGGAGAAACAGGGACGGGACGGAGCTGACCCCAAACAACAGGTTTTGGGGTTTTTGTGGGATTTTTGGGATTTTGGAGTTTTTATGGGATTTTGGGGTTTTTGGGGTGATTTATGGGATTTTGGGGTTATTTATGGGATTTTTGGGATTTATGGGATTTATGGGATTTATGGGATTTGGGTTACCTGGAGCCGCGGGGACGGAACTGAGCTGACCCCAAATAACAGGTTTTGGGGTTTTTATGGGATTTTTGGGATTTTTGGGGTGATTTATGGGATTTTTGGGATTTATGGGATTTATGGGATTTTTGGGATTTATGGGATTTAGGGGATTTGGGGGATTTGGGGTATTTGGGTTACCTGGAGCCGCGGGGACGGAACTGAGCTGACCCCAAATAACAGGTTTTTATGGGATTTTGGGGTTTTTATGGGATTTTGGGGTTTTTGGGGTGATTTATGGGATTTTGGGGTTATTTATGGGATTTTTGGGATTTATGGGATTTATGGGATTTATGGGATTTATGGGATTTGGGTTACCTGGAGCCACGGGGACGGAACTGAGCTGACCCCAAATAACAGGTTTTGGGGTTTTTGTGGGGTTTTGGGGTTTTTATGGGATTTTGGGGTTTTTATGGGATTTTTGGGATTTAGGGGATTTGGGGAGTTTAGAAGATTTGGGGTATTTGGGTTACCTGGAGCCGCGGGGACGGGACGGAGCTGACCCCAAATAACAGGTTTGGGGGGGTTTTATGGGATTTTTGGGATTTTGGAGTTTTTATGGGATTTTGGGGTTATTTTTGGGATTTATGGGATTTATGGAATTTATGGGATTTTTGGGATTTGGGGTATTTGGGTTACCTGGAGCCACGGGGATGGAACTGTGCTGACCCCAAATAACAGGTTTTTATGGGGGTTTTGTGGGGTTTTGGGGTTTTTTGGGGTTTTTATGGGATTTTGGGGTTTTTATGGGATTTATGGGATTTTTGGGATTTAGGGGATTTGGGGTATTTGGGTTAGCTGGAGAAACAGGGATGGGACGGAGCTGACCCCAAATAACAGGTTTTTGGGGTTTTTGTGGGGTTTTTATGGGATTTTGGGGTTTTTATGGGATTTGGGAGATTTAGGGGATTTGGGAGATTGTTGGGATTTAGGGGATTTGGTGAATTTATGGGATTTATGGGATTTCTGGCATTTGGGGTGGGATTTGGGATGGATTTGGGATGGATTTGGGGGAATTTATGGGATTTATGGGATTTACGGCATTTGGGGTGGGATTTGGGATGGATTTGGGGTGGATTTATGGGGATGTGGGGTGGATTTGGGGTGGATTTGGGGGGAATTATGGGATTTCTGGCATTTGGGGTGGATTTGGGGTGGATTTGGGGTGGATTTGAGGTGGATTGGGGTGGATTTGGGATGGATTTGGGATGGATTTGGGGGAAATTTATGGGATTTCTGGCATTTGGGATGGATTTGGGATGGATTTGGGGTGAATTTCTGGGATTTTTGGGATTTCTGGCATTTGGGGTGGATTTGGGATGGATTTGGGGTGGATTTGGGGGGAATTTATGGGTTTTCTGGCATTTGGGGTGGGATTTGGGCTGGATTTGGGGTGGATTTGGGGGATTTATGGGATTTACGGCATTTGGGGTGGGATTTGGGATGGATTTGGGGTGGATTTGGGGGATGTGGGGTGGATTTGGGGTGGATTTGGGGGGAATTATGGGATTTCTGGCATTTGGGGTGGGATTTGGGATGGATTTGGGGTGGATTTGAGATGGATTTGTGATGGATTTGGGGGAAATTTATGGGATTTCTGGCATTTGGGATGGATTTGGCATGGATTTGGGGGAATTTCTGGAATTTCTGGCATTTGGGGTGGGATTTGGGATGGATTTGGGGAGGAATTTATGGGATTTCTGGGATTTCTGGCATTTGGGATGGATTTGGGGTGGATTTGGGATGGATTTGGGGTGAATTTATGGGATTTCTGGGATTTGGGGATGGATTTGGGATCGATTTGGGGTGGATTTCTGGGATTTCTGGGATTTCTGGGATTTCATGCATTCGGGGTGGATTTTGGGGTGGATTTGGGGGGAATTTAGAGTGGATTTGGGCGGAATTTCTGGCATTTCTGGGATTTCACGGATTCGGGGTGGGATTTTGGGATTTTCCCGCTCCCAATGCCGGTTTTTGGGGAGCAGCTGGTGGCACCGGGATGAGCCCAACGGGGGATCTCTGGAGAACTGCGCGGCTGTGGGGTCAGACGGGCTCTGGGCAGATTATCCCTGCGGGAGCAGCCTGGCCTGGGTGTGCGAGGAACCCTCCTGACCCCAAAATCCAGGGAATTCACCCCAAAATCCCGGGAATTCACCCCAAAATCCCAGGAATTGGGGAAAAATGGGAAATAAATGAATGTGTGTATTGGGATCGAACTGGGATTGAACTGGGATTGAACTGGGAGGGACTGGGATTGAACTGGGATTGAACTGGGATTATCCCTGCGGGAGCAGCCTGGCCTGGGTGTGCGAGGAACCCTCCTGACCCCAAAATCCAGGGAATTCACCCCAAAATCCCAGGAATTGACCACAAAATCCCAGGAATTGGGGAAAAATGGGAAATAAATGAATGTGTGTATTGGGATTGAACTGGGATTGAACTGGGATTGAACTGGGATTGAACTGGGAGTTGTGGGATTGTCCCTGCAAGACCTTCCTGACCCCAAAATCCTGGGAATTCACCCCAAAATCCTGGGAATTCACCCCAAAATCCCGGGAATTGGGGAAAAATGGGAAATAAATGAATGTGTGTTCTGGGATTGAACTGGGATTGAACTGGGATTGAACTGGGATTGAACTGGGATCACACTGGGAGGGATTGGGATCATCCCTGCAGAATCCTCTTGACCCCAAAATCCCAGGAATTCACCCCGAAATCCCGGGAATTGGGGAAAAATGGGAAAAAAATGAATGTGTGCACTGGGATTGAACTGGGATTGGACTGGGATCGAACTGGGATTGAACTGGGAGGGACTGGGATTGAACTGGGATAGGATGGGGATTGAACTGGGAGTTGTGGGATTATCCCTGCAAGACCTTCCTGACCCCAAAATCCTGGGAATTCACCCCAAAATCCCATAAATTGGGGAAAAATGGGAAATAAATGAATGTATGTTCTGGGATTGAACTGGGATTGAACTGGGATTGAACTGGGATTGAGCTGGGAGCTGTGGGATTGTCCCTGCAGGACCCTCCTGACCCCAAAATCCCGGGAATTCACCCCAAAATCCCAGGAATTGGGGGAAAAATGGGAAATAAATGAATTTGTGCACTGGGATTGAACTGGGATCGAACTGGGATCATACTGGGAGTGACTGGGAGCCACTGGGATTGGACTGGAATCATACTGGGAGGGGCTGGGAGGGACTGGGAGGGACTGGGACCATACTGGGAGTGACTGGGGGATACTGGGATCATACTGGGAGAGACTGGGAGGAACTGGGAGTGATTTGGGCCATACTGGGAATGACTGGGGGCTACTGGGATCATACTGGGAGGGACTGGGAGCATACTGGGATGAACTGGGACCAGACTGGGATCATACTGGGAGGAACTGGAAGTGGTTGGGGCCATACTGGGAATGACTGGAACCATACTGGCAGTTACTGGGGGCAACTGGGAGCATACTGGGATTGGACTGGGATCATCATGGAGTTACTGGGATCATACTGGGGTTACTGGGAGGGCTGAGACCATACTGGGATCATACTGGGAGGGACTGGGACCATACTGGGAGGGACTGGGACCATACTGGGAGGGACTGGGATCATATTGGGAGGGACTGGGATCATACTGGGATCATACTGGGAGGGACTGGGATCATACTGGGAATGACTGGGATCATACTGGGAATGACTGGGATGGACTGGGAGGGACTGGGATCATACTGGGATCATACTGGGAGGGACTGGGATCATACTGGGATGGACTGGGATCATACTGGGAGGGACTGGGATCATACTGGGAGGGACTGGGAGCAACTGGGATGGACTGGGATCATACTGGGATGGACTGGGATCAGACTGGGATCATACTGGGAGGGACTGGGATCATACTGGGATGGACTGGGATCATACTGGGAGGGACTGGGATCATACTGGGATGGACTGGGAGGAACTGGGAATGACTGGGATCATACTGGGATGGACTGGGATCATACTGGGATCATACTGGGATGGACTGGATTTGCTGGGAATTTGGGAGATCGGGTTGGATTTGGGAAAAAAAAGCTAAAAAAGGCAATTCGGGTGAGAGAAAAACTGGAATTTGGTGAAATCAGCAGGAAAATTGGGAAAAATTGGGTGGAATTTTCTGGAAATTTGGGAAATTGGGTGGAAATTTCTGGAAATTTGGGAAATTTGGTTGGATTTGCTGAAATTTGGGTGGAATTTTCTGGAAATTTGGGAAAATGGGTGGAATTTTCTGGAAATTTGGGAAAATGGGTAGAATTTCCTGGAAATTTGGGGAAAATTGGGTTGGATTTGCTGAAAATTTGGGAAATTGGGTGGAATTTTCTGGAAATTTGGGAAATTGGGTGGAAATTTCTGGAAATTTGGGAAATTGGGTGGAATTTTCTGGAAATTTGGGAAAATGGGTTGAATTTGCTGGAAATTTGGGAAAAATTGGGTTGAATTTACTGGAAATTTTGGGAAAATTGGGTGGAATTTTCTGGAAATTTGGGAAATTGGGTGGAATTTGCTGGAAATTTGGGAAAAATTGGGTGGAATTTTCTGGAAATTTGGGAAATTGGGTCAGATTTTCTGGAAATTTTGGGAAATTGGGTTGGATTATGTGGAAATTGGGTTGGATTTCCTGGAAATTTGGGGGGAAATGGGTGGAATTTTGTGGAAATTTGGGAAAATGGGTGGAATTTTCTGGAAATTTGGGTGGAATTTCCTGGAATTTTGGGAAATTGGTTGGATTTCCCGGAAAATTCTGGAAAAGGTGGAATCTGGGGGTCCTTGGGGTCACTTCTGCCAGGAGCAGCCCTCGGAGCTGTGGGGCTGCTGCCCTTCCTGGGGGAAAAACGGGGAAAATTGGGAAAAAATGGGGAAAAATGAGGGAAAAATGGGGGAAAATGGGGGAAAATGGGGAAAAATGGGGAAAAATGGGGAAAAATGGGAGAGAAATGGGGAAAATGGGGGAAAATGAGGGAAAAATTGAGGGGAAATGAGGGAAAAATCAGAGATAAATGGGGAAAAATGGGTGGGAATGGGGAAAAGTGGGGAAAAATGGGGAAAATGAGGGAAAAATGGGAGAAAAATGGGGGGAAATGGGAAAAAATGGGGGAAATGAGGGAAAAATAAGGGAAAATGAGAGAGAAATGGGGGAAAAATGGGGGAAAATGGGGGAAAATTCCCCTGAATGTCCCCAGATGTCCCCAGCTGTCCCCAGGTGTTCCCCAAGTGTCCCCAGATGTGTCCCCAGGATGTCCCCAGATGTCCCCAGGTGTACCCAGGTGTCCCAAGTGTCCCCAGGTGTCCCCAGATGTTCCCCAGGATGTCCCCAGGTGTCCCCAGGTGTCTCCAGGTGTGTCCCAAGTGTCCCCAGGTGTCCCCAGATGTTCCCCAGGATGTCCCCAAGTGTCCCCCAGGTGTCCTCAGGCATCCTCCAGGTGTCCCCCAGATGTCCTCAGATGTCCCCAGATGTTCCCTAGGTGTCCCCAGATGTGTCCCCAGGTGCCCCTAGGTGTCCCCAGGTGTCCCCAGGTGTCCCCAGGTGTGTCCCAAGTGGTCCCCAGAATGTCCCCAGCTGTCCCCCAGATGTCCCCAGGTGTCCCCAGATGTGTCCCAAATGTCCCCAGGTGTGTCCCCAAGTGTAGCCAGGTGTCCCTCAGTTGTCCCCCACATGTCCTCAGATGTCCCCAGATGTGTCCCCAGGTGTGCCCCAAGTGTCCCCCAGGTGTGTCCCAAGTGTCCCCCAGGTGTCCCCAGGCGTCCCTCAGTTGTCCCCCAGATGTCCTCAGGTGTCCCCAGATGTCCCCAGGTGTCCCCAGGATGCCCCCAGGATGTTCCCAGATGTCCCCAGATGTCCCCAGGATGTCCCCAGATGTCCCTAGGTGTCCCCAGCTGTTCCCCTAAATGTCCCCAGGTGTCCCCAGGTGTCCCCAGGTGTGTCCCAAGTGTCCCCCAGGTGTCCCCAAGTGTACCCAGGATGTCCCCAGGTGTCCCTAGGTGTCCCCAGCTGTTCCCCTGAATGTCCCCAGGTGTCCCCAGATGCGTCCCAAGTGTCCCCCAGGTGTCCCCAGGTGTCCCCAGGATGTCACCAGGTGTCCTCAGGTGTCTCCAGGATGTCCCCAGATGTCCCCAGATGTCCCCAGATGTTCCCCAGAATGTCCCCAGGTGTCCCCAGGTGTCCCCAGAATGTCCCCAGGATGTCCCCAGGTGTCCCCAGGATGTCCCCAGGTGTCCCCAGATGTCCCCAGATGTTCCCCAGAATGTCCCCAGGTGTCCCCAGGATGTCCCCAGGATGTCCCCAGGTGTCCCCAGGATGTCCCCAGGTGTCCCCAGGATGTCCCCAGGTGTCCCCAGGTGTCCCTGCTGCCATTACCATGACGGAGCTGACGGAGGTGACAAAGGTGACCTGGCCGTCGGCGCTGGGCGTGGCCTGGGCGTGGCCTCGGCACCGCAGGGCTCGGAGCCAGCGCCGGTACTGCTCCCTCACCTGCCAATCACCCGCCTCGCACTTCCGGGACACGCCCCTTCTAGCCACGCCCCTTTCCACCACACCCTTTCTAGCCACGCCCTTCCAAAGCCACGCCCTTCCAAGCCACGCCCATCCTCGTCCTGCCCTTCCCAGCCACGCCCCTTTCAGCCACACCCCCACGCCACTCTGCCCTTCCTAGCCACACCCTTCCTAGCCACGCCCCCACAGAATTCCTCCATTTTCAGCCCCACCCTTTCTAGCCACGCCCTTCCAAGCCACGCCCTTCCCAGCCACGCCCTTTCAAGCCACGCCCTTTCCAACCCCACCCTTCCAAGCCACGCCCCCACATAATTTCTCCATTTCCAGCCACGCCCTTCCAAGCCACACCCTTCCCAGCCACGCCCTTCCTAGCCACGCCCCCACATCATTCCTCCATTTCAGCCCCGCCCTTTCCAGCCACGCCCTTCCAAGCCACGCCCCTTCCAGCCACGCCCTGCCCTTCCTAGCCACGCCCTTCCTAGCCACGCCCCCACATAATTACTCCATTTCCAGCCCCGCCC
>NW_028147446.1:798143-813488 GCF_008360975.1 Lichenostomus cassidix
AAAAGATCAAAATTCACCTGGGAAAAACACCAAATTTATCAGGAAAAAAACCCAAAAAATTCACCTGGAAAAACAGGGGAAAAATAGGAAAATTCCTTGGGAAAAAAAGAACAAAAATTCATGGGGGAAAAAAAAGTAAAAATTCCCTGGGAAAAAGAGCAAAAATTCCCAGGAAAAATTAGCAAAAATTCCCCGGAAAAAACCAACAAAAATTTCAGGGAAAAAACACAGAATTTACCTGGAAAAAACGGCAAATTTATCTGGAAAAAACCCCAAATTTTCCTTAGCCAGGAGCCAAAATTCCTCATTTTTGTAGGGTGAGGTCATGCGGTGGGAATTTGGGGAATTTTGGGGAATTTTGGGGTGGAAAAGGCAAAATCGTGTGGGACTTAATTCTGGTTTAAATAACCAAAAAAATTGGGGTTTTTTTCATGGAAAATCCCTAAAATTCCTCAATTTGGGATCTGTGGGGGAAAAGTCCTGAAAATCATCGATTTTTGGGGTGGAAAAGTGGGAAATTGGGGCCAAAAATCCCCATAAATTCCCCATGGTTTGACTTTTCCCAACCCCACTGAGGCTTTGCTTAATCTCACCCGAAATTTGAGCCGAAATTGGATTTTTTCGGCCCAATTTTTCCCGTTTTCCCGCTTTTTTCCCCCAAAAAGACGCACCAGGATGACGACGCAAACAGGGCCCAGGAAGCTCCAGATGAAACCTCCCTCGACGTTCAGCCAGCAGCTGAAAAAGGGAGAAAAACGGGAAAAAAATCCCGAAATCCCGAAATCTTGAAATCCCCAAATCCCAAAATTCCAAAATTTCCAAAATCTTGAAATCCCAAAATCCCAAAATCCTGAAATCCTGAAATCCCAAAAATCCTGAAATTGCAAGATTCCGAAATCCCCAAATTCAAAAAATCCCAAAATCCCCAAATTCCAAAATCCCAAAATTCTGAAAATCCCCAAATCCCAAAATTCCAAAAATCCAGAATCCTAAAATTCCAAAATTCCAAAATCCCAAAATCCCCAAATCCCAAAATTCAGAAATCTCAAAATCCCAAAATTCCAAAATCCCGAAATTCCAAAATCTTGAAATCCCAAAATTCCAAAATTGTGAAATCCCGAAAATCCCGAAATTGCAAGGTTCCGAAATCCCTAAATTCAAACATCCCAAAATTCCAAAATTCCAAAATCCCAAAATTCTGAAATCCCAAAATTCTGAAAATCCCAAAATCCCAAAATCCAAAAATTCTGAAAATCCCCAAATCCCAAAATTCCAAAATTCCAGAATTCCAAAATCCCAAAACTCCAAAATCCCAAAATTCTGAAAATGCCCAAATCCCAAAACTCCAAAATTCCAAAATCCTGAAATTCCAAAATTCCAAAATTTCAAATTTCCGAAAATGCCAAAATTCCAAAATCCCCAAAATTCCAAAATTCCCAAAATTCCAAAATTCCAAAAATCCCAAAATTCCAAAATCCCGAAATCCCAAAATTGGAAAATCCCAAAATTCTGAAATTCCCCTGAAGCTGCATTTTTGTTTTTTTGTTTTTTTTGTTTTTTAATTTTTTTTTTTAAAAAGGGATTTTTAAAAATTATTTTAATGGGATTTTTTGAGGGTTTTTTTTTATTTTAATGGTGTTTTTAAGGGTCTTTTTGAGGTTTTTTTGAGGGGTTTTTTTGGGATTTTAATGGGGTTTTTAAAGTTTAGTTGTTTTGGGGATTTCTTTTTTTTTTTTGGGATTTTAATGGGATTTTTTGGGATTGTTTTGGGGACTTTTATGGCGTTTTTTACGGGTTTTAATAGGTTTTCAGGATTACGATGGGATTTTGGCGGGAGTTTAATGGGATTTTTATGGGATTTTTATGGGATTTTTATGGGATTTTCATGGGATTTCTTCAGGGATCTTTGATTTTTTATAGGATTTTACCTGTTTTTTTCTGGGATATTTGATTTTTACAGGATTTTCTCAAAAACCATTGATTTTTGTGAGATTTCGATGGGATTTTCTCAGGGATCTTTGATTTTTATGGGATTTCTATGGGATTTCTATGGGATTTCTTCCAGAATCTCTGCTTTTTATGGGATTTCTATGGGATTTTTCTGGTTTAAAAAAAAAAATTATGGGTTTTTTTTCATTTTTATGGGTTTTTTTGGAGATTTTTTGGGGGCATTTTGTTGGGGTTTTATAGGGGTTTTTATGGGGGTTTTATGGCTTTTTTGGGGGATCTTTGCTTTTTATGGGATTTTTATGGGATTTTCCCCAGAATCTTTGATTTCTATGGGATTTCTTCAGGGATCTTCGATTTTTATGGGATTTTTATGGGTTTTCCCCCAGAATCTTTGATTTTTATGGGACTTTTATGGGTTTTTTTCCCAGAATCTTTGATTTCTATGGAATTTCTTCAGGGATCTTTGATTTTTATGGGATTTTTCCCAGAATCTTTGATTTCTATGGGATTTCTTCAGGGATCTTTGATTTTTATGGGATTTTTATGGGTTTTTCCCCCAGAATCTTTGATTTTTATGGGACTTTTATGGGTTTTTTTCCCAGAATATTTGATTTCTATGGATTTCTTTTTTCCCAGAATCTTTGATTTCTATGGGATTTCTCCAGTGATCTTTGATGTTTATGGGATTTTTCCCAGAATCTTTGATTTCTATGGGGTTTCTCGAGGGATCTTTGATTTTTATGGGATTTTTCCCAGAATCTTTGATTTCTATGGGATTTCTTCAGGGATCTTTGATTTTTATGGGATTTTTATGGGGTTTTTCTCAGAATCTTTGATTTCTATGGGATTTCTTCAGGGATCTTTGATTTTTACGGGATTTTTCCCAGAATCTTTGACTCTTACGGTATTTCCATGGGATTTCTTCAGGGATCTTTGCTTTTTATGGGATTTTTATGGTTTTTTCCCCAGAATCTTTGATTTTTATGCGACTTTTATGGGTTTTTTCCCAGAATCTTTGATTCCCATGGGATTTCCCCAGAATCTTTGCTTTTTATGGGACTTTTATGGTTTTTTCCCTAGAATCTTTGATTTTTATGCGACTTTTATGGGTTTTTTCCCCAGAATCTTTGATTCCCATGGGCTTTCTCCAGCGATCCCTGCTTTTTCCGGGACTTTAACGCCATTTCTCCAACGCCGCCTTCCATTCCAGCGGGATTTCCCGCGGGATCCCCACGGGATTTCCATGGGATTTTTCCGGGATTTTCCCACCCCTTCCCTTCACTCACTGCCTCTCCGTCCCGTATCCCTGAGGCCGCGCGGCCGCCGACGCGGCCACCAGCAGGGCGGGGACGCCGTAGCCCAGCGGCAGCAGCAGGTGGCCGCAGAGGCGGCGGCCGCGGCCGTAGTTGAGCACGCGCAGGTTCCTGACGGTCAGCAGGAGGTGAAGTCCTTCCAGGAACATCCAGGAGAAGCAGCAGAGGAACAGGAAGTGCAGGAAGCCGGCGGTGATGGAGCAGAGCAGCTGGGAGGGGAGGTTGGGGACGTTGTTGGGGACATTGGGGACGTTGTTGGGGATGTTGGGGATGTTGGGGACTTTGGGGGCATTGGGGACAATGGGGACACTGGGGACATTGGGGATGTTGGGGACATTGGGGACGGAGGGGATAGATGGGACATTGGGGATAGAGGGGACATTGTGGACATTGGGGATAGAGGGGACACTGGGGATGTTTGGGACATTGGGGATATTGGGGACATTGGGGACATTGGGGACAATGGGGATATTGGGGACGTTGGGGACATTGGGGGCTTTGGGGACATTATTGGGGACATTGGGGACATTGGGGGCTTTGGGGACATTCAGGACACTAGAAGCACTGGGGACATCAGGGACGTTGGGGACATTGGGGACCTTGAGGGGATTGGGGACACTGAGGACATTGGGGACAGAGGGGACAGTGGGGTCAATGGGGACACTGGGGACAATGGGGACAGAGGGGATATCAGGGGCATTGGGGACATCTGGGATATTGGGAACATTGGGGACACTGGGGACAGAGGGGATGATTGGGACATTGGGGACATCGCTGAGGACGTTGGGGACGCTGGGGACATTGGGACAGGGAAGGAGGGCAGTGGGTAGAGAAGACTGAGGAGAAGCCGCGCGAGGAGAAAACCCCAAAGAGACCAAGGAGCTCGAGGAGAACCCAGAGAGACCCCAAGGAAACCACAGAGACCCCAAGAAAACCATCAAGACCCCAAGAAAACCACTGAGACGCCAAGGAAACCCACAGAGACCCCAAGAAAACCACCAAGACCCCAAAAAACCCACCAAGACCCCAAGAAAACCACCGAGACCCCAAGGAAACCCACAGAGAGCCCAAGAAAACCACAGAGACCCCAAGAGAACCACAGAGACCCCAAGAAAACCACAGAGACCCCAAGAGAACCACAGAGACCCTGAGGAAGTCAAAGAGAACCCAAGGAGCCTGAGGAGAAACTGAGGAGACCCCAAGAAGCCCCCAAAGACCCCAAAGATCCCATACCTGCTCCCATTCCCAGTCCCAATCCCCTTCCCTGTCCCATTCCCCATTCCCAATTGCGTTCCCGGTCCCATTCCCGATCCCATTCCCGATCCCGTTCTCCATCCCATTCCGAATCCCATTCCCAATCCCATACCCAATCCCATTCCCAATCCCATTCCCATTCCCATTCCCCATCCCATTCCCCATCCCATTCCCCATCTCATTCCCCATCCCAATCCCATTCCCCATCCCATTCCCCATCCCAATCCCATTCCCATTCCCGATCCCATTCCCCATCCCATTCCCCATCCCAATCCCATTCCCATTCCCGATCCCATTCCCCATCCCATTCCCCATCCCATTCCCCATCCCATTCCCCATCTCATTCCCCATCCCAATCCCATTCCCATTCCCGATCCCATTCCCAATCCCATTCCCCATCCCATTCCCAATCCCATTCCATTCCCCATCCCCATCCCAATCCCAATCCCAATCCCATTCCCCACCCCATTCCCAATCCCATTCCCCATCCCATTCCCAATCCCATTCCCCATCCCAATCCCATTCCCCACCCCATTCCCGATCCCGTTCCCCACCCCATACCCGGTTTTGGGTTCGGCTCACGGCGCTGAGGAAGAGCAGCTGCGCCCCGAACAGGCTCAGGCTGAGGGGCAGAGCAGAGAGACCCCAGTGCCACTCCCGATCCCATATCCGACCCCATTCCTGATCCCATATCCGACCCCATTCCTGATCCCATATCCGACCCCATTCCTGATCCCACACAACATCCATCCCATTCCTGATCCCATATCCGACCCCATTCCTGATCCCATATCCGACCCCATTCCTGATCCCACATCCCATCCATCCCATTCCTGATCCCATATCCGACCCCATTCCTGATCCCATTCCTGATCCCATATCCGATCCCATTCCCGATCCCACACAACATCCATCCCATTCCTGATCCCATATCCGACCCCATTCCTGATCCCATATCCGACCCCATTCCCGACCCCATTCCTGATCCCATATCCGACCCCACTCCTGATCCCATATCCGACCCCATTCCTGATCCCACACAACATCCATCCCATTCCCGATCCCATATCCGATCCCATTCCCAATCCCATATCCAATCCCATATCCGACCCCATTCCTGATCCCATATCCGACCCCACTCCTGATCCCATATCCGACCCCATTCCTGATCCCACACAACATCCATCCCATTCCCGATCCCATATCCGATCCCATTCCCAATCCCATATCCAATCCCATATCCGATCCCATTCCTGATCCCATATCCGATCCCATTCCCGATCCCACACCCCATCCATCCCATTCCTGATCCCATATCCGACCCCATTCCTGATCCCACACAACATCCATCCCATTCCTGATCCCATATCCAATCCCATTCCTGATCCCATTCCTGATCCCATTCCTGATCCCACACCCCATCCATCCCATTCCTGATCCCATATCCGATCCCATTCCTGATCCCATTCCTGATCCCACATCCCATCCATCCCACTCCCAACCCCATTCCTGATCCCACACCCCATCCATCCCATTCCCAATCCCATATCCGATCCCATTCCCAATCCCACACACCATCCCATTCCCAATCCCATATCCAATCCCATATCCAATCCCATTCCCAATCCCACACCCCGTCCATCCCATTCCCAATCCCACACACCATCCCATTCCCAATCCCATATCCAATCCCATATCCGATCCCATATCCAATCCCATACCTGATCAATCCCACACCCCATTCCCAATCCCACATTGATCCCATACCTGATCAATCCCACGCCCCATCCCATATTGATCCTGTACCTGATCCCATTCCTCATTGATCCCATTCCCGATCAGTCCCATTACTCCTGATTGATCCCATTGATCCCAATCAATCCCATAATTCCCAATCCCATACCTGAGGCGCAGGTGCAGCGTCACCCCGATCCCATTGATCCCAATCCCATAATTCCCAATCGATCCCATTATTCCCAATTGATCCCATTGTTCCCAATCAATCCCATCGATCCCGATCGATCCCATTGATCCCAATCGATCCCAATTGATCCCAATTGATCCCAAACAATCCCATTGATCCCATTGATCCCACACCTGAGGTGCAGGTGCAGCGTCACCCCAATCCCATTGATCCCAATCCCATTATTCCTGATCAATCCCATAATTCCCCATCAATCCCATTGATCCCAACCCCACTATTCCCAATTGATCCCCATCGATCCCATCGATCCCAATCGATCCCATTGATCCCATTGATCCCACACCTGAGGTGCAGGTGCAGCTTCACCCCGATCCCATTGATCCCAATCCCATTGATCCCGATCGATCCCATTGATCCCGATCGATCCCATTGATCCCAATCAATCCCATTGATCCCAATCCCATTGATCCCGATCGATCCCATTGATCCCAATCGATCCCATCGATCCCAATCGATCCCATTGATCCCGATCGATGGCACACCTGAGGTGCAGGTGCAGCGTCACCCCGATCCTATTGATCCCAATCCCATTGATCCCAATCGATCCCATTATTCCCAATCAATCCCATCGATCCTAATCAATCCCATTGATCCCATTGATCCCATCGATCCCAATCAATCCAATTGATCCCAATTGATCCCGATCAATCCCATCGATCCCAATCAATCCCATTGATCCCATCGATGGCACACCTGAGGTACAGGTGCAGCGTCACCCCAATCCCATTGATCCCATTGATCCCAATCGATCCCAATCAATCCCATTGATCCCAATCAATCCCAATTGATCCCATTATTCCCAATCAATCCCATTGATCCCGATCGATGGCACACCTGAGGTGCAGGTGCAGCGTCACCCCGATCCTATTGATCCCAATCCCATTGATCCCAATTGATCCCATTATTCCCAATCAATCCCATTGATCCCAATCCCATTGATCCCGATCAATCCCATTGATCCCAATCCCATCGATCCCAATCAATCCCAATTGATCCCATTATTCCCGATCAATCCCATTGATCCCGATCCCATCGATCCCGATCAATCCCATTGATCCCGATCGATCCCGATCGATGGCACACCTGAGGTGCAGGTGCAGCGTCACCCCGGTCCCATTGATCCCAATCCCATTATTCCCAATCAATCCCATTATTCCCAATCAATCCCATTGATCCCGATCGATCCCATCAATCCCATCGATCCCAATCAATCCCATCGATCCCAATCAATCCCATTGATCCCATCGATGGCACACCTGAGGTACAGGTGCAGCGTCACCCCAATCCCATTGATCCCATTGATCCCAATCGATCCCAATCAATCCCATTGATCCCAATCAATCCCAATTGATCCCATTATTCCCGATCAATCCCATCGATCCCGATCGATCCCATTGATCCCGATCGATCCCGATCGATGGCACACCTGAGGTGCAGGTGCAGCGTCACCCCGGTCCCATTGATCCCAATCCCATTGATCCCGATCGATCCCAATCAATCCCATCGATCCCATTATTCCCAATCGATCCCATTGATCCGATCGATGGCACACCTGAGGTGCAGGTGCAGCGTCACCCCGGTCCTATTGATCCCGATCCCATTGATCCCATTGATCCCAATCGATCCCAATCAATCCCATTGATCCCAATCAATCCCAATTGATCCCATTATTCCCAATCAATCCCATTGATCCCGATCGATCCCGATCGATGGCACACCTGAGGTGCAGGTGCAGCGTCACCCCGATCCTATTGATCCCAATCCCATTGATCCCAATTGATCCCATTATTCCCAATCAATCCCATTGATCCTGATCCCATTGATCCCATTGATCCCATCGATCCCGATCAATCCCATTGATCCCAATCCCATTGATCCCGATCAATCCCGATCGATGGCACACCTGAGGTGCAGGTGCAGCGTCACCCCAATCCCATTGATCCCATTGATCCCAATCGATCCCAATCCCATTGATCCCGATCAATCCCATTGATCCCAATCCCATCGATCCCAATCAATCCCATTGATCCCAATCAATCCCAATTGATCCCATTATTCCCGATCAATCCCATCGATCCCAATCGATCCCATTGATCCCGATCGATCCCATCGATGGCACACCTGAGGTGCAGGTGCAGCGTCACCCCGATCCCATTGATCCCAATCCCATTGATCCCGATCGATCCCATTGATCCCAATCAATCCCATCGATCCTAATCAATCCCATTGATCCCATTGATCCCAATCGATCCCAATCAATCCCATTGATCCCAATCAATCCCAATTGATCCCATTATTCCCAATCAATCCCATTGATCCCGATCGATCCCGATCGATGGCACACCTGAGGTGCAGGTGCAGCGTCACCCCGATCCCATTGATCCCAATCCCATTGATCCCATTGATCCCAACTGATCCCATTATTCCCAATCAATCCCATCGATCCCGATCGATCCCATCGATCCCGATCGATCCCATTGATCCCGATCGATCCCGATCGATGGCACACCTGAGGTGCAGGTGCAGCGTCACCCCGATCCTATTGATCCCATTGATCCCAATCGATCCCAATCAATCCCATCGATCCCAATCAATCCCATTGATCCCAATCAATCCCAATTGATCCCATTATTCCCGATCAATCCCATCGATCCCAATCGATCCCGATCGATGGCACACCTGAGGTGCAGGTGCAGCGTCACCCCGGTCCTATTGATCCCAATCCCATTGATCCCGATCCCATTGATCCCATTGATCCCAATCGATCCCAATCGATCCCAATCAATCCCATTGATCCCAATCCCATTGATCCCGATCGATGGCACACCTGAGGTGCAGGTGCAGCGTCACCGCGGTCCCGCCGCTCCCGCCGCCGCTCCTGCCCCGCCCGGTGACAAAGGTGACAATGGCCACGCCGAGGCACAGCAGGGACACCCCGAGCCCCGCCTGCGTCACCACGGCCAGCGCGCGGCTCTCCTGTGACGTCACCGCGGCCATGACGTCATCGGGGGAATCCCGGATTGGGGGGAAACGGCGGAAATTCGGGTTTTTTTAGGGGAAAATCGGTGAAAATTGGGGGTTGAACAGAGGAAATTCAGGGTTTTGGGGGAAAAACCTGAAAATTGGGGTTAAACCAAGGTTTGGAAACTGCAAAAACTTGGGGGTTTTGGGGGGAAAAACATGAAAATTGGGGAGTTTGTGGGAGAAAAACTGCAAAAACTTGGGGGTTTTGGAGGGAAATCTGCAAAAATTGGGGAGTTTTTTGGGGGAAAAACCTGAAAATTGGGGTTTTGTGAGGGAAAACTGCAAAAGTTGGGGGTTTTGGGGGGAAAAACCTGAAAACTGGGGAGTTTTTTGGGGGAAAAACCTGAAAATTGGGGAGTTTTTGGGGGAAAAGCTGCAAATATTGGAGAGTTTTGGGGGCAAAACCAGTAAAAATTAGGGATTTGAGGAGGCAAAAAACGAAAAAATTGGGGATTTAGGGGGGAAAACCTGAAAATCGGGGGTTTGGGGGGGGATCCCCCGAAAATCAGGATTTTGGGGGAATAAACCGCCAAAAATCCAGGTTTCTGGGGAAAACCAGATTTTTTAGGAGAAAACCACCCAAAAATTGGGGTTTTCTTTGAAAATCAGGACTTGCAGGAGAAAATCCCCCCCAAAATCGCGATTTTTGGGGAAAACCTCCACGAAAATTGGGATTTTTAGGAGAAAAAAACCTCGAAGGTGGGGATTTCTATGGGAAATTCTAGGATTTTCTATGAAAATCCGAATTGTTTGGGGGGAAATTCGGGATTTTTTTTGGGGGGAGGGAAAAACCCCTCAAAATTCCCGATTATTTTTTTTTGAAAATTAGGATTTTTAAAGAAGAACCGCCCTGAAAAATTGGTGTTTTTTGGAGTTTTTTTTTTTGGGGAAAAGCCCTCAAAAATCGTTGTGTGTTTTTTTTGGGGAAAGCCCCCCCGAAAATGGGGATTTTTGCAGGAAAAGCCCCGAAATCGCGGGAATTTGGGGGTCTCACCGGGACGGGCTGCAGCGCGGTGAGGACGGCGAAGGTGGACAAGTGGGAACAGGAGCAGACGGAGCGGCCGGAGTCTCCGGCCAGCCGGACACAACCCCGGCGGCTCCACTGACCGCGAGAGCCGCGGAGCTGCCAGGAGACGCACTGGGAACGCTGGTGGGGCTGGAGAGCCTGGAAAAGTCCCGGGGATGGACAGATGGACAGATGGACAGATGGACAGGGATGGACAGATGGACGGGGATGGACAGATGGACAGGGATGGACAGATGGACAAGGATGGACAGATGGACAGGGATGGACAAAGGGATGGACAGATGGACAGGGATGGACAAAGGGATGGACAGATAGACAGATGGACAGGGATGGACAGGGATGGACAGATGGACAGATGGACAAAGGGATGGACAGATGGACAGGGATGGACAGAGGGATGGACAGATAGACAGATGGACAGGGATGGACAGGGATGGACAGATGGACGGGGATGGACAGATGGACAGATGGACGGGGATGGACAGGGATGGATGGGAATGGACGGGGGTGGACAGATGGACAGATGGACAGGGATGGACTGGGGTGGACAGATGGACAGGGATGGACAGGGATAGACAGAGGGATGGACAGGGATGGACAGATGGACAGAGATGGATGGGAATGGACAGGGATGGACAGAGGGATGGACAGAGGGATGGACAGGGATGGACAGATGGACAGAGGGATGGACAGATGGACAGGGATGGACAGATGGACAGGGATGGACAGATGGACAGGGATGGACAGGAATGGATGGGAATGGTCAGGGATGGACAGATGGACAGGGATGGACAGGGATGGACAGATGGACAGGGATGGACAGAGGGATGGACAGATGGACAGGGATGGTCAGGGATGGACAGGGATGGACTGGGATGGACAGATGGACGGGGATGGACAGATGGACAGGGATGGACAGATGGACAGGGATGGATGGGAATGGTCAGGGATGGACTGGGATGGACAGAGGGATGGACAGATGGACAGGGATGGACAGAGGGATAGACAGAGGGATGGACAGGGATGGACAGATGGACAGAGGGATGGACAGATGGACAGGGATGGACAGATGGACAGGGATGGGCAGATGGACAGGGATGGACAGGGATGGACAGGGATGGACAGATGGACAGGGATGGACAGATGGACAGATGGACAGATGGACAGATGGATGGGGATGGACAGGGATGGACAGAGGGATGGACAGGGATGGACAGATGGACAGATGGACAGGGACGGACAGAGGGATGGACAGGGATGGAAAATTTCTCCCCAAACCCCCCCCAAATCCCTCCCATCCCCCACCTTGAGGTGCCTCAGGGTGACGTTGAAGGTGACGCCGAAGGTGACGTTGGCGATGACGTCAGCCGTGCCGTTGGCCGTGACGTCATTTCCGTCCCCCCGTGTCCCCAAAGCCGCCCCGACCAGGCGGGAGTTGAGGGGCGCAGAGCCCCCCGGGGTGCTCCCCTCCAGCAGGGCGGGAGGGTCTCGGTACGCCAGGAACGCCACGGCCACGGGGGCTGCGGGGAAATGGGGTGAGAATGGGAAAAAACGGGAAAAAACCCCAAAAAAACCCACAAAAAACCCGAAAAAACGCTAAAAATCCCACCCCAAACCGTTAAAAAATAACAAAAAACACTCCTAAAAAATCCTAAAAACCCCAAAAATCTTTCTGGGTCCCCCAGGAATGCCACGGGGGCTGCGGGGAAATGGGGTGAGAATGGGAAAAAATGGGAAAAATTGGGAAAAAATGGGAAAAAATGGGAAAAAATGGGGAAAAAATGGGAAAAAACCCACAAAAACCCCAAAAAACGCTAAAAATCCCACCCCAAACCGTTAAAAATTAACAAAAAACACTCCTAAAAAATCCTAAAAATCCCTCTCGGTACACCAGGAACGCCACGGCCACGGGGGCTGAGGGGAAATGGGGTGAGAATGGGAAAAAATGGGAAAAAATGGGAAAAAACAAAAAAAACCCCAAAAAATCTGAAAAAATGCAATAAATCTGTCCCAAAACCATCAGAAAACAACCAAAAAATGATCCCCAAAAATCCCTCTCGGTACGCCAGGAACGCCACGGCCACGGGGGCTGCGGGAATGGGGTGAGAATGGGAAAAAATGGGAAAAAAAAAAAAAAAAAAAAAAACCCAAAAACCCAAACCACCACCCAAACCAAAAACAAAAAACACCAAAAACCAAAACCCCAAAACCCCCCAACCCCGGGAAATGGGGTGAGAATGGGAAAAAATGGGAAAAAATGGGAAAAAACCCAAAAAAACCCCACAAAAAATCTGGGAAAATGCAATAAATGTGTCCCAAAACCATCAGAAAACAACCGAAAAATGATCCCCAAAAATCCCTCTCGGTACGCCAGGAATGCCACGGCCACGGGGGCTGCGGGGAAATGGGGTGAGAATGGGAAAAAATGGGAAAAAACCCAAAAAAACCCACAAAAAATCCCATAAAAAACCCGAAAAAACGCTAAAAATCCCACCCCAAACCGTTAAAAAATAACAAAAAACACTCCTAAAAAATCCTAAAAACCCCAAAATCCCTCCTGGTACGCCAGGAACGTCACGGCCACGGGGGCTGCGGGGAAATGGGGTGAGAATGGGAAAAAATGGGAAAAAATGGGAAAAAACCCAAAAAACCCCAAAAAAAATCTGAAAAAATGCAATAAATGTGTCCCAAAAAGATCAGAAAAAAACCCAAAAAATGATCCTAAAAACCCCAAAACTCCCTCCTGGTACACCAGGAACGTCACGGGGGCTGCGGGGAAATGGGGTGGAAAAGGGAAAAAATGGGAAAAAACCAAAAAAACCCCAAAAAAACCCGAAAAAACGCTAAAAATTCCACCCCAAACCGTTAAAAAATAACAAAAAACACTCCTAAAAAATCCTAAAAACCCCAAAAATCTTTCTGGGTCCCCCAGGAATGCCACGGGGGCTGTGGGGAAATGGGGTGAGAATGGGAAAAAATGGGAAAAAATGGGAAAAAACCCAAAAAAAACCCCAAAAAAAATCTGAAAAAATGCAATAAATCTGTCCCAAAACCATCAGAAAACAACCAAAAAATGATCCCCAAAAATCCCTCTCGGTACGCCAGGAACGTCACGGCCACGGGGGCTGCGGGGAAATGGGGTGAGAATGGGAAAAAATGGGAAAAAATGGGAAAAAATGGGAAAAAATGGGAAAAAATGGGAAAAAACCCACAAAAACCCCAAAAAACGCTAAAAATCCCACCCCAAACCGTTAAAAAATAACAAAAAACACTCCTAAAAAATCCTAAAAATCCCTCTCGGTACACCAGGAACGTCACGGCCACAGGGGCTGAGGGGAAATGGGGTGAAAATGGAAAAAATGGGAAAAAACGGGAAAAAACCCAAAAAAAACCCCAAAACGAAAAATGCAATAAATGTGTCCTAAAGACGAAAAACCAAAATGATCCTAAAACCCCAAAACTCCCTCCTGGTACACCAGGAACGCCACGGCTGCGGGAAATGGGGTGAAAAAGGAAAATGGGAAACAACCCCAAAAATCCCATAAAAAACCTGAAAAACCGCTAAAAATCCCACCCCAAACCGTTAAAAAATAACAAAAAACACTCCTAAAAAATCCTAAAAACCCCAAAAATCCCTCCTGGTACACCAGGAACGCCACGGGGGCTGCGAGGAAATGGGGTGGAAAAGGGAAAAAATGGGAAAAATTGGGAAAAAATGGGAAAAAATGGGAAAAAAACCCCAAAAAAGCCCATAAAAACCCGAAAAAACGCTAAAAATCCCACCCCAAACCATTAAAAAATAACAAAAAACATTTTTGGGGGGGATTTTTTGGGGTTTTTTGTCGGTTTTGGGGGTTTAACATTTTTTGAGGATTTTTTTGGATTTTTTGCGATTTTTTTGGGATTTTTTGGGGGATTTTTTGGGGTTTTTGGGGATTTTTTGGGATTTTTTGGGATTTTTTGGGGATTTTTTGGATTTTTGGGGTTCTTTGTTTTTTGGGATTTTTTTGTGATTTTTTTGGGATTTTTTGGGATTTTTTGGGATTTATTTGGGATTTTTTGGGATTTTTTGGGGTTTTTTGGGGATTTTTTGGGATTTTTTGGGGATTTTTTGGGGTTTTTTGGGATTTTTTGGGATTTTTTGGGGGTTTTTGGGTTTTTTGGATTTTTTTGGGATTTTTTTTTGATTTTTGGGGTTTTGGGGGATTTTTTTGGTTTTTGGGGATTTTTTTTTATTTTTTGGTATTTTGGTTTTGGGGGATTTTTTTGGATTTTTTTGGGTTTTTTGGGGGAATTTTTGGGGAATTTTTGGTTTTTTTTTTTTTTATTTTTGGGGGATTTTTGGGGGATTTTTGGGATTTTTTTTGGTTTTTGGGGGATTTTTTTTTTTTTTTTTGGGATTTTTAGTTTTGGGGGATTTTTGGGGAATTTTGGGGGTTTTTATTTTGGGGGTTTTTGGGGATTTTTTTATTTTTAGTTTTTGGATTTGGGGGATTTTTGGGGATTTTTTGGGGGGATTTTTTTGGGGATTTTTTTTGATTTTTTGGGGAATTTTTGGGGTTTTTTGGGGGATTTTTTTGGGGTTTTTTGGCTCACCTGTCCGGCCGTAACTCAACAGCTGGGGGCAACCAACGCTCAGCGAATCGTCGCCAACCTCGAGCCGCAGGATCGCCTCGGGGCAACTGCCGTTCAGCACCTGAGCTGCTGCCGCTGGAATTTGGGGGGAAAAAGGACATTTTGGGGTTTTTAGGATTTTTGAGAATTTTTGGGGGATATTTTTGGGGATTTTTTGG
>NW_028147446.1:813988-853633 GCF_008360975.1 Lichenostomus cassidix
CTGCACAGTAACTGCCATACGATGGCTCAGAAATGGGGAGGGATTCCCTTCTGGATCAGTTCCTGAAAACATCCCAAATGGATCCTAAATGGATCCTAAATGGATCCTAAATTCATCCTACTGACACCAAATCCACCTCATCGCACAATAACTGCCACACGATGGTGTGGAAATGGTGAGGGATTCCTTTTCTGATCAGTTCCTGTGGGTATGGGATCAGTGAGATCCTAAAAACATCCTAAATGTACTGAAAATCATCCTAAATGTACCCCATTCACCCTAAACCCATCCCAAATCCATCCTAAACCCATCCCAAATCCATCCCATTGCACAGCAGCTGCCACACGATGGTGCAGAAATGGGGAGGGATTCCTTTTGGGATCAGTATGGGATCGGTGTGACCCTAAAAACATCCTAAACTGACCCTAAAGCGATCCTAAA
Organism: Lichenostomus cassidix; assembly: GCF_008360975.1. Lineage (NCBI taxonomy): Eukaryota > Metazoa > Chordata > Aves > Passeriformes > Meliphagidae > Lichenostomus > Lichenostomus cassidix. The sequence goes on from NW_028147446.1 coordinate 814,430, forward strand.
TCCAGCTCAAATCTACTCCAAATCTGCCCCAAAGGTCCATTGTCCCCAAACCCACCCTAAACCCATCCAAGTCCACCCCAAATCCACCCAAACCCACCCAAATTGACCCCAAATCCCATCCCAATGACCCCAAATCACCCCAAACCCACCCAAATCACCTCAAAGTGGCCAAATCCATCCAACCACCCCAAACCCACCCTAAATCCCACCAATTAGCCAAATCCACCCAAATTCACTCCAAACCCACCCAAACCACCACCAAATTGGCCAAATCACCCCAAAGTGGCCAAATTGCCAACCACCTCAAATTAACCCCAAACCACCCCAAATCCAGCCCAAAACAATCAAACTGCCCCAAACCACTCCAAACCACCCCAAACCCACCTATTGGGCTCCCCCCAAACACCCGAATTCACCCCAACCCACCCCAAATCCATCTAAATTGGCCAAATCCACCCTAAACCACCCCAAATGCACCCTAATTGGCCAAATCCACCCCAAACCCACCCAGATCCACCCCAAAGTGTGCAAATTCACCCCAACCCACCATTGGAATCCACCCAAATCCACCCCAAACCCCACCTTGGCCAAATCCCCCTAAATCCACCCTAAAGCACCTCAAATCCACCCCAAACCCACGTGGCCAAATCCACCACAAAGCACCCTAAATCCATCCAAGCACCCCAAATCCACCTTGGCAAACCCACTCCAAATCCACCCCAAACCCACCCCAAACCACCCCAAACCACCTCAAATCCACCCCAAGCTGTCCAAACCCACTCTAAATCCACCCCAAATCCAAATCCACCCCAACCCCACCCCAAACCACCCCAAATCCACCCCAAACCCACCCCAAATTGGCCAAATTCACTCCAAATTCACCCCAAACCCACTGTTGGCCAAATCCACCCCAAACCACTACAAACTGGCCAAATCCACCCCAAACCCACCCCAAACCACCCCAAATCCACCCCAAACCACACCAATGCCAAATCCACCTCAAATCCACCACCAAATTGGCCAAATCCACCCCAAATCCACCCCAAATCCACCCCAAACCACCACCAATTAGCCAAATCCATCCCAAATTGCCCAAATCCACCCCAAACCAACCCAAATCACCCCAAACCACCACCAATTAGCCAAATCCACCCCAAATCCACCCCAAATCCCCCCAAAATTCACCCCAAACCAACCCCAAACCCTCTCAAACCACCCCAAATCCACCCCAAACCACCCCAAATCCACCCCAAACCCCTCCAAACCACCACCAAATTGGCCAAATTCACCCCAAAGTGGCCAAATCCACCCCAAACCACCTCAAATCCACCCCAAAGTGGGCAAACTCACCCCAAAACACCACCAATTGGCCAAATCCACCCCAAACCCCCAAATCCACCCAAACCCACCCCAAATGCACCCCAAATTGGCCAAATCCACCCCAAATCCCCCCCAAATCCACCCCAAACCACCCCAACCCCGAGCCCACCTTGAGCAGCTTCTCCTTCTTGCGGCGCCACTCGTCCCACTCGTTGACGATGCGTCCCCAGAGGATCCAGGTGTCCTCCTCCAGGTGGCTCAGGTTGGAGGAGGCCGAGGAGCTGGACACCAGCGAGGAGCCGCTGTTCCGCCGGGAGCCGTTCACCGAGCGAAGGGACTTGGAGTCAGCCTCCAGCAACCTGGGGAAGGGAGAAATGGGGTGAGGTGGGGTGGGAGGGACTCAAAATGGGGTGGGAGGGACAGAAAATGGGGTGGGAGAGACACAAAATGGGGAGAAATGGGACAGAAAACGGGGTGGGATTGACTCAAAATGGGGAGCAATGGGGTGGGAGGGACCCAAAATGGGGTGGGAGGGACAGAAAATGGGGTGGGATTGATCAAAATGGGGAGAAATGGGGTGGGAGGGACAGAAAATGGGGTGGGATTGACTCAAATGGGGAGAAATGGGGTGGGAGGGACAGAAAACGGGGTGGGATTGACTCAAAATGGGGAGAAATGGGGTGGGAGGGACAAAAATGGGTGGGAGGGACAGAAAATGGGGTGGGATTGACTCAAAATGGGGAGAAATGGGGTGGGAGGGACAGAAAACGGGGTGGGATTGACTCAAAATGGGGAGAAATGGGGTGGGGAGGGACTCAAAATGGGGTGGGAGGGACAGAAAATGGGGTGGGATTGACTCAAAATGGGGAGAAATGGGGTGGGAGAGACCCGAAATAAGGTGAGATTGACCAGAAATGGGATGGGATTGACCCAAAATGGGAAGAAATGGGGTGGGAGGGACTCAAAACAGGGAGGAATGGGGTGGGAGGGACCTGAAATGGGGTGGGAGTGACAGAAAATGGGGAGAAATGGGGTGAAATGGGGTGGGAGGGACTCAAAATGGGGAGAAATGGGGTGGGAGGGACAGAAAACTGAGCCTGATTGACCCAAAATGGGGTGAAATGGGGTGGGAGAGACTCAAAATGGGGTGAGATTGACCCAAAATGGGGAGAAATGGATCGGGATTGACCCAAAATGGGGTGGGATTGACCCAAAAATGACCCTGATTGCCCCAAAATAGACCAAAATGAGGTGGGATTGACCCAAAATGGGGTGAGATTGACCCAAATCTGACCCTGATTGACCCAAAATGGGGTGGGAGGGACAGAAAATGGGGAGAAATGGGGTGGGAGAGACCCAAAATGGGGAGAAATGGGGTGAAATGGGGTAGGATTGACCCAAAATGGGGTGCAATTGACCCAAAATGGGGTGGGATTGAGCCAAAATGGGTTGGGATTGACCCAAAATGGGGTGGGATTGACCCAAAATGGGGTGGGATTGACCCAAAATGGGTGAAAATGAGGTGGGAGTGACTCAAAACTGACCCTAATGGACCCAAAATGGACTAAAATGGGGTGAGATTGACCCAAAATGGATCCTGATTGCCCCAAAATGGGACAGGATTGACCCAAAATGGACCCAAGTGAGGTGGGAGTGACCCAAAATGGACCCTGATTGACCCAAAATGGACTAAAATGGGGTGTGAGTGACCCAAAATGGACCCAAACAGGATGGGATTGACCCAAAGTTGACCCAAATGGGGTGGGATTGACCCAAAATGGATCGGGATTGACCCAAACTGTATCAAAATGGGGTGGAATTGACCCAAAATGGACCAAAAATGTACCCTGATTGACCCAAAATACATCAAAACTGGGTGGAATTGACCCAAAATGGGGAGAGATGGGGTGGGATTGACCTAAATCTGACCCTGATTGCCCCAAAATGCACCAAAACGGGGTGGGATTGACCCAAAATGGGATGGGATTGACCCAAATCTGACCCTGATTGACCCAAAATGCACTCAGGTCAGGTGGGAGTGACCCAAAATGGGCCAAAATGGGGTGGGAGGGACAGAAAATGGGGAGAAATGGGGTGGAATTGACCCAAAATGGGGTGGGATTGACCCAAAAATGACCCTGATTGACCCAAAATGGGCCAAAATCATGTGGGATTGACCCAAAATGGGGTGGGATTGACCCAAAAATGACCCTGATTGACCCAAAATGGGCCAAAATCATGTGGGATTGACCCAAAATGGGGTGGGATTGACCCAAATCTGACCCTGATTGACCCAAAATGGACCAAAATCAGGTGGGATTGACCCAAAATGGGGTGGGATTGACCCAAAATGGGTGCAAATGAGGTGGGATTGACTCAAAACTGACCCTAATGGACCCAAAATGGACTAAAATGGGGTGGGATTGACCCAAAATGGACCCAAGTGAGGTGGGAGTGACCCAAACTGGACCCAAAAATGAAAATATTCCCCCCAAAAATGGAGCTATTTGCCCCCAAAATAGAAATACTGGCACTGAAAATGAAAATATTCTCTCCAAAAATGGAGATATTCCCCCCAAAAATGGAGCTATTTGCCCCCGAAATAGAAATATTGGCAGTGAGAATGAAAATATTCTCCCTGAAAAACGCAGGTATTTTCCCCAAAATGAAGCTATTTCCCCAAAAATGGAGATATTTTCCCCAAAATCACTTTTCAGACAAATTCCATCCCCAAAAAGAAGTAGAAACCCCAAAAAGGTGTGTTTTCCTGACAGGTTCTGCTCCTCCAGCTTGGCCAAAATAGCTCCAAAAATGAAGATATTTCCATCAAAAATGCAGATATTTCCATCAAAAATGCAGATATTTCCATCAAAAATGCAGATATTTCCCCCAAAAATGGAGATATTTTCCCCAAAATGGAGATATTTCCCCCCAATCAATTTTCAGGTGAATTCCACCCCCAAAAGTTGATAAAACCCCAAAAAAAGCTATTTTCCTGACCAGTTCTGCTCCTCCAGCTTGGCCAAAATAGCTGCAAAAATGAAGGTATTTCCCCAAAAATGGAGATATTTCCATCAAAAATGAAGATATTGCCCTCAAAACCACCCCAAAAAAGAAAATATTCCCCTGAAAAATTCAGCTATTTTCCCCGAAAATGAAGATACTTCCCCCAAAAATGGAGATATTTTCCCCGAAATTGGAGCTATTTCCCCCAATCAATTCTAATGCCAATTCCACCCCCAAAAGTAGATAAAACCCCCAAAAAGCTGTTTCCTGACAGGTTCTGCTCCTCCAGCTTGGCCAAAATTGCTCCAAAAATGGAGATATTTCCTCCAAAAATGGAGATATTTCCCCCAAAAAATTCAGGTATTTTCCCCAAAAAATGGAGCTATTTCCCAAAAAATGGAGATATTACCCGAGAAAATGCAGATATTTCCCCCAAAAATGGAGCTATTTCCCCCCAAAATGAAGATATTTCCCCCCAATCAATTCCAAAGCCAATTCCACCCCCAAAAGTTGATAAAACCCCCAAAAATCTATTTTCCTGACCAGTTCTGCTCCTCCAGCTTGGCCAAAATAGCCCCAAAAATGGACATATTTTCCCCAAAAATAGAGCTATTTCCCCCCAGTCAATTTTAATACCAATTCCACCCCCAAACTAGGTGTTTCCTGACCGGTTCTGCTCCTCCAGCTTGGCCAGCAGCTGCAGCTCCTCGGAGCTGAGGCTCTCCTCGGAGGCTCCGGAGGCTGCAGCAGCCTCGGGGGAGGAGGAGCTCTCGGGGCTGCCGGGGGAGGCCATGGCAGCGCGATCACCTGGGGAGGGAAAAGGGAAATTCACAGGTTCACAACAAAATTCACCATTTTCAGATCAAAATTCCCACTTTTCGGCACAGAATTTCCATTTTTCAGACCAAAATTCACAATTTTCGGCACAAAATTCACCCTTTTCAGAACAAAATTCCCATTTTTCAGCATAAAATTCCCATTTTTCGGAACAAAATCCACAATTTTCACTGCAAAACTCCCATTTTTCGGCCCAAAATTCCCATTGTTCAGCCCAAAATTCCCATTTTTTGGCCCAAAATTCCCACTTTTCAGAACAAAATTCCCACTTTTCAGAACAAAATTCCCATTTTTCGGCACGAAATTGTCACTTTTCAGAACAAAATTCCCATTGTTCAGAACAAAATTCCCACTTTTCAGAACAAAATTCCCATTTTTCGGCACAAAATTCACAATTTTCAGAACAAAATTCCCACTTTTCAGCCCAAAATTCACCTTTTTCAGACCAAAATTCACATTTTTTTTGACCAAAATTCCTGTTTTTCAGACAAAACTCACAATTTTCAGCACAATAATACCATTTTGGAGCCCAAAATTCACCCTTTTCACTGTGAAATTCCCTTTTTTGGGCCCAAAATTCTCACTTTTCAAACGAAAATTCACACTTTTGGGCCCAAAATCCCCATTTTTCAGAACAAAATTACAAAATTTTGGCACAAAATTCACACTTTTCAGTGCAAAATTCCCATTTTTCAGAACAAAATCCACACTTTTCAGTCCAAAATTCCCATTTTTTAGCCCAAAATTGCCATTTTTCAGCCCAAAATTCCCATTGTTCAGCACAAAATTCCCATTTTTCAGAGCAAAATTCCCAATTTTCAGTGAAAAATTTCCACTTTTCGGCACAAAATTGTCACTTCTCAGAACAAAATTCCCACCTTTCAGAACAAAATTACCACTTTTTGGCACAAAATTCACATTTTTCAGACCAAAAGTCACCATTTTCAGAGCAAAATTCCCACTGTTCAGAAGAGAATTTCCATCGTTCGGACCAAAATTCCCCTTTTTCAGACCAAAATTCCCAATTTTCAAAGCAAAATTCACCCTTTTCAGAACAAAATTCCTATTTTTCGGCCCAAAATTGTCCCTTTTCAGAACAAAATTCCCACTTTTCGGCATCAGATTCACCCTTTTCAGCCCAAAATTCCCACTTTTCAGAACAAAATTCACAATTTTCAGAACAAAATTCCTATTTTTCGGCCCAAAATTCCCACTTTTTGGCACAAAATTCCCATTCTTCAGCACGAAATTCATCCTTTTCACTGCAAAATTCCCATTTTTCAGCCCAAAATTCTTCTTTATCAGCTCAAAATTGCCACTTTTTGGCAAAACTACCATCTTCCAGAACAAATTACAAAATTCCCATTTTTCGGCACAAAATTCCCACTTTTCAGAACAAAATCACCACTTTTCAGTGCAAAATTCCCCCTTTTCGGCACAAAATTCCCATTTTTCCGAACAAAATTCCCAATTTTTTTCACAAAATTCACCCTTTTCAGTGCAAAATTCCCATTTTTCGGCACAAAATTGTCACTTTTCAGCCCAAAATTCCAATTGTTCAGACCAAAATTACCACTTTTCGAACAAAATTCCCATTTTTCAGAACAAAGTTCCCATTTTTCAAACCAAAATTCCCATTTTTCGGCACAAAATTCCCAATTTTCAGCACAAAATTCCCATTGTTCAGACCAAAATTCACAATTTTCATACCAACATTCCCATTTTTCAGAACAAAATTCACCATTTTCAGAACAAAATTCCCATTTTTCAGACCAAAACTCACAATTTTCGGCACAAAATTCACCCTTTTCTGTGCAAAATTCCCATTTTTCAGCACAAAATTGTCACTTTTCAGAACAGAATTTCCATCGTTCGGACCAAAATTCCCATTTTTCAAAACAAAATTCCCATTTTTCGGCACAAAATTCCCCCTTTTCAGCCAAAAATTCCCACTTTTCAGAACAAAATTCCCTTTTTTTTACCAAAATTCTCACTTTTCAGAAAAAAATTCCCCTTTTTCTGCCAAAATTGTCACTTCTCAGCCCAAAATTCCCATTTTTAGCCCAAAATTCCCACCTTTTAGACCAAAATTCCCAATTTTCAGACCAAAATTCCCATTCTTCAGCACATGATTCACCCTTTTCACTGTGAAATTCCCATTTTTCAGCCAAAAATTCTAGTTTATCACCTCAAAATTGCCACTTTTTGGCAAAATTACCATTCTTCAGCCCAAAATTCCCATTTTCACTGCAAAATTCCCACTTTTCAGCACAAAATTGTCACTTTTCAGCCCAAAATTCCCATTTTTCAGAACAAGATTCCCACTTTTCAGACCAAAATTCCCATTTTTCAGCCCAAAATTCCCACTTTTCAGAACAAAATTCTCATTATTCAGACTGAAATTCCCACTTTTCAGTGCAAAATTCCCATTTTTCAGAACAAAATTCCCACTTCTAGGCACAAAATTCCCATTTTTCAGACGAATATTCACATTTTTTGGACCAAAATTCCCATTTTTCAGAGAAAACTCACAATTTTCAGCACAAAAATACCATTTTTGGGCCAAAAATTACCACTTTTGGGCCCAAAATTCCCATTCTTTGGCACAAAATTCTCACTTTCAAACAAAAATTCACACTTTTGGGCCAAAAATTCCCACTTTTCAGAACAAAACTCCAACTTTTTGGCACAAAATTCACATTTGTCAGTACAGAATTCCCATTTTTCAGCCCAAAATTCCCACTTTGCGGCACAAAATTCCCACTTTCCGGCACAAAACTACCATTTTTGGGCACGAAATTCCCATTTTCGGACCAAAATTCCCATTTTTCGGCACAAAATCACAACTTTTCAGCCCAAAATTCCCATTTTTCAGTCCAAAATTCCCATTCTTTGGCACAAAATTGCCTCTTTTTGCCTCAAAATTCCCACTTTTTGCCACAAAATTCCCACTTTTCAGCACAAAGTTCCCATTTTTTGGCACAAAATTCCCACTTTTCAGCCAAAAATTCACACTTTTCAGCCCAAAATTCCAATTTTTCAGACCGAAATTACCATTTTTTGGCACAAAATTCCCATTCTTTGGCTCAAAATTCCCATTTTTTGCCTCAAAATTGCCACTTTTTGCCTCAAAATTGCCATTTTTCAGAACAAAATTCCCATTTTCCAGACCAAAATCGCCACTTTTTGCCTCAAAATCGCCACTTTTGGGCTCAAAATTGCCATTTTTCAGCACAAATTAGGGAATTAGGGGAAAAAATCCCCTCAGAGCAGGGTGAGCCCTATGTCCCCATAAAGGGGAATCACCCCAAAAATGGGTTTAAATTAATAATAAACCCCAAATTGGGGTGACTGGGAATTAGGGGAAAATCTCCCCTCAGAGCAGCGTGAGCCCAATATACCCCAAAGCCCCCAAAAAGGGGAATCACCCCAAAAACACCCCAAAAATCACCCAAAAAAGGGGGGAGATCACTCCAAACGCCCCTCAGGGGGTGTCACACCCCAAAAAAGGAGGTGAGACCCCAAAATTTCCCCCCAAAAACACCATTATCGGGTAGGGTCACCCTCAGGAGGTGATTTTCCCGCCTCCCCCTCATCCCCTCATCCCTGAGAGGAAACCTCTCCCCTCTTTGAATAAAAAATTCAAAAAATGTCACCCTGGGCGCCCCTCAGACCCCAAAAACCACCCCAAAAAGGGGGGAGATCACTCCAAACCCCCCAAAATCGGGTGTGACCCCCAAATTTCCCCTCAAAATACGATTCCGGGGGGTTACCCTCAGGCTCCCTCAGGAGGGGATTTTCCCGCCTCCCCCTCATCCCTGAGGGGAAACATCTCAATAAAAAATTCAAAATGTCACCCTGGGCGCCCCTCAGACCCAAAAACCACCCGAAAAAGGGGGGAAGGTCACTCCAAACGCCCAAAAATCGGTTGTAACCCCCAAATTTCCCCCCAAAATACGATTCCGGGGGGTTACCCTCAGGCTCCCTCAGGAGGGGATTTTCCCGCCTCCCCCTCATCCCCTCAGCCCTGAGGGGAAACCTCTCCCCTTTTGGAATAAAAAATTCAAAATGTCACCCTGGGCGCCCCTCAGACCCAAAAACCACCCCAAAAAGGGGGGAGATCACTCCAAACCCCCCAAAATCGGGTGAGACCCCCAAATTTCCCCCCAATACACCATTACCGGGTGGGGTCACCCTCAGGCTCCCCTCAGGAGGGGATTTTCCCGCCTCCCCCTCATCCCCTCATCCCTGAGAGGAAACCTCTCCCCTTTTTGAATAAAAAATTCCAAATGTCACCCTGGGCGTCCCTCAGACCCCAAAAACCACCCCAAAAAGGGGGGAGATCACTCCAAACATCCCAAAAATCGGGTGAGACCCCCAAATTTCCCTCAAAACCACCATTCCGGGTGGGGTCACCCTCAGGCTCCCCTCAGGAGGGGATTTTTTCCCGCCTCCCCCTCATCCCCTCAGCCCTGAATGGAGACCTCTCCCCTCTTTGAAGCAAACTGCCATTTTTTGAATGAAAAGCCCCTCATACCGGCGGCTCGTTGCCATGGCGACCCCCGGCCGCCCCCTCCGGGCAGCTCCGCACCGCTCCTCCCTCACCGGCAGCTCCTCGCCCGCCGCCATCGCCCAGCCGCCGCCGCCGCCCCGGCCGGCGCTGACTGACAGCCGCCCCGCCCCGCGCCCAATCACCGCTCGAGTTCAGCGTCTGGGCCCGCCTTCCTTAGCGTCTTAACCAATCAGAGGAGGGAGATTTTGACACTAGCCCGGCCCGCCGTGCGCGGAGCCAATGGAATGGCGCAGAGGTGTTGATGGGCAGGGAGATCATCCAATGAGAGGCAAGGAGGTGCTTCCCCCTCACACCTCTGGGTGAACACCTCGACCAATGGCAGGCGCAGGTGAGGATGATTGATGGGTGGAGCGGCCAATCGGGTGCCGCGTCTCTCCCGCGGAGGCACCTGGCTGACAGGAGAGGACAGCAAGCCTTGCCTCTTCACCTGAGGGCTCGGATGTGATTGACAGGCGTCTTAGCCAATCGCTGGGTAGGAAGGGCTGAGACAGCCAATAGGAGCGCGGATCTGAGCCGGCGCCCCGCCCTCCTGCTCTAGGAGCTAGTCCCGCCCATCCGGGGCGATTCGCGGCTCCTATTGGCTGATGGCGATGATGGACAGGCGGCTCCTCCAATGGGGCGTCGAGTAGTCGTGTGGGGAGGGAGGGGGCGCCATTGGGATCCTCAGGGTTGGGAAAAGTGGAGCTTGGCTAGGCGGGATGGGGTGAGGAGAGCATCCATTCCCTCAGGAACAAAACCATGGCATCCGCAGGAATGGGGTGAGGAGATCACAAATTCCCTCAGGGATTTGGGTTTGGGATCGCCAGGGTTGGGAAAAGGGGAGCTTGGCTAGGCGGGATGGGGTGAGATCATCCATTCCCTCAGGAACAAAGCCATGGCAACCTCAGGAATGGGGTGAGGAGGTCCTTCAGTGCCTCAGGGATTTGGGGTTGGGGAAAGGGGAGCTTGGCTAGGCGGGATGGGGTGAGGAGAGCATTGATTCCCTCAGGAACAAAACCATGGCAGCCTCAGGAATGGGGTGAGGAGATCCCAAATTCCCTGAGGGATTTGGGTTTGGGATCCCCAGGGTTGGGAAAAGGGGAGCTTGGCTAGGCGGGATGGGGTGAGGAGATCATCCATTCCCTCAGGAACAAAACCATGGCAGCCTCAGGAATGGGGTGAGGAGATCCCAAATTCCCTCAGGGATTCGCAGGAATGGCGTGAGGAGATCCCAAATTCCCTCAGGGATTTGGGTTTGGGGTTTGGGGTCCCCAGTTCCCTCAGTGATCGCCAGGAATGGAGTTTGGGGTCCTCAGTTCCCTCAGAGATTTGGGTTTGGGGTCTCCAATTCCCTCAGGAATCCTCAGGAATGGGCTGAGGAGTTCCCTCAGGGATTTGGGTTTGGGATCCCCAGGAATGGGTTTGGGATCCCCAATTCCCTCAGGGATCCACAGGGGTTTGGGTTTGGGGTGCCCAGTTCCCTCAGGGATCCCCAGGAATGAAGTTTGGGGTCCCAAATTCCCTCAGGGATTTGGGTTTGGGATTCTCCATTCCCTATAGGATTTGGGTTTGGGATTCTCCATTCCCTATAGGATTTGGGTTTGGGATTCTCCATTCCCTATAGGATTTGGGTTTGGGATTCTCCATTCCCTATGGGTTTGGGTTTGGGATTCTCCATTCCCTACAGATTTGGGTTTGGGATTCTCCATTCCCTCAGGGATTTGGGATCCCCAGAAATGGGGTTTTGGGGTTTCCCCTTTCTTATCCCCTTTTACCCCATTTTTACCCCTTTTTTCCCATTTTTTGCCCCTTTTTTTGCCCCTTTTCCCCCTTTTTCCCTTTTTTCTCCCTTTTTTCCCCCATTTTTGCTCTTTTTTCCCCCTTTTTTCCCCCCATTTTTGCCCCTTTTTCCCTCCTTTTTTTTGCCCCTTTTCCTCCTTTTTTCCTTTTTTCTCCCTTTTTTTCCCCCTTTTTGCCCTTTTTTCCCCAAAAATCCCTGGAAGGAAACCCCAATCCTTCCGAATTTCCCACATTTCCCAGAAATTTCTCGTTTTTTTCCTCCCTAACCCTTGTGGGGTCATTAAATTGGGACAAATCCTGGGAAATCTGGGGAAAAAATGGGGAAAATCAGGCAAAAACCAGGGAAAATCTGGGAAAATTGGGCAAAAAGTGGGAAAAGGAGGGAGAATCTGGGGAATGGAGGAAAATCCAGGAAAAAAAGGGAAAATCTGAGAAAATGAGGGGAAAAATGGGAAAATCTGGGAAAATGAGGGAAAAAATGGGAAAATCTGACAAAATTTTTGGTTTTTAATGGGATTTTTGGGGGTTTTTAATGGTTTTTTTTTGTTTTTATGGGATTTTTGGGTTTTTTAAAAAGGGATTTTTGGGTTTTTTAAAATGGGATTTTTGGGTTTTTTAATGGGATTTTTGGAGTTTTTTAATGGGATTTTTTATTTTTGTTTTTATTGGATTTTTGGCATTTTTTAAATGGGATTTTTTGGGGTTTTTAATGGGATTTTTGGTTTTTTTTAAGTGGGATTTTTGTGTTTTTTAATGGGATTTTTTAAATGGGATATTTTTGGTTTTTAATGGGATTTTTGGGGTTTTAATGGGATTTTTTTTTGGGGTTTTTTAATGGGATTTTTTGGGTTTTTTAATTGGATTTTTTAGGTTTTTATTGGGATGTTTTGGGTTTTTTTAATGGGATTTTTGGGGTTTTTTAATGGGATTTTTTATTTTTGTTTTTATGGGATTTTAGGGATGTTTTTAATGGGATTTTTGGGGGTTTTTTTAAATGGGATTTTTGGGGTTTTTTTAAATGGGATTTTTTTGTTTTTTAAATGGGATTTTTGGGGTTTTTTAAATGGGATTTTTGGTTTTTTTATGGGATTTTGGGGTTTTTAATGGGATTTTGGTTTTTTTTTAAATGAGATTTTGGGGTTTTTTTAATGGGATTTTGGGGTTTTTTAATGGGATTTTGGGTTTTTAATGGGATTTTTAGGGTTTTTTAATGGGATTTTGGGATTATTTTGTGGAATTTTGAGGTTTTTTAGTGGGATTTTTGGGTTTTTAATGGGGTTTTGGGTTTTTAATGGGATTTTGGGTTTTTTAAATGGGATTTTGGGGTTTTTAATGGGATTTTGGGGTTTTTTCTAATGGGATTTTGGGGTTTTTTAATGGGATTTTGGGGTTTTTTAATGGGATTTTGGGGTTTTTTAAATGGGATTTTTGGGTTTTTAAATGGGATTTTTGGTTTTTTTTAAATGGGATTTTTTTGGTTTTTAATGGGATTTTTAAAATGAGATTTTAGGGGTTTTTTAATGAGATTTTAGGGTTTTTCAATGGGATTTTTTAGGTTTTAAATGGGATTTTTGTTTTATTGGGATTTTGGGGGTTTTTAATGGGATTTTTTCAATGGGATTTTGGGTTTTTTAATGGATTTTGGGGTTTTCAATGGGATTTTTGGGTTTTTTGATGGGTTTTTGGGGTTTTTTAAATGGGATTTTGGGTTTTTTAATGGGTTTTTTATTATTGTTTATGGATTTTGGGATTTTTATGTGGGATTTTTTTGGTTTTTAATGGGATTTTGGGTTTTAATGGGATTTTTGGGTTTTTTCAATGGGATTTTTGGGGTTTTTTAATGGGATTTTTGGGGTTTTTAATGGGATTTTTTAAATGAGATTTTAGGGGTTTTTTAATGAGATTTTAGGGTTTTTCAATGGGATTTTTTAGGTTTTAAATGGGATTTTTTTGGTTTTTAATGGGATTTTTGGTTTTTTTAATGGGATTTTTCAATGGGATTTTTTGGGTTTTTAATGGGATTTTTTAAACAAGATTTTAGTTTTTTATTCCCATTTTTTTTCTGCCTCTCAATTCACCCCAAAACCCGCTGGGGGAGGAGTTGGGATGAAATAAAACCCAAAAAAAACCCAAAAAAAACCCCAAAAAGGGGAAGTGAGAGAGAGGAAAGCGAAGGTTCAGCCTTGGGGGGCCGGAGATGCAAATTGGGGCTGAAAATACCAAATTTGGGGAAAAAAAAACAATTTGGGGTTAAAAATACCAAATTGGGGCTGAAAATTCAAAATTTGGGGTGAAAAAAATACCAATTTGGGGCTGAAAATACAAAATTTGGGGGAAAAAAACCAATTTGGGGGAAAAAAATACCAATTTTTGGCTCAAAAATACCAATTTGGGGCAAAAAAATTCATAATTTGGGGCTCAAAGTACAAAATTTTGGGCTAAAAATACCAATTTGGGCAAAAAAATACCAATTTGGGGCTGAAAATACCAAATTTGGGGGAAAAAACCCAATTTGGGGTTAAAAATACAAATTTAGGACAAAAAAATACCAAATTGGGGCAAAAAATACAAAATTTGGGGCTGAAAATTCAAAATTTGGGGCAAAAAAACCCCAATTTGGGGTTAAAAATACCAATTTGGGGCAAAAAAATACCAAATTTGAGCTGAAAATTGAATTTTGGGGCTGAAAATACCAATTTTGGGGTTAGAAAATATAAAATTTGGGGTAAAAATACCAATTTGGGGTTAAAAATGCCAATTTGGGGCAAAAAAATACCAACTTGGGGCTGAAAATTCAAAATTTGGGGTCAAAAAAACTGATTTGGGGCTGAAAATACCAAATCAGGTGGAAAAAAATACCAATTTGGGGCAAAAAAATACCAATTTGGGGCTGAAAATTCAAAATTTGGGCTGAAAAATACAAACTTTGGGGCTGAAAATGGAAATTTGAGGCTCAAAAATACCAAATTTGGGGCTGAAAATATAAAATTTGAGGCTGAAAATTGAAATTTGGGGCAAAAAAATACAAATTTGGGGCAAAAAAATACCAATTTGGGCAAAAAAAATACCAAAATGGGGAAAAAAATACAAAATTTGGGGCTAAAAATTCAAATTTGGGGCTGAAAATACTCATTTTGGGGCTGAAAAGTCAAATTTTAGCCCCAAAATTTGGGATTTGACACCAAAAATTAGAATTTTACACTAAAAATTTGGGATTTTAACGCCAAAATTTGGAATTTTACATCAAACTTTGGGATTTTAACCTAAAAAATGGAATTTTACACCAAATTTGGGATTTCACACCGAAAATTGGAATTTTACACCAAAATTTTGGGATTTTGCACCAAAAATTTGGGATTTTAGCACCAAAAATTTGGGATTTTACACTAAAATTTTGGGATTTTAGCCCCAAAAATCTGGATTTTTACACCAAAAATTTGGGATTTTAACCCCAAGATGTGGAATTTTAACCCCAAAAATCAGAATTTTACACCACAATTTTGGGATTTCACACCAAAAATTCCAGATTTTAACCCCAAAATTTGGGGGTTTACACAAAAAATTTGGGATTTTACATCAAAATTTGGGATTTTGCCCCAAAATGTGGGATTTTAGCCCCAAAAATCTGGATTTTTACACCAAAAATTTGGGATTTTACTCTAAAATTTTGGAATTTTCCACCAAAAATTTGGGATTTTAACCTCAAAAATTGGGATTATAACCCCAAAATTCAGGATTTAAATCCCAAAGTTCAGGCTTTTAACCCCAAAAATTCAGATTTTCACCCCAAAACTTGGGATTTCACCCTGAAATTTCAGGATTCAATCCCCAAAATTTGGGATTTTAACCCAAAAATTCGGGATTTTATCCCCAAAATTTCAGGATTTTGACCAAAAAATTCAGGATTTCACCCCAAAAATTCAGATTTTCACCCCAAAATTCAGAATTTCACCCCAAAAATTCAGGATTTTACCCCAAAATTTGGGATTTTCTCCCAAAATTCAAGATTTAATCCCCAAAATTCAGAATTTCACCCTGAAATTTCAGGATTTTAACCCCAAATTTTGGGATTTTAATGCCAAAAATTCAGATTTTCACCCCAAAATTCAGGATTTAATCTCCAAAATTTCAGGATTTTCACCCCAAATTTCAAGATTTCATCCCCAAAAATTCAGAATTTCACCCCAAAATATCAGGATTTAATCCCCAAAATTCTGGATTTTCACCCCAAAATACAGGATTTAAACCCCAAAAATTCAGATTTTCACCCCAAAACCCCAGAAATTCACCCCAAAATTCAGAATTTCACCCCAAAATTCAGGATTTCACCCTGAAACGTCAGGATTTTAACCCCAAATTTTGGGATTTGAACCCAAAATTCAGCTTTCCACCCCAAAATTCAGGATTTAATCCTCAAAATTCAGGCTTTAAACCCCAAAATTCAGGATTTAAACTCCAAAAATCCAGAATTTCACCCAAAAATTCAGAATTTAAATCCCAAATTTCAGGATTTCACCCCAAAAATTCAGGATTTCACCCCAGAATTCAGGATTTTATCCCCAAAATTCCAGGTTTTTCCCCAAAATTTCAAGATTTTGACCAAAAAATTGGGGATTTCACCCCAAAAATTCAGTATTTAATCACCAAAACTCAGGATTTAAACCCCAAAAATTCAGATTTTCCCCCAAAATTTTAGGATTTTCACCCCAAAAATTCAGGATTTAAACCCCAAAACTCCAGAATTTCACCCCAGAATTTCAGAGTTTCACCCCAAAATTCCAGTTTTAAATCCCAAAATTCAGGATTTAAACCCCAAAAATTCAGAATTTCACCCCAAAATTCAGGATTTCACCCAAATTCGGATTTACCAAATTGTAAACAAAATAGATTACCCATTCAGAATTTCACCAAAAATTTACCCCAAATTTCAAGGTTTAAACCCCAAAATCCAGAATTTCACCCCAAATTTCAGTATTTTGACCCAAAATTCAGGATTTAAACTCCAAAAATCCAGAATTTCACCCAAAAATTCAGAATTTAAATCCCAAATTTCAGGATTTCACCCCAAAAATTCAGAATTTCACCCCAAAATTCAGGATTTTATCCCCAAAATTCCAGGTTTTTCCCCAAAATTTCAAGATTTTGACCAAAACATTGGGGATTTCACCCCAAAAATTCAGTATTTAATCACCAAAATTCAGGATTTAAACCCCAAAACTCCAGAATTTCACCCCAAAAATTCAGAATTTCACCCCAAAAATCCAGAATTTCACCCCAAAATTCCGAATTTCAACCCAAAAATTCAGGATTTCACCCCAAAAATTCAGAGTTTCACCCAAAAATTCAGGATTTTAACCCAAAACTTGGGATTTCACCCTGAGATTTCAGAATTTAACCTCAAAATTCACGATTTTAACTCCTAAAATTCAGATTTTCACCCCAAAAATTCCGATTTTCACCCCAAAAATTCCGATTTTCACCCCAAAAACTCAGAATTTCACCCCAAATTTCCTCGTTCCACCCCACAAATTCACACTTTCCCCAAACCCCCTGAGAATTTCCCTTTTTGGCCCCAAATTGCTGCTCTGGGCTGAGGAGGAAGTGAAACCCAAAATCTGCAGCAGCAGATCCGGGGAGGGGATTGGGGGGGAGGAGATTTGGGGAGAAAAACCAAAGATTTGGGGTCGGGAGGTGAGTTGGGGGCTGAAATTGGGGGATTTTGGGGTGAATTTGGGGAATTGGGGGTTGGACTTGGGGTCAGAAAAGGGAATTTTGGGGTTGGATTTGGGGAATTTGGGGTTGGATTTGGGGTTGGGAGGAGATTTGGGGTGAGATCTGACAGATTTGGGGTCGGGAGGTGAGTTTGGGGTTGGATTTGGGGAATTTGGGGTTGGATTTGGGGTCAGAAAAGTGAATTTGGGGCTGAATTTGGGGGATTTGGGGCTGAATTTGGGGTCAGAGAAGGGAATTTGGGGTTGGATTTGGGCAGGAAGGAGGATTTGGGGTGAAATCTCACAGATTTGGGGTCGGGAGGTGAGTTTGGGGTGCATTTGGGGGATTTTGGGGAATTTGGGGTTGGATTTGGGGAATTTGGGGCTGAATTTGGGGTCAGGAAGGAGGATTTGGGGTTGGATTTGGGGAATTTGGGTTGGATTTGAGGTTGGTTGGAGATTTGGGGTGAAATCTGACAGATTTGGGGTCGGGAGGTGAGTTTGGGGGAACTTGGGGGATTTTAGGGTGGATTTGGAGAATTTGGGGTTGGATTTGGGGCTGGGAGGAGATTTGGGGTGAAATCTGACAGATTTGGGGTCAGGAGGTGAGTTTGGGGTGGATTTGGGGGATTTGGAGTTGGATTTGGGGTCAGAAAAGGGAATTTGGGGTTAGATTTGGGGTCAGAGAGGTGAATTTGGGGTTGGATTTGGGGGATTTGGGGTTGGATTTGGGTTGGGAGGAGATTTGGGGGGAAAAACCAAAAATTTGGGGTCGGGAGGTGAGTTTGGGGTGCATTTGGGGGATTTTGGGGTTGGATTTGGGGAATTTGGGGTTGGACTTGGGGTCAGAAAAGGGAATTTGGGGCTGAATTTGGGGTCAGGAAGGAGGATTTGGGGTTGGATTTGGGGCTGGGAGGAGATTTGGGGTGAAAAACCAAAGATTTGGGGTCGGGAGGTGAGTTTGGGGCTGAAATTGGGGGATTTTGGGGAATTTGGGGGATTTGGGGAATTTTGGGGTCAGAAAAGTGAATTTGGGGCTGAATTTGGGGTCAGAAAAGGGAATTTGGGGTTGGATTTGGGCAGGAAGGAGGATTTGGGGTGAAATCTGACAGATTTGGGGTCGGGAGGTGAGTTTGGGGTGCATTTGGGGGATTTTGGGGAATTTGGGGTTGGATTTGGGGCTGAATTTGGGCTTGGATTTGGGGAATTTTGGGGTTGGATTTGGGCTGGGAGGAGATTTGGGGTGAAAAACCAAAAATTTGGGGTCAGGAGGTGAGTTTGGGGCTGAAATTGGGGGATTTTGGGGTTGGATTTGGGGAATTTGGGGTTGGATTTGGGGTCAGAAAAGGGAATTTGGGGTTGGATTTGGGGTCGGATTTGGGGAATTTGGGGTTGGATTTGGGGTTGGGAGGAGATTTGGGGTGAGATCTGACAGATTTGGGGTCGGGAGGTGAGTTTGGGGTTGGATTTGGGGAATTTGGGGTTGGATTTGGGGTCAGAAAAGTGAATTTGGGTTGGATTTGGGGGATTTGTGGCGGAATTTGGGGTCAGAAAAGGGAATTTTGGGGTTGGATTTGGGGTTGGATTTGGGCTGGGAGGAGATTTGGGGTGAGAAACGAAAGATTTGGGGTTGGGAGGTGAGTTTGGGTTGGATTTGGGGAAATTTGGGGTCAGAAAAGGGAATTTGGGGCTGAAATTGGGGGATTTTGGGGTCAGAAAAGGGAATTTTGGGGTCAGAAAAGGGAATTTGGGACTGAATTTGGGGTTGGATTTGGGGTGGGAGTAGATTTGGGGTGAAAAACCAAAGATTTGGGGTTGGGAGGTGAGTTTGGGTTGGATTTGGGGAAATTTGGGGTCAGAAAAGGGAATTTTGGGGTCGGATTTGGCGAAATTTGGGGTTGGATTTGGGGGGTTTGGGGTCAGGGAGGTGAATTTGGGGTCAGAAGAGGGAATTTTGGGGTTGGATTTGGGGTCAGGAAGGAGGATTTGGGGTCGGGGAGGTGACTTTGGGGTCAAAGAGGTGAATTTGGGATCCCCAAACAGGAATTTGGAGTCAGGGATTTGGGATTTGGGGTCAGAAAAGGGAATTTTGGGGTCAGAAAAGGGAATTTTGGGGTCAGCAGGTGAGTTTGGGGTCGGGCAGAGGAATTTGGGGTTGGATTTGGGGTGAAAGAGGGGAATTTGGGATTCCCAGCAGGAATTTGGGATTCCTGGCAGGAATTCGAGATTCCCACAAGAATTTGGGATCAGAAATTTAGGATTTCCCAGCAGGAATTTGGGATTCCCAACAGCAATTTGGGATTTCCCACAGGAATTTGGGATCAGGAATTTGGGATTCCCACAGCAATTTTGGGATTTTAACAGGAATTTGGGATCAGGGAGATGAATTTGGGATTTCCAGCAAGAATTTGGGATTTTGACAGGAATTTGGGATCAGAAATTTGGGATTTTAACAGGAATTTGGGATCAGAAATTTAGGATTCCCAGCAGGAATTTGGGATCAGGAATTTGGGATTCCCACAGGAATTTTGGGATTTTAACAGGAATTTTGGATTTTAACAGGAATTTAGGATTCCCAACACCAATTTGGGATCAGAAATTCAGAATTCCCACTGGAATTTGTGATCAGGAATTTGGGATTCTCACAAGAATTTGGGATTTTAACAGAAATTTGGGATCAGGGAGATGAATTTGGGATTCCCAGCAGGAATTTAGGATTCCCAGCAGGAATTTGGGATCAGAAATTTGGGATTCTCACAGGAATTTAGGATTCCCAGCACCAATTTGGGATTTTAACAGGAATTTGGGATCAGAAATTCAGAATTCCCACTGGAATTTGGGATCAGAAGTTTGGGATTCTCACAGGAATTTAGGATTTCCCAGGAATTTGAGATTTTAACAGGAATTTGGGATCAGAAATTCAGAATTCCCAGCAGGAATTTGGGATCAGGAATTTGGGATTCCCACAGGAATTTGGGATTTTAACAGGAATTTGGGATTTTGACAGGAATTTGGGATTCTCAGAGGAATTTAGGATTCCCAACACCAATTTGGGATCAGAAATTTAGAATTCCCACTGGAATTTGGGATCAGAAATTCGGGATTCTCACAAGAATTTGGGATTTCCCACAGGAATTCAGGATTCCCAACCCCAATTTGGGATTTCCCAGGATTTGGGATCAGAAATTTGGGATTTCCCAGGATTTGGGATTCCCAGGATTTGGGATCAGGAATTTGGGATTTCCCAGGATTTTGGGATTTCCCAGGATTTGGGATCAGAAATTTGGGATTTCCCAGAATTTGGGATTCCCAGGATTTGGGATCAGGAATTTGGGATTTCCCAGGATTTGGGATTCCCAGGAATTTGGGATTTCCCAGGAATTTGGGATTTCCCAGGGATTTGGGATCAGGAATTTGGGATTTCCCAGGATTTGGGATTTCCCAGGATTTGGGATTCCCAGGATTTGGGATTTCCCAGGATTTGGGGTCGATGGCTCAGCAGGACACTTATGGGAACTGGTTGGGATCTTCTCCTGCCCAGCGCCTGGCCAGGCAGCCCGGTAGGGAATTCCCACTTTTCCCACTTTTCCTATCTTTTTCCCACTTTTTCCTGCTTTTTCCCAACTTCTTCCCCACTTTTTGCCTTTTTTTTTCCATTTTTTCCCACTTTTTTTCCCCCTTTTTCCTGCTTTTTCCCAGCTTTTTCCCACTATTTCCATTTTTTTCCCCACTTTTTCCCCATTTTTTTCCGGTTTTTTCCCAATTTTTTCCAGTGTTTTCCCACTTTTTACTGCTTTTTCCCAACTTTTTCCCATTTTTTCCATTTTTTTCCCACTTTTTTCCATTTTTTTCCCACTTTTTTCCATTTTTTCTCACTTTTTACTGCTTATTCCCAACTTTTTCCCACTTCTTTCCCATTTTTCCCCACTTTTTCCCATTTTTTTCCTCTCTTTTTCCCATTTTCCCACTTTTCCCCATTTTTCCCCACTTTTTTCCCACTTTTTCCTGCTTTTTCCCAACTTTTTCCCCACTTTTCGCCTTTTTTTTCCCATTTTTCCCCACTTTTTTCCTGACTTTTTCCCACTTTTTTCTGGTTTTTTCCCACTTTTTCCCATTTTTTCCCGTTTTTCCCTATTTTGTTCTCATTTTTCCCCACTTTTCCCCATTTTCCCCCACTTTTTTCCCACTTTTTTCCTGGATTTTCCCACTTTTTCCCACTTTTCCCCATTTTTTTCTCACTTTTCCCATTTTTCCCACTTCCCCCCATCTTTTTTCAACTTTTTCCCACTTTTTCCCATTTTTCCCCATTTTATCCCACTTTTCCCAACTTTTTCCCCAACTTTTCCCCACTTTTTTCCCACTTCCCCCATTTTTTCCCATTTTTCCCCATTTTTTCCCACTTTTTCCCATTTTTCTCACTTTTCCCAATTTTTCCCACTTTTCCCCATTTTTTCCCATTTTCCCCACTTTTTCCTGCTTATTCCCAACTTTTTCCCCCCTTTTTGCCATTTTTTCCCATTTTTCCCACTTTTTTCCGGTTTTTTCCACTTTTTCCCATTTTTCCCCACTTTTTTCCCTCTTTTTCCTGCTTTTTCCCAGCTTTTTCCCACGTTTCTCCCACTTTTTTCCAGTTTTTTCCCACTTTTTGCAATTTTTTTCCCCTTTTCCACTTTTTTCCAGTTTTTTCCCACTTTTTTCCATTTTTCCCCACTTTTTCCCCACTTTTTCCCCACTTTTTCCATTTTTTTTCTCACTTTTCCCACTTTTTCCCAGGTTTTTTTCCTTTTTTCTCATTTTTTCCCACTTTTTCCCACTTTTTCCCCATTTTTCCCACTTTTTTCCAGTTTTTTCTGTTTTTTTCCTGAGTTTTCCCACTTTTTCCCATTTTTCCCACTTTTTTGCATTTTTTCCCACTTTTTCCCAGGTTCCCCCACTTTTCCCAGCTTTTCCCCACTTTTCCCCATTTTTTTCCTGGGTTTTCCCACTTTTTTTCCCACTTTTCCCATTTTTTCCTGCTTATTCCCTCCTTTTCCCATTTTTTTCCCATTTTTTTCCTCACTTTTCCCACTTTTCCCCATTTTTCCCCATATTTTTCCCCATTATTTTCCCCATAATTTTCTCATAATTTCCCATTTTCCCCATTATTTTCCCATTTTTCCCCATTTTCCTGATTATTTTCCCCATATTTTTCCCATTATTTCCCCATTTTTCCCATTTTCCCATTTTTCCAGGCCTTTACTCCATGGCAGGGAAGGTTTCTCCAGCTGCTGCTGACCTCAGACCAGGTAAAAAAAAATCTCCTTTTTCCCATTTCCCAGCAGATTTTCCCAACCATCAGCATTCCCAATCCACCCCAAATCCTCTTTTTTTTCCCCATTTTCCTACTTTTTCCCCCATTATTTTCCCTTTTTCCCCTATTTTCCTCCATTTTTTCCCATTTTTTCCTGATTTTCCCCCATTTCCCCATTATTTTTCCTGTTTCTTCCCCATTATTTTCCCATTTTTTTCCCTGTTTTTCCCCCATTTTCCCATTTTCCCCCCATTTTTCCTATTTTTCCCCCTTTATTTCCCCTATTTTTCCCTGGTTTTCCACCTTTTCCCCCATTATTTTCCCTTTTTTCCTGATTTTCCCCATTTTTCCCAATTTTCCCCATTTTTCCCCTTTTATTTCCCCCATTTTTTCCCATTTTTCCCCATAATTTTCCCATTTCCTCTGGGTTTTCCCCCATTATTTCCCCATTTTTCTGCTTCCCCCATTTTTCCCCATAATTTTCCCATTTTTCCCTGTTTTTCCCCCTTGATTTTCCCCATTTTCCCCAATTATTTTCCCCATTTTTCCCCATTTTTCCCCTTTTTTCCCCATTTTTCTCCATTATTTTTCCTTTTTTCCTGATTTTCCCCTATTTTCCCCATTTTTTCCTGTTATTTTCCCATTTCTCCCCATTTTTCCCCAATTTTTTTCCCATTTTTTTCCATTTTTTCTCCATTTTTCCTGTTTTCCCCCTTATTTTCCCCTTTTTTTCTCATTTTCCCCATTATTTTCCCATTTTTTCCTGATTTTCCCCCATTTCCCCAATTTTTCCCCATTTTTCCCCCTAATTTTCCCATTTTTCCCCGTTTTTCCCCCTTGATTTTCCCCCTTTTCCCAATTATTTTTCCCCATTTCCCCATTTTTTCCCCATTTTCCCCATAATTTTCCCATTTTTCCTCTTTTTCTGCCTTTTCTTTCCCCATTTTTCCCATTTTTCCCATTTTTTCCCCCTTTTTCCCCATTTTTCCCATTTTTTCCCATTTTCCCATTTTTTCCATTTTCTCCCAATTTTTTCCCCATTGTTTTCATTTTTCCCCCATTTTTCCTGTTTTTCCCCCTTATTTTCCCCTTTTTTCTCATTTTCCCCCATTTTTCCCCAATTATTTTCCCCAGTTTTCCCCATTTTTCCAATTTTTCCCATTTTTCTCCACTTTCCCCAATTTCCCCATTTTCCCATTTTCCCCCAATTATTTCCCCCATTTTTCCCCCTAATTTTCCCATTTTTCCCCATTTTCCCAATTATTTTTCCCATTTTTTCCCCATTTTTCCCATTTTTCTCCATAATTTTCCCCATAATTTCCCCCTTTTTCCTGATTTTCCCCCTTTTCTTTCCCCATTTTTCCCATTTTTCTCATTTTTCCCCATAATGTTCCCATTTTTCCTGTTTTTCCGCCTTTATATTTCCCATTTTTCCCCATTTTCCCCATTTTTCCCATTTTTTCCCATTTTTTCCCATTTTTTCCCATTTTTTCCCATTTTTTCCCCATAATTTTCCCATTTTTCCTGTTTTTCCACCTTTATATTTCCCATTTTCCCCATTATTTTCCCCATTTTTCCCCATATTTTTTCCTGACCATTTTTCCCATTATTTGTCCCATTTTCCCAATTTTTCCCATTATTTCCCCATTTTCCCCATTTCTCTCAATTATTTTTCCCCATTTTTTCCCATTTTTCTCCATTTTTCCCATTTTCCCCTATTTTTTCCCCATTATTTTTCCCCATTTTTCCCTATTATTTTTCCCATTATTTTCCCATTAGTTTCCCATTTTCCCCATTTTCCCCATTTTTTCCCAATTATTTCCCCATTTTCCCCCATTTTTCTTATTTTCCTCGTTTTCCCATTTTTTCCCATTTTTCCCATTTCCCTATTTTCCCATTTTTCCCATTTTTCACCATTTTTTCCCCATAATTTTCCCAGTTATTCTCCATTTCCCCCATTATTTCCCCCAATTATTTCCCCTTTTTTTCCCAATTATTTTCCCCATTTTCCCCCTTTTTCCCCATTTTTCCCATTTTCCCCAATTATTTTTCCCCAATTATTTTTCCCATTTTCCCTATTTTTCCCAATTATTTTCCCCAGTTTTCCCCATTTTTTCCATTTTTCCCATTTTCCCCATTTTTCCCCATTTTTCCCCATTTTTCCCATTTTTCCCATTTCCCCCATTTTCCCTGATTATTTTTCCCATTTTCCCAATTATTTCCCAATTATTTTCCCCATCTTTTCCCCCATTTTTCCTGTTTTTCCCCCTTTATTTTCTCAATTTTTCCCCATTATTTTGCTCATTTTCCCCATTTTTCCCCAATTATTTTCCCCACTATTTCCCCATTATTTTCCCCCAATTTTCCCCATTTTCCCCATAATTTCCCCAATTATTTTCCCGATTTTTCTCCTTTTTTCCCATTTTTCCTGTTTTTCCGCCTTTTCTTTCCCCATTTTCCCCATTTTTCCCCCTAATTTTCCCATTTTTTCCCCCTTGATTTTCCCCATTTTCCCAATTATTTTCCCCATTTTCCCGATTATTTTTCCAATTATTCCCCATTTTCCCCATTTTTTCCATTTTCCATTTTTCCCCTTTTTTTTTCCATTTTTTTCCCATTTTCCCCTTTTCTTTTTTCCCCTTTTCTCTTTCTTTCCCATTTTTCCCATTTCCCCTTTTCCCTGATTATTTTTCCCAATTATTTCCCCATTTTTTCCCAATTATTTTCCCCATTTTTTCCCCCATTTTTCCTGTTTTTCCCCCTTTATTTTCTCAATTTTTCCCCATTATTTTCCTCATTTTCCCCATTTTTTCCCCAATTATTTTCCCCACTATTTCCCCATTATTTTCCCCAAATTTTCCCATTTTCCCCATAATTTCCCCATTTTTTCCCATTTTTTTCCCATTTTTCCCCATTTTTTTTTTCCCATTTTTCCCCCATTTCCCATTTTTTCCCCCTTTTTTCCCCATTTTCCCAATTTTTTCCCCTTTTCCCTTTTTTTTTGATTATTTTTCCAATTATTCCCCATTTTTTCCCATTTTCCCCATTTTCCCCATTTTTCCCTGATTATTTTTCCCATTTTCCCTATTTTTCCCAATTATTTCCCCATTTTTTCCCAATTATTTTCCCCATTTTTTCTCCCATTTTTCCTGTTTTTCCCTCTTTATTTTCTCAATTTTTCCCCCAATTATTTTCCGCATTTTTCCCCATATTTTCCCCATTTTTTTTCTCATTTTCCCCCATTTTTCCCGATTATTTTTCCCATTTTTCCCAATTATTTTCCCCATTTTTTCCCCAAATTTCCCCATTTTTTCCCCATTTTTTCCCCATTTTTTCCCCATTTTTTCCCATTTTTTCCCCAAATTTCCCATTTTCCCCCCTTCAGGCTCCCCAGGCAGTTTCGATGACGACTACGATGACATTTCTGTGTCACTGCCGGAGCAGAGTCACCCTGAGAATCCTGCCAAAGGTCAGAATTCCCAAAATTCCCAAAAAATAAATCCCAAAAAATTCCCAAAATCCCAGATTTGGAGCAGAGTCACCCTGAGAATCCTGCCAAAGGTCAGAATTCCCAAAATTCCCAAAAAATAAATCCCAAAAAATTCCCAAAAAACCCCAAAAAATAATTCCCAAAAAATTCCCAAAATCCCCAAAAATAATTCCCAAAAATAGCAAAAATAATTCCCAAAAACTCAAAAAATAATCCCCAAAATCCCAGATTTGGAGCAGAGCCACCCTGAGAATCCTGGCAAAGGTCAGAATTCCCAAAATTCCCAAAAAATAAATCCCAAAAAATTCCCAAAACCCCAGATTTGGAGCGAGTCACCTGAGAATCCTGCAAGGTCAGATTAATTCCCAAAAAAAAATCAAAACCCAAAATCAGATTGGACAGTCACCTGAAATCCTGCCAAAGGTCAGAATTCCCAAAAATCCCCCCAAAAAATTCCCAAAATTCCCAAAAATAATTCCCAAAATTCCCAAAAAATAATTCCCAAAATTCCCAAAAAATAATTCCCAAAAAATCCTAAAGATAATTCCCAAAAAACCCCAAAAAATAATTCCCAAAATCCCAAAATAATTCAAAAATCCCAAAAAACCCCAAAATCCCAAAAATAATTCCCAAAAAATTCCAAAAATAAATCCCAAAAAATAATTCCCAAAAAATAATTCCCAAAAAAAATTTCCAAAAAAAATTCCTAAAAATCCCAAAAAAAATTCCCAAAAAATTCGAAAATAATTCCCAAAAAAATTCCAAAAAAATCCAAAAATAATTCCCAAAAATTCCAAAAATAATTCCCAAAATGCCAAAAAATCCCAAAAATCCCCAAAATTCTGGGTTGGATCAAAGTCACTCTGAGAATCCTGGAAAAGGTCAGAATTCCCAAAATTCCCAAAAAATAATTCCCAAAATAATTCCCAAAAATCCCCAAAAGAATTCCCAAAAAATAATTCCCAAAAAATAATTCCCAAAACAAAATCCCAAAAAGAATTTCCAAAAATCTCCAAAAGAATTCCCAAAAATCCCCAAAATAATTCCCAAAAAATCCGAAAATAATTCCCAAAAAATTCGAAAATAATTCCCAAAAAAATTCCAAAAAAAATCCAAAAATAATTCCCAAAAATTCCAAAAATAATTCCCAAAATGCCAAAAAATCCCAAAAATCCCGAAAATTCTGGGTTGGATCAAAGTCACCCTGAGAATCCTGGGAAAGGTCAGAATTCCCAAAATCCCCCAAAAAATTCCCAAAAATCCCCAAAATCCTAAAAATAATTCCCAAAAATAATTCCCAAAAAATAATTCCCAAAAAATAATTCCCCAAAAAATCCCAAAGAATTCCCAAAATCCCAAAGAATCCCAAAATCCCCAAAATAATTCCCAAAAATTCGAAAATAATTCCCAAAAATTCCACAAAATCCAAAAATAATTCCCAAAATGCCAAAAAATCCCAAAAATCCCCAAAATTCTGGGTTGGATCAAAGTCACCCTGAGCCTCCTGGGAAAGGTGAGAAATTCCCAAAATTCCCAAAAAGAATTCCCAAAAATAATTCCCAAAAAATAATTCCCAAAAATAAATCCCAAAAATAATCCCCAAAAATTCCCAAAAATAATTCCCAAAAATCCCCAAAATAATTCCCAAAAATCCTCAAAATAATTCCAAAAAATCCCCAAAATAATTCCCAAAAATTCCCAAAAAGAATTCCCAAAAATCCCCCAAAAACCCCAAAATCAAAAAAAAAATTCCAAAAAATCTCAAAAATCCCAAAAATTCTGGATTGGATCAAAGTCACCCTGAGAATCCTGGGAAAGGTGAGAAATTCCCAAAAATAATTCCCAAAAATCCCAAAAAATAATTCCCAAAATCCCAGATGAAATTAACCCCAAAATTCCCATTATTTTTCCCAGAATTCCCAAATTCCCATTTTTCGATGAAATTTACCCCAAAATTCCCTTTTTTGGATGAAATTAACCCCAAAATTCCCATTATTTTTCCCCCAAAATTCCCATTTTTCAATGAAATTAACCCCAAAATTTCCATTATTTTTCCCCCAAAATTTCCAAATTTCCCATTATTTTTCTCCCAAAATTCCCATTTTTTGATGAAATTAACCCCAAAATCCCCATTGTTTTTCCCAAAATTCCCATTATTTTCCCCAAAATTCCCAAAATCCCCATTTTTTATTGAAATTAACCCCAAAATTCCCATTTTCCCAAGAAATTAACCCCAAAATTCCCATCATTCCATGAAATTCACCCCAAAATTCCCATTTTTAGACAGAAATTTCCCATTTTTTGATGAAATTAACCCCAAAATCCCCATTTTTAAAATGAAATTAATCCCAAAATTCCCATTATTTTCCCCCAAAATTCCCATTTTTAAAATCCCATTTTTCCCCAAAATTCACTCCCCAAAAATTCCCATTTTTCTCCCAAAAAAATCCCCATTTTTCCCTAAAAATCCACATTTTTCCCTTAAAAATTCCTTTTTTCCCCAAAAATTCCCATTTTTCAAATTTCCTCCCAAAATTCCCAAATTTCCCCCAAAATTTCCCATTTTTCCCTAAAAATTTCCCAATTTTTCCCCCAAATTTCCCCAAAATTCCCATTTTTTCCCAAAATTCCCGTTTTTTCCCAAAATTCCCATTTTTTTCCCAAAATTCCCAAAATTCCCATTTTAACCCCAAAATTCCCAAATTTCCATTATTTTTCCCCAAAATCTCCCTTTTTTCAATGAAATTCACCCCAAAAATTCCCATTTTTAATGAAATTAACACCAAAATTCCCATTATTTTCCTCCAAAATTCCCAAAATTCCCATTATTTTTCCCCAAAATTCCCATTTTTCAATGAAATTAACCCCAAAATTCCCATTTTTTAATGAAATTAACCCCAAAATTCCCTTTTTTTCCCCAAAAATTCCCATTTTTTTCCTTGGAATTCCCAAAATTCCCATTTTTTCCCCCAAAATTCCCAAAATCCCCCTTATTTTTCCCCCCCAAAATTCCCATTTTTTCCCCTTCAAAATCCTTTTTTCCCCAAATTCCAAAATCCCCATTTCCCCCAAAATTCCCAAAATCCCCATTTTTAATGAAATTAACACCAAAATTCAATGAAATTAACCCCAAAATTCCCATTATTTTCCTCCAAAATTCCCCAAATTCCCATTATTTTCCTCCCAAAATTCCCATTTTTCAATGAAATTAACCCCAAAATTCCCTTTTTTTCCCCAAAAATTCCCATTTTTTTCCTTGGAATTCCCAAAATTCCCATTTTTTCCCCAAAATTCCCATTTTTCCCATTTTTCCCCCAAAATTCCCAAAATCCCCCTTATTTTTCCCCCCCAAAATTCCCATTTTTTCCCTCTCAAAATCCCTTTTTTCCCCAAAATTCCCAAAATCCCCATTTTCCCCCCCAAAATTCCCAAATTTCCCATTATTTTTCCCCAAAATCTCCATTTTTTAATGAAATTCACCCCAAAATTCAATGAAATTCACCCCAAAATTCCCATTATTTTTCCCAAAATTCTCATTTTTCAATGAAATTAACCCCAAAATTCCCATTATTTTCCCCCCAAAATTCCCAAAATCCCCATTTTTTATTGAAATTAACCCCAAAACTCCCATTTTCCCAAGAAATTCACCCCAAAATTCCCATTTTTAGACAGAAATTTCCCGTTTTTTAATGAAATTAACCCCAAAATTCCCATTTTTTAAATGAAATTAACTCCAAAATTCCCATTATTTTCCCCAAAATTCCCATTTTTTCCCATTTTTCCCATTTTTCCCATTTTTCAGGTGTTTATCTCCTGGCAGGACCTCCCAGCTCCTCGCAGAACCTTCCGGAAGTTTCCATCCCCAAATCCCAGGAATTTGCCCCAAATCGCTGCCGGAATTGGCTTTTGGGCATTTTGGGATTTTTGGGATTTTTGGGGATTTTGAGCTCCTTGGCTTGGGGAGTTCTGCTGGGGCTGGCCAGGGAGAGAGGTGAGGAAATTGGGGAATTTTGGGGGAAATTTGGGAAAATTTGGGAATTTTGGAGGAAAAAATGGGGATTTTGGGAAAAATAATGGTGATTTTGGGGTTAATTTCATTGAAAAATGGGGATTTTGGGGGAAATAATGGGAATTTTGGGGTGAATTTCATTGAAAAATGGGAATTTTGGGGTTAATTTCATTGAATTTTGGGGTGAATTTCATTAAAAAATTGGGATTTTTGGGTTAATTTAATTGAAAAATGGGAATTTTGGGGGAAAAAATGGGAATTTTGGGGTTAATTTCATTGAAAAAATGGGGATTTTGGGGTTAATTTCACTTAAAAAATAATGGGAATTTGGGGGGGGAAATGGGGATTTTGGGAATTCTGGGAAAAATAATGGGAATTTTGGGGTTAATTTCATCGAAAAATGGGAATTTTCTGTCTAAAAATTGGGAATTTTGGGGTGAATTTCATTTAAAAATGGGGATTTTGGGAATTCCAGGGAAAAAAATGGGAATTTTGGGGGAAAAAATGGGAATTTTGGGGTTAATTTCATCGAAAAAATAATGGGAATTTTGGGGGGAAAAATGGGAATTTTGGGGTTAATTTCATCGAAAAAATAATGGGAATTTTGGGGGGAAAAATGGGGATTTTGGGAATTCTGGGACAAAAATAATGGGAATTTTGGGGTGAATTTCATTGAAAAATGGGATTTTGGGGGAAAATAATGGGAAATTTGGGGATTTTGGGGTTAATTTCATTGAATTTTGGGAATTTTAGGGAAAAAATGGGAATTTTGGGGGAAAAATGGGAATTTTGGGAATTGCAGGAAAAATAATGGGAATTTTGGGGGAAAAAATCATGGGAAATTTGGGAATTTTGGGAAAAACAATGGGAATTTTGGGGTTAATTTCATTGAAAAATGGGAATTTGGGATTTAATTCCAAATAAAAAATGGGAATTTTGGGAATAATTCCATTGAAAAATGGGAATTTTGGGATTTAATTCACCTTTTAAAGGGAATTTGGGGATTTAATTCCAGTTTTAATTGGGAATTTTGGGATTTTTTTCCTGTTTTAAATGGGAATTTTGGGAATAATTTCATTGAAAAATGGGAATTTGGGGTGAATTTCAGATAAAAATGGGAATTTTGGGTTTAATTCCCAATAAAAAATGGGAATTTTGGGATTTAATTCCATCCAAAAATGGGAATTTTTGGGATTTTTCCCATTTTTTCCTGCAGAAAGAGCAATTCTGTCGGAATTGGAATTCCTGAAATCCAACCTGTCGGGAATTTGGGATTCTGGTGAGTTTGGGATCAAAATTCCCAATTTTTTTGGGAATTTCCACTTTTCCTGGTTTGGGTTTTGGTGGAAAATTGGGGAAAAAATGGATTTTTTTAAGGTTTTGCTCCTTTTTTTCCTGGTTTTTCCCAGAATTCCTGATGGATTTTTGGGAAAAATAGAAAAATTTGTGGAAAAATGGGAAAATTTTGGGAAAAATTGAAAAAATCTTGGGGAAAAAAATGGAAAAATTAGGGAAAAAAATGGAAAAATTTGGGGGAAAAAGGAAAAATCTTGGAAAAATGGAAAAATTTCAGGGGAAAAAAGGGGAAAATCTTGGAAAAAATGAGAAGATTTTGGAAAAAAATGGAAAAATTTAGGGGAAAAAGGAAAAATCTTGGGAAAAATTGGAAAATCCTGGAAAAAATGGAAAAATATTGGGAAAAAATGTGGAAAAAAATGGAAAAGTCTTGGGGGAAAATGGAAAAAAGGGAAAAATAGAAAAATCTTGGGAAAAAAATGGAAAAATTTTGGAAAAAACTGGGAAAATATTGGAAAAAAATGGAAAAATTCTGGGATAAAATGGGAAACTCTTGGGAAGATTGAAAAAATCTGGAAAAAAAAAGGAAAAATATGGGGAAAAAAGGGAAAAATCCTGGGAAAAAAAGGGAAAAATTTTGGGGAAAAAAAATGGAAAAATCTTGGAAAAAATGGAAAAATTTTGGAAAAAAATGGAAAAATTTTGGAACAGTCTGGAAAAAATTGGGGGAACAAAAACACCTAGAAAAAAAACTGGGGGGAAAAAATGGAAAAAAAAAACTGGGAAAAAACTGGGAAAAAACTGGGAAAAAAGGGAAAAATTCTGGAAAAAAAAATCTGGAAAAAAAATCTGGAAAAATCCTGGGAAAATTCTGGGGAAAAAATGGAAAAAAATGGGAAAAAAATGGAAAAAAAATGGAAAAAATGGTTGGGGATGAACTGGGATGGACTGGGATGGACTGGGATGAACTGGGATGGACTGGGATGAACTGGGATGAACTGGGATTGAACTGGGATGAACTGGGATTGAACTGGGAGGGACTGGGAGGGACTGGGATGGACTGGGATGAACTGGGAGGGACTGGGATGGACTGGGAGCACTGGCTGTACTGGTCCATAGTGGTTTAACTGGTCCATACTGGTTTCTATCACTCCATACTGGTCCATACTAGTCTGTACTGGTCCATACTGGTCTATACTGGTTTAACTGGTCCATACTGGTCCACACTGGTCCATACTGCTTTATATCAGTCCATACTGGTCTATACTGGTCCATACTGGTCCATACTGGTTTATACTATTCCATACTGGTCCAAACTGGTTTATACTAGTCCATACTGGTCCAAACTGGTTTATACTAGTCCATACTGGTCCATACTGGTCCATACTGGTACATATTGGTTTGTATCAATCCATACTGGTCCATACTGGTCTATACTGGTCCATACTGGTCTATACTGGTTTATACTGGTTTGTACTGGTCCATACTGCTTTATATCAGTCCATACTGGTCCATACTGGTCCGTACTGGTTTATACTGGTCCATACTGGTTTATACTGGTCCATACTGGTCTGTACTGGTCTCTAACTGGTCCATACTGGTCCATACTGGTTTATACTGGTTTAACTGGTCCATACGGGTACATATTGGTTTGTATCAATCCATACTGGTCATACTGGTCCGTACTGGTTTATACTGGTCCATACTGGTCTATACTGGTTTATACTGGTTTGTATTGGTCTATATTGGTCCATACTGGTCTCTAACTGGTCCATACTGGTCCATACTGGTCCCTACTGGTCCATACTGGTCCAAACTGGTTTACACTGGTCTCTAACTGGTTTTTACTGGTCCATATTGGTTTATAGTGGTCTGTACTGGTCTATACTGGTTTATATCAGTCTATGCTGGTCCATTCTGGTTCATACTGGTCTCTAACTGGTCCACACTGGTTTATACTGGTTTATATCAGTCCATACTGGTCCATATTGGTCCATACTGGTCCATACTGGTTTATACTGGTTCATACTGGTTTATACTGGTTCATACTGGTTTATATCGGTCCATACTGGTCCTTACTGGTCTCTAACTGGCCCATACTGGTCCATACTGGTCTATACTGGTCCATACTGGTCTATACTGGTCCATACTGGTTCATACTGGTCTATACTGGTCCATACTGGTTTATATCAGTCCATACTGGTCCATACTGGTTTATACTGGTCCGTACTGGTCCATACTGGTTTATACTGGTCCATACTGGTTTATACTGGTCCATACTGGTCCATACTGGTCCATACTGGTTTCTATCAATCCATACTGGTCCATACTGGTTTATACTGGTTTATACTGGTTTATACTGGTTTATACTGGTCCATACTGGTCTCTAACTGGTCCATACTGGTTTCTCCTCCCAGCCCAGCTCTCCCAGACTCAGCTGCACTTTGTGCTCCAACAGCACCAGCAGGAGCTGCAGGAGATCAGCGGTGAGTCCCCAAAATTCCCCAAAATTCCCCAAAATTCCCCAAAATTCCCAAAATTCCCAGAAATTCCCAGAAATTCCCAAAGATTCCCGAAGATTCCACCCCAAAAATCCCCCAGAATTCCACCCAAAACACCCCAAAATTCCATAAAAGTTCCAGCAGGAGCTGCAGGAGATCAGCGGTGAGTCCCCAAAATTCCCAAAAATTCCCCAAAATTCCCGAAATTCCCAATAATTGCCAAAGATTCCCATCTTTTCCCTGGGATTTCTCCCAATTTCCCCCTGATTTCCCGGGATTTTCCTGGTGTTTTCCGGGATTTTCCTGGGATTTTCCTATATTTTTCTAGGATTTTCCTGTATTTTCCAGGATTTTTCCGGGATTTTTCCTAGGATTTCCCTGGATTGTCTGGTATTTTCCTGGTATTTCCCAGGATTTCCCAGGATTTTCCATGATTTTTCTGGGATTTTTCCATGATTTTTCTGGAATTTTCCCATTATTTTCCCGGGATTTTTCCGGGATATTTCCCATGATTTTCCATGATTTTTTCCTCTACTTCCCATGATTTTTCTGGGATTCTCCCATGATTTTTCTGGAATTTTCCCATGATTTTTCTGGGACTTTTCCAGGGTTTTTCCGGGATTTTTCCAGGATATTTCCCATGATTTTCCCATGATTTTTCCAGGATTTTTCCAGGATTTTTCCGGGATATTTGCCATGATTTTCCATGATTTTTCCCTCTACTTCCCATGATTTTTCTGGAATTTTCCCATGATTTTCCCGGGATTTTTCCAGGATATTTCCCATGATCTCCCATGATTTTTCCTCTACTTCCCATGATTTTTCTGGGATTTTTCCATTATTTTTCTGGAATTTTCCCATGATTTTTCTGGGATTTTTCCAGGATATTTCCCATGATTTTCCCACTATTTCCCATTATTTTTCTGGGATATTTCCTGGTATTTCCCATGATTTTTCCAGGATTTTCCCATGATTTTTCTGGGATTTTCCCATGATTTTTCTGGGATTTTTCCATGATTTTTCCGGGATTTTTCCAGGATATTTCCCATGATTTTCCCATGATTTTTCCAGGCTTTTTCCATGATTTTTCTGGGACTTTCCCATGATTTTTCTGGGATTTTTCCAGGATTTTTCCGGGATTTTTCCAGGATATTTCCCATGATTTATTTTCCCACTATTTCCAGCTATTTCCCATTATTTTTCTGGGATATTTCCTGGTATTTCCCATGATTTTTCCAGGATTTTCCCATGATTTTTCTGGGATTTTCCCATGATTTTTCCGGGATTTTCCCGGGATATTTCCCATGATTTTCCCATGATTTTTCCCTCTACTTCCCATGATTTTTCTGGGATTTTTCCATGATTTTTTCTGGAATTTTCCCATGATTTTTCTGGGATTTTTCCACGATATTTGCCATGATTTTCCATGATTTTTCCAGGATTTTCCCATGATTTTTCTGGGACTTTCCCATTATTTTTCTGGGATTTTTCCAGCATATTTTCTGGGATTTTTCCAGGATATTTCCCATGATTTATTTTCCCACTATTTCCAGCTATTTCCCATGATTTTTCTGGGATATTTCCTGGTATTTTCCATGATTTTTTCTGGGATTTTCCCATGATTTTTCCGGGATTTTTCCATGATATTTCCCATGATTTTTCCAGGATTTTCCCGGGATATTTCCCATGATTTTCCATGATTTTTCCTCTACTTCCCATGATTTTTCTGGGATTTTTCCAGGATTTTTCCGGGATTTTTCCAGGATATTTCCCATGATTTATTTTCCCACTATTTCCAGCTATTTCCCATGATTTTCCCGGGATTTTCCCATGATTTTTCCGGGATTTTTCCGGGATATTTCCCATGATTTTCCCACGTTTCCCCGCAGAGCTGCTGTGCCGTTCCGTCGGGAATTCCCGGAATTGTCCTTCCGGCTGGAAATCCCACGGGAGAAGCTGCTTTGGGATTTCCCAGCTGGGGCTGGGCTGGAGTGAGGCCAGGAATGCCTGCAGGGAGCTCGGGGCTGAGCTGGTGGTCATCGAGAGCGAGGAGGAGCAGGTGAGGATCCCAAATCCCAAAAATCCTGAAACCCCAAAAATCCCAAAGCTTGAAATCCCCAAAATCCCAAAAATCCCAAAGCCCAAAAATCCTGAAATCCCCAAAACCCCAAATCGCAAAAATCCTGAAATCCCAAAGCCTGAAATCGCAAAAATCCCAAATCCCAAATCCCAAAAATCCCAAATCGCAAAAATCCCAAAAATCCCAAAGCCTGAAAGCCCAAAAATCCTGAAATCCCAAAAATCCTGAAATTCCAAAAATCACAAAGCCTGAAATCCCCAAAAGCCCAAAAATCCCAAAGCCCAAAAATCCCAAAGCCCAAAAATCCCAAAGCCTGAAATCCCCAAAATCCCAAAAATCCCAAAAATCCCAAATCCCAAAATCCCAAAAATCCCAAACTATCCCAAAGCTCAGCACTGCCTGCAGAGCTCGGGGCAGAGCTGGTGGTGATCGAGAGCGAGGAGGAGCAGGTTTGGGATCCTAAAATGTCCCCAGAAATCCCAAAGCCCAAAAATCCCAAAACCCCAAAGCCCAAATCCCAAAAATCCCAAAGCCCAAAAATCCTGAAATCCCAAAAATCCCAAAGCCAGAAATCCCCAAAAGCCCAAAAATCCCAAATCCCAAAAATCCCAAATCCCAAAAATCCCAAATCCCAAAAATCCCAAAATCCCTGAAATCCCAAATTCCAAAAATCCTGAAGTCCCAGAAATCCCAAAGCCCAAAAATCCTGAAATCCTAAAAATCCCAAAGCCTGAAATCCCCAAAATCCAAAAAATCTCAAAGCCCAAAAATCCTGAAAGTCCAAAAATCGCAAAACCCCAAATCGCAAAAATCGCAAAATCCCAAAAATCCCAAATCACAAAATATCCCCAAAATTCTCAAAACTCGAGCTCAGGCAGAGCTGGTGGTAAGTGAGAGGAAAACCCCAAAAATCCTAAATCCCAAATCCCAGATCCCAAAAATCCTGAAATCCCAAAAATCCCAACGCCTGAAATCCCCAAAATCCCAAAAATTCCGAAGCCCAAAAATCCTGAAATCCCAAAATCCCAAATCCTGAAATCCCCAAACTCCCCAAATCCTAAATCCCAAACCCCAAAGACCCCAAATCCCCAAACCCCCAAATCCCAAACTCCTCAAATCCCCAAACCCCAAATCCTAAAATCCCCAAACTCCCCAAACCCCAAACTCCAAATCCCCAACCCCAAAATCCCCAAACCCCAAATCCCCTAATCCCCAAACCCCCCAAATCCCAAACTCCTCAAACCCCAAACCCCAAAATCCCCAAACCCCAAAATCCCCAAAATCCCAAAATCCCCAATCCCCAAACCTCCCAAATCCCAAACCCCAATCCCTAAACTCCCAAACCCCAAATCCCCAAAACCCCAAATCCCAAACCCAAAATCCCCAAATCCCAAATCCCCAAAGCCCAAACCCCAAAATCCCCAAATCCCAAATGCCCAAAATCCCAAATCCCCAAACTCCCCAAACCCCAAAATCCCAAACTGCAAACTCCCCAAATCCCAAAATCCCCAAAACCCCAAAATCCCAAACCCCCCAAATCCCAAAATCCCCAAACCCCAAACCACCAAATCCCCAAACTCCCCAAATCCCCAAATTCCCTAAATCCCCAAATCCCAAAACCCCGAAATCCCAAAACCCCCAAATCCCAAACTCCCAAAACCCCCAAATCCCAAACTCTCAAATCCCAAACTCCCCAAATCCCAAAACCCCAAACCCCCAAATCCCAAACCCCAAAATCCCCAAATCCCAAACCCCAAACCCAAAATCCCCAAACTCCCAAAATCCCCAAATCCCAAAAACACCAAACCCCAAATCCCCAAACCCCAAACCCCAAAAACCCCAAAATGCCCAAATCCCCAAATCCCCAAAATCCCCAAATCCCAAAACCCCAAAATCCCAAAACCCCCAAATTCCCAAAATCCCAAAACCCCAAAATCCCCAAATCCCAAAATCCCAAAATCCCCAAATCCAACCCAAACCCCAAATCCCAAATCCCTAAATCCCAAACCCAAACTCCTTCCAATCCCCTAAATCCCCAAACCCCAAAAATCCCAAATCCCAAACCCCAAACTCCCCAAATCCCAAAATCCCCAAACTCCCCAAACACCCCAAATCCCCAAAATCTCCAAACTCCCCAAAACCCCAAACTGCAAACCCCAAAATCCCCAAACCCCCAAAATGCCAAAACCTAAAATCCCCAAATCCCAAAATCCCCAAACCCCAAAAACACCAAATCCCAAATCCCAAAATCTCAAAATCCCCAAACCCCAAACTCCAAATCCCAAATCCCAAATCCCAAACAGTATTTTGGGGTTTCTCTTGTAGGATTTCCTGCTGCAGAACCTGAACCGCAGCCAATCCTACTGGATCGGGGTCAGCGACCAGCAGCAGGAGGGGAAATGGGTTTGGGTCAGCGGGAACCCCAAATTCCGGTAAAACCCCAAAAAACCCCAAAAAACCCTAATTCTGGGAACAACCCCAAATATGGGAACAACCCCAAATTCCGGTAAAACCCCAAAAACCCCAAAAATTCCGGGAAAAACCCTAATTCTGGGAACAACCCCAAATGTGGGAACAGCCCCAAATTCTGGTAAAACCCCAAAAAAACCCAAAAATTCCGGGAAAAACCCAAATTCTGGGAACAACCCCAAATATGGGAACAATCCCAAATATGGGAACAACCCCAAATTCCGGTAAAACCCCAAAAAAACCCCAAAATTCCGGGAAAAACCCGAATTCTGGGAACAACCCCAAATATGGGAACAACCCCGAATTCCGGTAAAACCCCAAAGATTCCCAAAAAACCCAAATTCTGGGAAAAACCCTAATTCTGGGAAAAATCCCAAATTCGGGTAACAACCCCAAAGATTCCCAAAAAACCTTAATTCTGGGAACAACCCCAAATTCCGGTAAAACCCCAAAGATTGCCAAAAAACCCAAATTCTGGGAAAACCCTAATTCCGGGAAAACCCCAAAAATTCCCAAAAAAACCAAATTCCGGGAAAACCCCAAAGATTCTGGGAAAACCCCAAATTCTGGGAAAACCCCAAATTCTGGGAAAACCTCAAATTCTGGGAAAAACCCTAATAGTTCCGGGAAAAACCCCAAATTCCGGGAAAACCCCAAATATGGGAAAAACCCAAATTCTGGGAAAACCCCAAAAATTCTGGGAAAAACCCAAATATGGGAAAAACCCCAAATTCCGGCAAAACCCCCAAAATTACGGGAAAAACCTAATTCCAGGAAAACCCCAAAGAATTACGGGAAAACCCCAAAATCTGGTAAAACCCCAAAGATTCCGGGAAAACCCTA
>NW_028147446.1:854124-903842 GCF_008360975.1 Lichenostomus cassidix
AACCATGGAAAAATGGGAATTTTGGGAATTCTGGGAAAAATAATGGGAATTTTGGGGTTAATTTCATTGAAAAAATGGGGATTTTCTGTCTAAAAATGGGGATTTTGGGGTGAATTTCATTGGAAAATGGGAATTTTGGGGGAAAATAATGGGAAAAATGGGAAATTTGGGAGAAATAATGGGAATTTTGGGAAAAATAATGGGAATTTTGGGGTGAATTTCATTGAAAAATGGGAATTTTGGGTTAATTTAATTGAAAAATGGGAATTTTGGGGAGAAAATTGGGAATTTTGGGGAAAATAATGGCAATTTTGGGGTTAATTTCACTTAAATAATGGGAATTTTGGGGGAAATAATGGGGATTTGGGGAGTTTTGGGGGAAAAAATGGGAATTTTGGGGTTAATTGTATTAAAAAATGGGAATTTTGGGGATTTTGAGCTCCTTGGCTTGGGGAGTTCTGCTGGGGCTGGCCAGGGAGAGAGGTGAGGGAATTGGGAATTTTGGGAATTTTGGGGGAAATTTGGGAAAATTTGGGAATTTTGGAGGAAAAAAATGGGAATTTTGGGAGAAATAATGGGGATTTTGGGGGAAATAATGGTGATTTTGGGGTTAATTTAATGGAAAAATG
The DNA here is from genome assembly GCF_008360975.1 of Lichenostomus cassidix. NCBI lineage: Eukaryota > Metazoa > Chordata > Aves > Passeriformes > Meliphagidae > Lichenostomus > Lichenostomus cassidix. The sequence goes on from NW_028147446.1 coordinate 854,754, forward strand.
GGGATTTTGGGTTTAATTTCATCAAAAAATGGGAAATTTGGAGGAAAAATAATGGGAATTGTGGGAATTTTGGGGGAAATAATGGGAATTTTGGAGTTAATTTCATGGAAAAATGGGAAATTTGGGGAGAATGTCATTTAAAAAAATGGGAATTTTGGGGTTAATTGCATTGAAAAAATGGGGATTTTGGGGAACAATAATGGGAATTTTGGGAATTCCGGGAAAAATAATGGGAATTTTGGGGTGAATTTCATTAAAAATGGGAATTTTGGGAATTTGTGGGAGAAATAATGGGAATTTTGGGGGAAAAATCATGGGAAATTTGGGGTTAATTTCATTTAAAAAATGGGAATTTTCTGTTTAAAAATGGGGATTTTGGGGTGAATTTCATTTAAAATGGGAATTTTGGGGGAAAAAATGGGAATTTTGGGGACTTTGAGCTCCTTGGCTTGGGGAGTTCTGCTGGGGCTGGCCAGGGAGAGAGGTGAGGATTGGGGAATTTGGGAATTTTGGGGGAAATTTGGGAAAATTTGGGAATTTTGGGGGGAAAAAAAGGGAATTTTGGGAAAAATAATGGGAATTTTGGGGTTAATTTCATGGAAAAATGGGGATTTTGGGGGAGAATAATGGGAATTTTGGGGTTAATTTCATCAAAAAATGGGAATTTTGGAGGAAAAATAATGGGAATTGTGGGAATTTTGGGGGGAAATAATAATGGGATTTTGGGGGAAAAATGGGAATTTTGGGAAAAATAATGGGGATTTTGGGGGAAATAATGGGGATTTTGGAGTTAATTTCATGGAAAAATGGGGATTTTGGGGGAAAAATCATGGGAAATTTTGGGGTTAATTTAATTGAATTTTGGGGTTAATTTCATCGAAAAATGGGAAATTCGGGAATTTTGGGGGAAAAATGATTTTGGGGTAAATTTCATTGAATTTTGGGGTGAATTTCATGGAAAAATGGGGATTTTGGGGGGAAAATAATGGGAAATTTGGGGGAAAAATGGGAATTTTTGAGAATTCCGGGAAAAATAATGGGGATTTTGGGGTTAATTTCATCAAAAATGGAAATTTTCTGTCTAAAAATTGGGAATTTTGGAGTGAATTTCATTAAAAATGGGGATTTTGGGAATTCTGGGGGAAAAAAATGGGAATTTTGGGGGAAATAACGGGATTTTGGGGTTAATTTCATTGAATTTTGGGGTTAATTTCATTGAAAAAATAATGGGAATTTTGGGGGGGGAATGGGGATTTTGGGAATTCTGGGAAAAATAATGGGAATTTTGGGGTGAATTTCATTGAAAAATGGGAATTTTGGAGGGAAAAATGGGGATTTTGGGGGAAAAAATGGGGATTTTGGGGTGAATTTAATTTAAAAAATGGAAATTTTCTGTCTAAAAATGGGGATTTTGGGGTTAATTTCATTAAAAAATGGGGATTTTGGGAACTTTGGGGGGAAAAAATAGGAATTTTGGGGTGAATTTCATTGGAAAATGGGAATTTTGGGGATTTTGAGCTCCTTGGCTTGGGGAGTTCTGCTGGGGCTGGCCAGGGAGAGAGGTGAGGAGGGGAATTTGGGGGAATTTTGGGAAAATTTGGGAATTTTGGGGGAAAAAAACCGGGAATTTTGGGAAAAATAATGGGAATTTTGGGGGAAATAATGGTGATTTTGGGGTTAATTTCATTGAAAAAATGGGGATTTTGGGGTTAACGTAATTTTTAAAAATGGGAATTTTAGGGTAAATTTCATCAAAAAATGGGAATTTTGGGAATTCCGGGGAAAAAATGGGAAGTTTGGGGTTAATTTCATTGAATTTTGGGGTTAATTTCATTTAAAAAATAGGAATTTTGGGAATTTTGGGGGAAATAATGGGGATTTGGGGAGTTTTGTGGGGGAAAAAATGGGAATTTTGGGGTTAATTGTATTAAAAAATGGGATTTTTGGGGATTTTGAGCTCCTTGGCTTGGGGAGTTCTGCTGGGGCTGGCCAGGGAGAGAGGTGAGGGAATTGGGAATTTTGGGGGAATTTTGGGAAAATTTGGGAATTTTGGGGGAAAAAAAAAGGGAATTTTGGGAAAAATAATGGTGATTTTGGGGTTAATTTCATTAAAAAATGGGGATTTTGGGAACTTTGGGGGGAAAAAATAGGAATTTTGGGGTGAATTTCATTGGAAAATGGGAATTTTGGGGGAGAATAATGGGAATTTTGGGGATTTTGGGGGAAAATAATGGGAATTTTGGGGTGAATTTCATTAAAAAATGGGAATTTTGGGGGAAAAAATGGGAATTTTGGGGATTTTGAGCTCCTTGGCTTGGGGAGTTCTGCTGGGGCTGGCCAGGGAGAGAGGTGAGGAAATTGGGGATTTTGGGAAATTTTGGGGGGAAAAATGGGAAATTTGGGAATTTTGGAGGAAAAAATGGGGATTTTGGGAAAAATAATGGGAATTTTGGGGGAAATAATGGGAATTTTGGGGTTAATTTCATTGAAAAATTGGGATTTTTGGGTTAATTTAATTGAAAAATGGGAATTTTGGGGGAAATAATGGGAATTTTGGGGTTAATTTCATTGAATTTTGGGGTTAATTTCACTTAAAAAATAATGGGAATTTTGGGGGGGAAATGGGGATTTTGGGAATTCTGGGAAAAATAATGGGAATTTTGGGGGAAAAAATGGGAATTTTGGGGGAAAAAATGGGAATTTTTGGGCTATTTTCATTGAATTTTGGGGTTAATTTCATTAAAAATGGGGATTTTGGGGTTAATTGAATTTTGGGGTAAATTTCGTATTAAAAATTATGGGAATTTTGGGAATTTTGAGGGAAAAATGGGGATTTTGGGGGAAAAATGGGAAATTGGGAATTTTGGGGGAAATAATGGGAATTTTGGGGTTAATTTCATTGAAAAAATGGGAATTTTGGGGGAAATTTTGGGAATTTTGGGGTTAATTTCATTGAAAACTGGGGATTTTGGGAATTTTGGGGGAAAAAATGGGAATTTGGGATTTAATTCCAAACAAAAAATGGGAATTTTGGGTTTTAATTCCAACTTTAGATGGGAATTTGGGATTTAATTCCATTGAAAAATGGGAATTTTGGGATTTAATTCACCTTTTAAAGGGAATTTGGGGATTTAATTCCTGTTTTAATTGGGAATTTTGGGATTTAATTCCTGTTTTAAATGGGAATTTTGGGAATAATTTCATTGAAAAATGGGAATTTGGGGTGAATTCCAAATAAAAATTGGGAATTTGGGATTTAATTCACGTTTAAATGGGAATTTTGGGATTTAATTCCATCCAAAAATGGGAATTTTGGGGATTTTTCCCATTTTTTCCTGCAGAAAGAGCAATTCTGTCGGAATTGGAATTCCTGAAATCCAACCTGTCGGGAATTTGGGATTCTGGTGAGTTTGGGACTGTAACCCAATTTTTTTGGGAATTTCCACTTTTTCTGGTTTGGTTTTGGTGGAAATTGGGGAAAATGGATTTTTTTGTGTTTTGCTTCTTTTTTCCTGATTTTTCGCAGAATTCCTGATGGATTTTTGGGAAAAATAGAAAAATTTGTGGAAAAATGGGAAAATCTTGGGAAAAATTGGGAAAATCTTGGGAAAAAAAATGGAAAAATTTGGGAAAAAAATGGAAAAATTTGGGGGAAAAAGGAAAAATCTTGGGAAAAATTGGAAAATCCTGGAAAAAATGGAAAAATATTGGGAAAAAATGTGGAAAAAAATGGAAAAGTCTTGGGGGAAAATGGAAAAAAGGGAAAAATAGAAAAATCTTGGGAAAAAAATGGAAAAATTTTGGAAAAAACTGGGAAAATATTGGAAAAAAATGGAAAAATTCTGGGATAAAATGGGAAACTCTTGGGAAGATTGAAAAAATCTGGAAAAAAAAAGGAAAAATATGGGGAAAAAAGGGAAAAATCCTGGGAAAAAAAAGGAAAAATTTTGGGGAAAAAAATGGAAAAATCTTGGAAAAAATGGAAAAATTTTAGAAAAAATGGAAAAATTTTGGAACAGTCTGGAAAATTGGGGGGAACAAAAACACCTAGAAAAACTGGGGAAAAAAATGGAAAAAAAACTGGGAAAAACCTGGGAAAAAACTGGGGAAAAAGGAAAAAAATTCTGGGAAAAAAGTGGAAAAATCTGGAAAAAAAAATCTGGAAAAATCCTGGGAAAATTCTGGGGAAAAAATGGAAAAAAAATGGAAAAAAAAACTGGAAAAAATGGTTGGGGATGAACTGGGATGAACTGGGATTGAACTGGGATTGAACTGGGATGGACTGGGATGGACTGGGATGGAACTGGGAGGGACTGGGATGGACTGGGAGCACTGGCTGTACTGGTCCATACTGGTTTAACTGGTCCATACTGGTTTCTATCACTCCATACTGGTCCATACTGGTCTGTACTGGTCTATACTGGTCTATACTGGTGTAACTGGTCCATACTGGTCCACACTGGTCCATACTGCTTTATATCAGTCCATACTGGTCTGTACTGGTCCATACTGGTTTATACTATTCCATACTGGTCCAAACTGGTTTATACTGGGCCATACTGGTCCATACTGGTACATATTGGTTTGTATCAATCCATACTGGTCCATACTGGTCTATACTGGTCCATACTGGTCTATACTGGTCCATACTGGTCTATACTGGTTTATACTGGTTTGTACTGGTCTATACTGGTCCATACTGCTTTATATCAGTCCATACTGGTCCATACTGGTCCGTACTGGTTTATACTGGTCCATACTGGTTTATACTGGTCCATACTGGTCTGTACTGGTCTCTAACTGGTCCATACTGGTCCATACTGGTTTATACTGGTTTAACTGGTCCATACGGGTACATATTGGTTTGTATCAATCCATACTGGTCCATACTGGTCCGTACTGGTTTATACTGGTCCATACTGGTCCATACTGGTTTATACTGGTCCATACTGGTCCATACTGGTTTATACTGGTTTAACTGGTCCATACTGGTCCGTACTGGTCCATACGGGTACATATTGGTTTGTATCAATCCATACTGGTCATACTGGTCCGTACTGGTTTATACTGGTCCATACTGGTCTATACTGGTTTATACTGGTTTGTATTGGTCTATATTGGTCCATACTGGTCTCTAACTGGTCCATACTGGTCCATACTGGTCCCTACTGGTCCATACTGGTCCAAACTGGTTTATACTGGTCTCTAACTGGTTTTTACTGGTCCATATTGGTTTATAGTGGTCTGTACTGGTCTATACTGGTTTATATCAGTCTATGCTGGTCCATTCTGGTTCATACTGGTCTCTAACTGGTCCACACTGGTTTATACTGGTTTATATCAGTCCATACTGGTCCATATTGGTCCATACTGGTCCATACTGGTTTATACTGGTTCATACTGGTTTATACTGGTTCATACTGGTTTATATCGGTCCATACTGGTCCTTACTGGTCTCTAACTGGCCCATACTGGTCCATACTGGTCTATACTGGTCCATACTGGTCTATACTGGTCCATACTGGTTCATACTGGTCTATACTGGTCCATACTGGTTTATATCAGTCCATACTGGTCCATACTGGTTTATACTGGTCCGTACTGGTCTCTAACTGGTCCATACTGGTTTATACTGGTCCATACTGGTCCATACTGGTCCATACTGGTTTATACTGGTCCATACTGGTTTATACTGGTCCATACTGGTTTATACTGGTCCATACTGGTCCATACTGTTCCATACTGGTTTCTATCAATCCATACTGGTCCATACTGGTTTATACTGGTTTATACTGGTTTATACTGGTCCATACTGGTTTCTCCTCCCAGCCCAGCTCTCCCAGACTCAGCTGCACTTTGTGCTCCAACAGCACCAGCAGGAGCTGCAGGAGATCAGCGGTGAGTCCCCAAAATTCCCCAAAATTCCCCAAAATTCCCCAAAATTCCCCAAAAATTCCCAAAATTCCCAATAATTCCCAAAAATTCCCAAAGATTCCCAAAGATTCCACCCCAAAAATCCCCCAGAATTCCACCCAAAACACCCCAAAATTCCCTCAAAGTTCCAGCAGGAGCTGCAGGAGATCAGCGGTGAGTCCCCAAAATTCCCCAAAATTCCCAAAAATTCCCGAAATTCCCAATAATTGCCAAAGATTCCCATCTTTTCCCTGGGATTTCTCCCAATTTGCCCCTGATTTCCCCGGATTTTCCTGGTGTTTTCCGGGATTTTCCTGGTATTTTCCAGGATTTTCCTGGTGTTTTCTGGGATTTTCCTGGTATTTTCCAGGATTTTCCTGCTGTTTTCTGGGATTTTCCTGGGATTTTCCGGGATTTTTCTGGGATTTTCCTGCATTTTCCAGGATTTTTCCGGGATTTTTCCTAGGATTTCCCTGGATTGTCTGGTATTTTCCTGGTATTTCCCAGGATTTCCCAGGATTTTCCATGATTTTTCTGGGATTTTCCTGGGATTTCCCATGATTTTTCTGGGATTTCTCCCGGTATTTTCCCGCTATTTCCCATGATTTTCCTGGGATTTTTCCCAGCATTTCCCAGGATTTTTCCAGGATATTTCCTGATATTTCCCTGTATTTCCCATGATTTTTCCAGGATTTTTCCATGATTTTTCCAGGATTTTCCCCGTATTTCCCATGATTTTTCCGGGATTTTTCCATGATTTTCCTGTATTTCCTAGTATTTCCTGGTATTTTTCCAGGATTTTTCCGGGATTTTTCCCAGTCTTTCCTATGATTTTCCTCATATTTCCCATGATTTTTCTGGGATTTTTCCATGATTTTTCCTGTATTTCCTGCTATTTCCCATGCTTTTCCCAGGATTTTTCCAGGATATTTCCTGCTATTTCCCAGTATTTCCTGGTATTTTCCATGTTTCCCAATATTTCCCGTGATTTTTCCCAGTATTTCCCATGACTTTCCCGGGATATTTCCCATGATTTTTCTGGGATATTTCCCATGATTTTCCCATGATTTTTCCCTCTACTTCCCATGATTTTTCTGGGATTTTTCCATGATTTTTTCTGGAATTTTCCCATGATTTTTCTGGGATTTTTCCACGATATTTCCCATGATTTTACCATGATTTTTCCAGGATTTTCCTGGGATATTTCCCATGATTTTCCATGATTTTTCCAGGATTTTCCCATGATTTTTCTGGGACTTTCCCATGATTTTTCTGGGATTTTTCCAGGATTTTTCTGGGATTTTTCCAGGATATTTCCCATGATTTATTTTCCCACTATTTCCAGCTATTTCCCATGATTTTTCTGGGATATTTCCTGGTATTTCCCATGATTTTTTCTGGGATTTTCCCATGATTTTTCCGGGATTTTTCCATGATATTTCCCATGATTTTCCCATGATTTTTCCAGGATTTTCCCGGGATATTTCCCATGATTTTCCATGATTTTTCCTCTACTTCCCATGATTTTTCTGGGATTTTTCCAGGATTTTTCCGGGATTTTTCCAGGATATTTCCCATGATTTATTTTCCCACTATTTCCAGCTATTTCCCATTATTTTCCCGTGATTTTCCCATGATTTTTCCGGGACTTTTCCGGGATATTTCCCACATTTCCCACGTTTCCCCGCAGAGCTGCTGTGCCGCTCGGTCGGGAATTCCCGGAATTGTCCTTCCGGCTGGAAATCCCACGGGAGAAGCTGCTTTGGGATTTCCCAGCTGGGGCTGGGCTGGAGTGAGGCCAGGAATGCCTGCAGGGAGCTCGGGGCTGAGCTGGTGGTCATCGAGAGCGAGGAGGAGCAGGTGAGGATCCCAAATCCCAAAAATCCCAAATCCCAAAAATCCTGAAATCCCAAAGCCTGAAATCGCAAAAATCCCAAATCGCAAAAATCGCAAAATCCCAAAAATCCCAAAGCCTGAAATCCCCAAAATCCAAAAAATCCCAAAGCCCAAAAATCCTGAAATCCCAAAAATCCCAAAAATCCCAAATCCCAAAGCTCAGCGCTGCCTGCAGGGAGCTCGGGGCTGAGCTGGTGGTCATCGACAGCGAGGAGGAGCAGGTGGGGATCCCAAAGCCCAAAAATCCCAAAGCCCAAAAATCCTGAAACCCCAAAAATCCCAAAGCTTGAAATCCCCAAAATCCCAAAAATCCCAAAGCCCAAAAATCCTGAAATCCCCAAAACCCCAAATCGCAAAAATCCTGAAATCCCAAAGCCTGAAATCGCAAAAATCCCAAATCCCAAATCCCAAAAATCCCAAATCGCAAAAATCCCAAAAATCCCAAAGCCTGAAAGCCCAAAAATCCTGAAATTCCAAAAATCCTGAAATTCCAAAAATCCCAAAGCCTGAAATCCCCAAAAGCCCAAAAATCCCAAAGCCCAAAAATCCCAAATCCCAAAAATCCCAAAGCCTGAAATCCCCAAAATCCCAAAAATCCCAAAAATCCCAAATCCCAAAATCCCAAAAATCCCAAACTATCCCAAAGCTCAGCACTGCCTGCAGAGCTCGGGGCAGAGCTGGTGGTGATCGAGAGCGAGGAGGAGCAGGTTTGGGATCCTAAAATGTCCCCAGAAATCCCAAAGCCCAAAAATCCCAAAACCCCAAAGCCCAAATCCCAAAAATCCCAAAGCCCAAAAATCCTGAAATCCCAAAAATCCCAAAGCCAGAAATCCCCAAAAGCCCAAAAATCCCAAATCCCAAAAATCCCAAATCCCAAAAATCCCAAATCCCAAAAATCCCAAAATCCCTGAAATCCCAAATTCCAAAAATCCTGAAGTCCCAGAAATCCCAAAGCCCAAAAATCCTGAAATCCTAAAAATCCCAAAGCCTGAAATCCCCAAAATCCAAAAAATCCCAAAGCCCAAAAATCCTGAAAGCCCAAAAATCGCAAAATCCCAAATCGCAAAAATCGCAAAATCCCAAAAATTCCAAATCACAAAATATCCCCAAAATATCTCAAAACTCAGAGCTCAGGGCAGAGCTGGTGGTGATCGAGAGTGAGGAGGAGCAGGTGGGGAACACAGATCCCAAAAATCCTGAAATCCCAAATCCCAGATCCCAAAAATCCTGAAATCCCAAAAATCCCAACGCCTGAAATCCCCAAAATCCCAAAAATTCCGAAGCCCAAAAATCCTGAAATCCCAAAATCCCAAATCCTGAAATCCCCAAACTCCCCAAATCCTAAATCCCAAACCCCAAAAACCTCAAATCCCCAAACCCCCAAATCCCAAACTCCTCAAATCCCCAAACCCCAAATCCTAAAATCCCCAAACCCCAAACTCCCCAAACCTCAAACTCCAAATCCCCAACCCCAAATCCTAAACTCCTCTAATCCCCAAATCCCCCAAATCCCAAACTCCCCAAAACCCCAAACCCCAAATCCCCAAAACTCCCAAATCCCCAAACCCCAAAACCCCAAACCCCAAATCCCCAAATCAATCCAAATCCCAAATCCCAAACCCAAAATCCCATCCCAAACCCCAAACCCCAAATCCCCAAAACCCCAAATCCCAAACCCCAAACCCAAAATCCCCAAACTCCCCAAATCCCCAAAGCCCAAACCCCAAAATCCCCAAAGCCCAAATGCCCAAAACTCCCAAATCCCCAAACTCCCCAAACCCCAAAACCCCAAACTGCAAACTCCCCAAATCCCAAAATCCCCAAAACCCCAAAATCCCAAACCCCCCAAATCCCAAAATCCCCAAACCCCAAACCACCAAATCCCCAAACTCCCCAAATCCCCAAATTCCCTAAATCCCCAAATCCCAAAACCCCGAAATCCCAAAACCCCCAAATCCCAAACTCCCTAACCCCCCAAATCCCAAACCCCAAATCCCCAAATCCCAAAATCCCCAAACTCCCCAAATCCCAAACCTCAAATCCCCAAAAACCCCAAATCCCAAACCCCAAACCCAAAATCCCCAAACTCCCCAAAATCCCCAAAGCCCAAAAACACCAAACCCCAAATCCCCAAACCCCAAACCCCAAAATCCCCAAACTCCCCAAATCCCCAAATTCCCTAAATCCCCAAATCCCAAAACCCCGAAATCCCAAAACCCCCAAATCCCAAACTCCCTAACCCCCCAAATCCCAAACTCTCAAATCCCAAACTCCCCAAATCGCAAAACCGCAAACCCCAAAATCCCAAACCCCAAATCCCAAAATCCCCAAACCCCCAAACTCCCCAAATCCCAAACTTCCAAATTCCCAAATCCCAAAATACCCAAACCCCTAAATTCCCAAACTCCAAACTCCCCAAACCCCAAACCACCAAATCCCAAATCCCAAAATCCCCAAACTCCCCAAACTCCCCAAACTGCAAAACCCCCAAACTCCCCAAACCCCAAATCTTAAAATCCCCAAATCCTTAAAACTCCAAATCCCCAAACCCCAAACTCCCCAAAACCTCAAACTCCAAAACCCAAAATCCCCAAAACCCCAAACCCCAAAATCCCAAACCCCAAAACCCCAAATCCCCAAACCCCAAACCTCAAACACCCCAAATCCCAAACTCCTCAAATCCCCAAACCCCAAATCTCGAAATCCTTAAAACTCCAAAATCCCAAACTCCTCAAACCCCAAACTCCAAACCCCAAACCCCAAATCCCATTATTTTGGGGTTTCTGTTGTAGGATTTCCTGCTGCAGAACCTGAACCGCAGCCAATCCTACTGGATCGGGGTCAGCGACCAGCAGCAGGAGGGGAAATGGGTTTGGGTCAGCGGGAACCCCAAATTCCGGTAAAACCCCAAAAAAACCCAAAAATTCCGGGAAAAACCCGAATTCTGGGAACAACCCCAAATGTGGGAACAACCCCAAATTCCGGTAAAACCCCAAAAAACCCCAAATTCCGGGAAAACCCCAAAAATTCCCAAAAAACCCTAATTCTGGGAAAACCCCAAATATGGGAACAACCCCAAATTCCGGTAAAACCCAAAAAATTCCCAAAAAAACCCAAAAATTCCGGGAAAAACCCGAATTCTGGGAACAACCCCAAATATGGGAACAACCCCAAATTCCGGTAAAACCCCAAAAAACCCCAAAAATTCTGGGAAAAACCCTAATTTTGGGAACAACCCCAATTATGGGAACAACCCCAAATTCCGGTAAAACCCCAAAGATTTCCAAAAAACCCAAATTCTGGGAAAAACCCTAATTCTGGGAAAAATCCCAAATTCTGGTAACAACCCCAAAGATTCCCAAAAAACCTTAATTCTGGGAACAACCCCAAATTCCGGTAAAACCCCAAAGATTGCCAAAAAACCCAAATTCTGGGAAAACCCTAATTCCGGTAAAACCCCAAAAATTCCCAAAAGACCCAAATTCCGGGAAAACCCCAAAGATTCTGGGAAAACCCCAAATTCTGGGAAAACCCCAAATTCTGGGAAAAATCCTAATAGTTCCGGGAAAACCCCAAAAATTCCAGGAAAAACCCAAATATGGGAAAAACCCAAATAACTCTGGGAAAAACCCAAATAATTCCGGGAAAACCCCAAATATGGGAAAAACCCAAATTCTGGGAAAACCCCAAAAATTCCGGGAAAAACCTTAATTCTGGGAACAACCCCAAATATGGGAAAAACCACAAATTCTGGTGAAAGTCAAAAAAATTCCGGGAAAACCCCAAATTCTGGGAAAACCCTGAATATGGGAAAAACCCAAGTAATTCCGGGAAAAACCCCAAATTCCAGGAAAACCCCAAATTCCAGGAAAAACCCCAAATATGGGAAAAACCCCAAAAATTCCGGTAAAACCCCGAAGAATTCCAGTAAAACCCCAAATTCCGGGAAAAACCCCAAAAATTCCGGGAAAAACCCCAAATATGGGAAAAAAACCAAATTCTGGGAACAATTTCCCAATTTTCCCATTTTCCCAATTTTTCCCAATTTTCCCCAATTTTCCCCCAATTTTCCTCTATTTTCCCCAATTTCCCCCATTTTTTTATGTCCCAATTTTCCCCAATTTTCCCCTTTTTCCCATTTTCCCCTATTTTCCCAATTTTCCCAATTTTCCCAGTTTTCCCAACTTTCCCCAATTTTTCCCAATTTTCCCAACTTTCCCCAATTTTTCCCAATTTCCCCCACTTTTCCTGTTTTCCCAATTTTCTCCCAATTTCCCCCAATTTCCCCCATTTTTTTATGCCCCAAATTTTCCCCATTTTTTTCCCAATTTCCCCCAATTTTCCCCATTTTTTAATGTCCCAAATTTTCCCCAATTTTCCCCAATTTTTCCATTTTCCCCATTTTTCCCTATTTTCCCAATTTCCCCCAATTTTCCCCTATTTTCCCTTTTTTTATGTCCCCAATTTTCCCCATTTTTATGTCCCAAATTTTTCCCCAATTTTTCCCCAATTTTTCCCATTTTCCCCAAATTTCCCCACTTTCCCATTTTCCCAATTTTCCCAAATTTCCCCCCAATTTTCCCCATTTTTTATGCCCCAATTCTTTCCATTTTCCCCAAATTCCCTGATTTTCCCGTTTTTCCCATTTTTCCCAATTTTCCCAAATTTCCCAATTTCCCCAATTTTCCCATTTTCCCCAATTTTCCCAATTTTCCATTTTCCCTTTTTTCCCCAATTTTCCATTTTCCCTTTTTTCCCTATTTTTCCATTTTTCCATTTTCCCCAATTTTTCCCCAATTTTCCCCCAATTTTCCCAATTTTCCTGATTTTCCCAATTTTTCATTTTCCCTTTTTTCCCTATTTTTCCATTTTTCCATTTTCCCCAATTTTTCCCCAATTTTCCCCATTTTTTTATGTCCCAAATTTCCCCTATTTTTCCCGATTTTCCCAATTTTCCCAAATTTCCCGATTTTCCCAATTTTCCCATTTTTTCCCCAGTTTCTGGGACGTCTGGAGCTCTGATCCTGCCCGGGAGCAGAAGGACTGTGGAGCCATCGGGCCGAGAGGCTTTTGGGTCAACGAGTTCTGTTCCCGAAAAATCCCCTGGGTCTGTGAGAAACCCTGGAATTGCTGAATTTAACCCAAAATTCCCGAAATCCCAAAAATTCCGGGGAAAAAATATGGGATTTTAACACCCCTGGGTCTGTGAGAAACCCTGGAATTGCTGAAATTCCCGAAAATTCCCCAAAAATGGGATTTGTAATCCTCTGGGTGTGTGAGAAACCCTGGAACTGCTGAAAATCCCGAAAATCCCCGAAATTCCCAAAAAAAATATGGGATTTTAACACCTCTGGATTTGTGAGAAACCCTGGAACTGCTGAAATCCCAAAAATTCCAAAAATTCTGAGAAAAAAAATGGGATTTTAACACCCCTGGATCTGTGAGAAACCCTGGAATTGCTGAATTTACCCCAAAAATTCCCCAAAAAAATGGGATTTGTAATCCCCTGGGTCTGTGAGAAACCCTGGAACTGCTGAAATCCTGAAAATTCCTGAAATTCCCCCCAAAAAAAATGGGATTTTAACACCCCTGGATCTGTGAGAAACCCTGGAATTGCTGAAATCCCGAAAATTCCTAAAAAAACAATGTGGGATTTGTAATCCCCTGGGTCTGTGAGAAACCCTGGAATTGCTGAATTTACCCCAAAAATTCCCTAAAAAATGGGATTTTAACAACCCTGGGTCTGTGAGAAACCCTGGAACTGCTGAAATCCTGAAAATTCCCAAAAAAACAATGGGATTTGTAATCCCCTGGATCTGTGAGAAATCCTGGAATTGCAGAAATCCCGAAAATTCCTGAAATTCCCCCCAAAAAAAAAGGGATTTATAATTCCCTGGATCTGTGAGAAACCCTGGAATTGCTGAATTTACCCCAAAATTCCCCCAAAAAAATGGGATTTATGATCCTCTGGATTTGTGAGAAACCCTGGAACTGCTGAAATCCCAAAAATTCCCCCAAAAAAATGGGATTTGTAATTCTCTGGATCTGTGAGAAACCCTGGAATTGCTGAAATCCTGAAAATTCCTGAAATTCCCCCCAAAAAAAAGGGATTTATAATTCCCTGGATCTGTGAGAAACCCTGGAATTGCTGAATTTACCCCAAAAATTCCAAAAATTCCCTAAAAAAATTATGGGATTTGTAATTCTCTGGGTGTGTGAGAAACCCTGGAACTGCTGAAATTCCCGAAAATCCCTGAAATTCCCCCCAAAAAAATGGGATTTTAACACCCCTGGATCTGTGAGAAACCCTGGAATTGCTGAAATTCCCGAAAATTCCAAAAATTCCCAAAAAACAATGGGATTTGTAATTCTCTGGGTGTGAGAAACCCTGGAATTGCTGAAATTCCCGAAAATTCCAAAAATTCCGAGAAAAAAATATGGGATTTGTAATTTTCTGGATCTGTGAGAAACCCTGGAACTGGTGAAATCCTGAAAATTCCAGAAATTCCCTAAAAAAATATGGGATTTTAACACCCCTGGGTCTGTGAGAAACCCTGGAATTGCTGAAATTCCCAAAAATTCCCCAAAAAAAAGGGATTTTTAATCCTCTGGATCTGTGAGAAACCCTGGAATTGCTGAATTTAACCCAAAATTCCCCAAAATTCCCTAAAAAAAATGGGATTTGTAATCCCCTGGATCTGTGAGAAACCCTGGAACTGCTGAAAATCCCGAAAATTTCCAAAAAAACAATGGGATTTGTAATCCTCTGGACCTGTGAGAAACCTTGGAATTGCTGAAATTCCCGAAAATCCCCAAAATTCCCAAAAAAAATATGGGATTTTAACACCTCTAGATCTGTGAGAAACCCTGGAACTGCTGAAATTCCCGAAAATCCCCGAAATTCCCAAAAAAAATTATGGGATTTGTAATCCTCTGGATCTGTGAGAAACCCTGGAATTGCTGAAATCCTGAAAATCCCTGAAATTCCCAAAAAAAAAAAGGGATTTGTACAGTGCTGGATCTGTGAGAAACCCTGGAACTGGTGAAATCCTGAAAATTCCAGAAATTCCCTAAAAAAAAAATGGGATTTGTAAACTGTTGGGTGTGGGAGAAACCCTGGAATTGCTGAATTTACCCCAAGAATTTCCAAAAATTCCCCAAAAAACCCCTGGAATTGCTGAATTTACCCCAAAAATTCGCTAAAAAAAAACTGGAATTGCTGAATTTACCCCAAAAATTCCCTAAAAAAACGCTGGATTTGCTGAAATTCCCAAAAATTCCCTAAAAAACTCCTGGAATTGCTGAATTTACCCCAAAAATTCCAAAGAGCACCACGAGAAACCCCAAAATTCCTGCCTGGAACCCCAAAATCTGTGCCCAAAGTGTCCCCAAGGTGTCCCCAATGTCCCCAACGTGTCCCCAAGGGGGGGTGACAAACCCCAAAGTGTCCCCAAAGTGTCCCCAAGGGAGGTGGCAGTGCCCAGTGTCCCCAAGGTGTCCCCAAAATGTCCCCAGAGTGTCCCAAAGTGACCTCAAAGTGTCTCCAGAATGTCCCCAAGGGGGGGGTGACAAACCCCAGTGTCCCCAAGGTGTCCCCAACTGTCCCCAAAGTGACCCCAGAGTGTCCCCAGGGTGTCCCCAAGGGTGGGTGACAAACCCCAGAGTGTCCCGAACTGTCCCCAAGGGAGGTGGCAGTGCCCAGTATCCCCAAAGTGTCCCCAAATGTCCCCAGGATGTCCCCATTGTGTCCCCACGGCCCTGCCGTGCTGTCCCTGTCCCCAAAGTGTCCCCAAAGTGTCCCCAAAGTGTCCCAAAGTTACCTCAAAGTGTCCCCAGATGTCCCCAGGGGAGGGTGACAAACCCCAAAGTGTCCCCAGAATGACCCCAAGTGTCCCCAAGATGTCCCAAAGTGACCTCAAAGTGTCCCCAAATGTCCCCAGCGTGTCCCCAAGGGAGGTGGCAGTGCCCAGAGTGTCCCCAAACATCCCCATTGTGTCCCCAAGGTGTCCCCAAATGTCCCCAAGGTGTCCCCAGGGCTGTCCCACTTCCCCCCCCCATTAATGTCACCAAACGCCACTTGGGGACATCAGAGCTCTTTATTCCCACGGGGTGGCAGTGCCACCAGTGTCCCCAGAGTGTCCCCAGATGTCCCCTGGGGAGGGTGGCAGTGCTCAAAGTGTCCCCAGAGTGTCACCTGAGGGGGGTGGCAGTGCCCAGAGTGTCCCCAGGTTGTCCCCTGCCACCCCTTGGGGCCACTGGGTGACACTTGGTGACATTTGGTGACACTCAGGTGACATCAGGTGACACCCAGGTGACACTCAGGTGACACCCAGGTGACAGTGATGACGTCACAGATGATACCAGGTGATACTCAGGTGACATTTGGTGACACTGATGATGTCACAGGTGACATCAGGTGACACTCAAGTGACACTTGGTGACACTGATGACATCACACAGACACCGACCCCTCCCGGAAGTCACTCAGGTGACACTCAGGTGACACTGATGACGTCACAGGTGACATTTGGTGACACTCAGGTGACACTGATGACGTCACACAGACACCGACCCCTCCCGGAAGTCACTCAGTGACACTCAGGTGACACTCAGGTGACACTCAGGTGACATCAGGTGACACTGATGACGTCACACGGACACCGACCCCTCCCGGAAGTCACTTGGCCCCAGCAGGGCGTTGACAAGGACAGGGTGGCCTTGGTGACACTCGGCCTGCGCCGCCCTCAGCGCTGCCACCACCCTGGCCCTGATGTCCCCAGCCATGTCCCCGTTGTCACCAGCGTTGTCACCAGCGTTGTCACCAGTGTTGTCACCGTTGTCACCCGGGCTGTCCAGCAGGAACCCTCGGCCGCCCAGCGCCGCTGCCACCAGGTGGTAGTCTGGGGACAGAGTGGCATTGTCACCTCCCTGGGATGGCACTGTCACCATTGATGGCATTGTCACCACTGGGAGTGGCATTGTCACCTCTCTGCGGTGGCATTGTCACCTCCCTGGGATGGCATTGTCACCAGGGGGACAGGGTGATGAAGGGTGGCATTGTCACCGCTGGGAGTGGCATTGTCACCATCCTGGGATGGCACTGTCACCTCCCTGGGGGTGACAGTGTGACCGGGGGGACAGGTGGCATTGTCACCTCCAGGGAGGCGGACAGGGGATGGCACTGTCACCTCCCTGGAGTGGCACTGTCACCATCCTGAGGTGGCATTGTCACCAGGGGGTGGCATTGTCACCGCTGGGAGTGGCACCCCCCTGGTCACCGTGGGTCACTGCTCAGTGGTCAGTTGGTCACTCAGTGGTCACTCTGTGGTCAGTTGGTCACTCACTGGTCACTCAGTGGTCAGTTGGTCACTCAGTGGTTAGTGGTCACTCAGTGGTCACTATGGGTCACTCTGGTCAGTTGGTCACTCAGTGGTCACTCAGTGGTCACTCAGTGGTCAGTTGGTCATTTGGTCGCTCAGTGGTCACTCAGTTGGTCACCCGGTCACTCAGTGGTCACTCAGTGGTCACTCAGTGGTCACTCAGTGGTTACTCAGTGGTCACTCAGTGGTCACTCAGTGGTCAGTTGGTCAGTTGGTCAGTCAGTGCTCATTGTGGGTCAGTCCCTGGTCACTCAGTGGTCACTCAGTGGTCACTCAGTTGGTCACTCAGTGGTCAGTTGGTCAGTTGGTCACTCACTGGTCACTCAGTGGTCAGTTGGTCACTCACCGCTGTACCGGAGGCTGCAGCCCACAGCGCTGCCCAGCAGGGGGAGCTGCTGTCCCCAGTCACTCAGTGCTCACTGTGGGTCACTGTGGGTCAGTTGGTCACTCAGTGGTCACTCAGCGGTCAGTTGGTCAGTTGGTCACTCAGTGGTCACTGTCGGTCACTCAGTGGTCAGTTGGTCACTCAGTGGTCACTCACCGCTGTATCTCAGGCTGCAGCCCACAGCACTGCCCAGCAGGGGGAGCTGCTGTCCCCAGTCACTCAGTGCTCACTGTTAGTCACTATGGGTCAGTTGGTCAGTTGGTCAGTTGGTCACTCAATGGTCAGTTGGTCACTCAGTGCTCACTGTTAGTCAGTTGGTCACTCAGTGGTCAGTTGGTCAGTTGGTCACTCAGTGGTCACTCACCGCTGTATCTCAGGCCGCAGCCCACAGCGCTGCCCAGCAGGGGGAGCTGCTGTCCCCAGCCAGTCAGTGCTCACTGTGGGTCACTCAGTGGTCACTCAATGGTCACTCAGTGGTCACTATGGGTCAGTTGGTCAGTTGGTCACTCAGTGGTCACTCACCGCTGTATCTCAGGCTGCAGCCCACCGCGCTGCCCAGCAGGGGGAGCTGCTGTCCCCAGTCACTCAGTGCTCACTGTTAGTCAGTTGGTCACTCAGTGGTCAGTTGGTCAGTTGGTCACTCAGTGGTCAGTTGGTCACTCACCGCTGTATCTCAGGCTGCAGCCCACCGCGCTGCCCAGCAGGGGGAGCTGCTGTCCCCAGTCAGTGCTCACTGTTAGTCAGTTGGTCACTCAGCTGTCACTCAGCGGTCAGTTGGTCAGTTGGTCACTCAGTGGTCACTCACCGCTGTATCTCAGGCCGCAGCCCACAGCACTGCCCAGCAGGGGGAGCTGCTCGCGGCTGATCTGAGTCCAACCTGCGTCGTTGCCAACCAGAGCGATCACTGCCACCTGCGGGGACACGGGGACAGCGGGGGGACAGTGTCAGACAGCATGGGGACAGCGGGGGACAGCGTGAGACAGCATGGGGACAGCCTGGGGACACGGGGACAGCATGGGGACAGCCTGGGGACACTCTGAGGATGGCCAGGGGACACGGGGACAGCCAGGGGACAGGGGACAGCCAGGGGACACTCTGGGGACAGCTAGAGGACACATGGGGACAGCAGGGGACAGCCAGGGGACACCCTGGGGACAGCCGGGGACAGATGGGGACAGGGAGGGGACAGTGTCAGACACCCTGGGGACAGCCAGGGGACAGATGGGGACACAGGGGACAGGGACAGGTGACAGTGTGACACCCCGGAAGAGGGACAAGTGACAGCCAGGGACAGGGATGGGGACAGGTGACACCCCCAGGGCCCCACCCAGTGACAATGACAGGTGACAATGACAGTGGCAGTGACAATGACAATGACAGGTGACAGGTGACACAGACAGGTGACAATAACAATGACACTGACAGGTGACAGTGACAGTGACAATGACCTTGTGTCTCACGAAGGTGTCAAACTCCATGACGCTGAAGCCCAGAGATCCATCGCCGTACAGAACCCACACCTGACAGTGTCCCCAAGTGTCACCAATGTCACCAAATGCCACCTGGGGGACACTGGGGACACACTGACCCCAAAGCCCCCAGGGCCACCACCTTCCGTGTCCCCCCTGCCCTTATCCCAATGTCCCCAGTGTCCCCAAATCCCCAATGTCCCCAAATCCTCAATGTCCCCAATGTCCCCAGTGTCCCAATGTCCTCAATGTCCCCATTATCCTAAATGTCCCCAGTGCCCCCAATGTCCCCAATGTCCCCAAATCCTCAATGTCCCCAATGTCCCCAATCTCCCCAAATCCCAAATGTTTCCACAATGTCCCCATTAATGTCCCTGCTGTCCCCAATATCCCCAATGTCCCCAATGTCCCAAATGTTCCCAATGTCCCTATTCTGCCCAATGTCCCCATTAATGTCCCCAATGTCCCCAATGCCCCCAATGTCCCCAAATGTCCCCAATATCCCCAATGTCCCCATTATCCTAAATGCCCCCAAATGTTCCCAATGTCCCCAATGTCCACATTAATGTCCCCAATGTCCCCAAATCCCCAATATCCTCAATGTCCCCAATGTCCCCAATGTCCCCAGTGTCCCCAAATCGCCAATGTCCCCAGTGTCCCAATGTCCCCAATGTCCCCAGTGTCCCCAAATCCCCAATGTCCCCAATGTCCCCAGTGTCCCCAGTGTCACCTCAGCCTCAGGACGGCACAGTTTGGCTCCAAGCGCGAAGCCACCGCCGACGCCCAGCGTGCCGAAGGGACCTGTGGGGACAGTGTGGGGACAGTGAGGGGACAGCGAGGGGACAGCATGGGGACAATGTGGGGACAGTGTGGGGACAATGTGGGGACAGTGAGGGGACAGTGTGGGGACAGTGAGGGGACAGTGTGGGGACAGTGTGGGGACAATGTGGGGACAGCAGGGACAGCATGGGGACAGCAGTGCCACATTGCCAGGATGTCACCAGGCCATGTGACATGTGCAGCCAGCCATGTCCCCACAGGGGCTGGCCATGTCCCCATGGTGTCCCCATGGTGTCCCCTCGCTGTCCCCTCACTGTCCCCTCCCAGATGACCATACCAGGGTCCAGCCATGTCCCCATGCTGTCCCCACATTGTCACCTCACTGTCCCCTCACTGTCCCCTCTCTGTGACCATACCAGGGTCTGGCCATGTCCCCACATTGTCCCCACACTGTCCCCACACTGTCCCCACACTGTCCCCACACTGTCCCCTCCCAGATGACCACACCAGGGTCCAGCCATGTCCCCATGCTGTCCCCTCCCTGTCCCCTCTCAGTGACCATACCAGTGTCCAGCCATGTCCCCTCCCTGTCCCCACGCTGTCCCCTCCCTGTCCCCACGCTGTCCCCTCACTGTCCCCTCCCAGTGACCATACCAGGGTCCAGCCAGGCCAGTGGCCACCGTGGCCACAAGGTCACCTCACTGTCCCCAAACTGTCCCCTCCCAGTGACCATACCAGTGTCCAGCCATGTCCCCTCATTGTCCCCATGCTGTCCCCACCCTGTCCCCTCACTGTCCCCCCCAGTGACCATACCAGGGTCCAGCCAGGCCAGTGGCCGCCATGGCCACAAGGTCACCTCACTGTCCCCATCCTGTCTCGTCCCAGTGACCATACCAGGGTCCAGCCATGTCCCCTCACTGTCCCCACGCTGTCCCCTCCCTGTCCCCTCCCTGTCCCCTCCTTGTCCCCTCACTGTCCCCTCCCAGTGACCATACCAGTGTCCAGCCATGTCCCCTCGCTGTCCCCACACTGTCCCCTCACTGTCCTCTCCCAGTGACCATACGAGGGTCCAGCCAGGCCAGTGGCCACCGTGGCTGGACGGTGTAAGTCGCAGTGGCCACAAAGTCACCTCACTGTCCCCATGCTGTCCCTTCCCGGTGACCATACCAGTGTCCAGCCATGTCCCCACACTGTCCCCACCCTGTCCCCTCACTGTCCCCTCCCAGTGACCATACCAGGGTCTGGCCATGTCCCCACATTGTCCCCACATTGTCCACACCCTGTCCCCTCCAGATGACCATACCAGGGTCCAGCCATGTCCCCACACTGTCCCCACATTGTCCCCACCCTGTCCCCTCCAGGTGACCATACCAGGGTCCAGCCAGGCCAGTGGCCACCGTGGCTGGACGGTGTAAGTCGCAGTGGCCACAAAGTCACCACACTGTCCCCATGCTGTCCCCTCCCAGTGACCATACCAGTGTCCAGCTATGTCCCCTCACTGTCCCCTCCCTGTCCCCATGCTGTCCCCTCACTGTCCCCTCCTGGTGACCATACCAGGGTCCAGCCAGGCCAGTTGCCACCGTGGCCACAAGGTCACCTCACTGTCCCCATCCTGTCCCCTCCCAGATGACCATACCAGTGTCCAGCCATGTCCCCATGCTGTCCCCAAACTGTCCCCTCACTGTCCTCTCCCAGTGACCATACCAGTGTCCAGCCATGTCCCCAGACTGTCCCCTCACTGTCACCTCACTGTCCCCTCCAGATGACCATACCAGGGTCCAGCCATGTCCCCACATTGTCCCCACACTGTCCCCTCCCTGTCCCCACATTGTCCCCTCACTGTCCCCTCCTGGTGACCATACCAGGGTCCAGCCAGGCCAGTGGCCACTGTGGCCACAAGGTCACCTCACTGTCCCCACACTGTCCCCTCCCAGATGACCATACCAGTGTCCAGCCATGTCCCCTCACTGTCCCCACGCTGTCCCCACACTGTCCCCCCCAGTGACCATACCAGGGTCCAGCCAGGCCAGTGGCCGCCGTGGCCACAAAGTCACCTCACTGTCCCCATCCTGTCCCCTCCCAGTGACCATACCAGTGTCCAGCCATGTCCCCTCACTGTCCCCATGCTGTCCCCATGCTGTCCCCACATTGTCCCCTCATTGTCCCCTCCCGGTGACCATACCAGGGTCCAGCCAGGCCAGTGGCCGCCGTGGCCACAAAGTCACCTCACTGTCCCCATGCTGTCCCCTCCCAGTGACCATACCAGGGTCCAGCCATGTCCCCATGCTGTCCCCACACTGTCCCCACCCTGTCCCCTCCCTGTCCCCTCCCAGTGACCATACCAGGGTCCAGCCATGTCCCCTCCCTGTCCCCACCCTGTCCCCTCCCTGTCCCCACACTGTCCCCTCCCTGTCCCCATGCTGTCCCCTCCCTGTCCCCTCCCGGTGACCATACCAGGGTCCAGCCAGGCCAGTGGCCGCCGTGGCCGGACGGTGTAAGCGGCGGTGGCCACAAAGTCCCCTCCGTCGGCCACCAGCAGGCTGTGGGGTGGCAGCACGCTGTCCAGGCACTGCAGCAGCGCCAGCGGGTTGAGGTGACATGGAGGGGACAGTGCGGCCTTGGCCCTGGGGACAGAGTGGGGGGAAATGGGGGGAAATGGGGGAAAAAATGGGGAAATGGGGAAAATAATGGGGAAAATGGGGGAATGGGAAAATGGGGAAAATGTGGGAAAAATTGGCAAAATGGGGAAAAATGGGGAAAAAATGGGGAGTGAGGTGGGTGTGACCCCAAAAGTCCCATCCCTGTCCCCAATGTCCCCAATGTCCCCAATATCCCCAATGTCCCCATTGTCCCCAATATCACCAATATCTCCAATGTCCCCAGTGTCCCCAATGTCCCAACCTCCCCAATGTCCCCAATATCTCCAATATCCCCAGGTGTCCCCAATGTCCCCACTGTCCCCAGTGTCCCCACTGTCCCCAATGTCCCCAATGTCCCCAATGTCCCCTCACCTGTTCTGCCGCTCCTTGTCCCTCTCGGCCTCCTGCAGCCTCTGCAGCCACTCCTGGGGACACAAGAAGCCCTGCAGGCTCCTGGCCAAAGCCACCACGAAGGAGGCGGGGTCACCTGGGGGACAGCGGTGTCACCTGGGGTGGCCTGGAGGGGACAATCCTGAACGGCCGCCGTTCGAGCTCAAAAATGGCCACAAAAATGGCCTCAAAAATGGCCCAAAAATGGCCCCAAAAAGGATCAGTTTGACCCTAAAAATGGCCCCAAAATGGCATCAATCTGACCCCAAAAATGGCCCCAAAAATGGCCCCAAAAATGGCCTCAAAAATGGCTCCAAATGGCCCCAAAAATGGCCTCAAAATGGCATCAGTCTGACCCGAAAATTGGCCCCAAATGGCCTAAAAAATGGCCCCAAAATGAATCAGTTTGACCCCAAAAATGGCCCCAAAAATGACCCCAAAAATGGCTCCAAATGGCCCCAAAAATGGCTCCAAATGGCCCCAAAAATGACCCCAAAATGGCATCAGTCTGACCCCAAAAATGGCCCCAAAAATGGCCCCAAAATGCCCCTAAACTGCCTCTGTTTGACCCCAAAAATGGCCCCAAATGGCCTCAAAAAGGGCCCCAAATGGCCCCAAAAATGGATCAGTTTGACCCCAAAAATGGCCCCAAATGGCATCAATCTGACCCCAAAAATGGCCCCAAAAATGGCCCAAAATGGCCCCAAAATGGCCCCAAATAGCCCCAAAATGGCCCCAAAAATGGTCCCAAAATGGCCCAAAAATGGCTCAGTTTGACCCCAAAAATGGCTCCAAATGGCCCCAAAAATGGCCCCAAAATGGCTCCGTTTGACCCCAAAAATGGCTCCAAAAATGGCCCCAAATGGATCAGTTTGACCCCAAAAATGGCCCCAAAAATGACCCCAAAAATGGCCCCAAAAATGGCCTCAAAATGGCCTCAAAAATGGCCTCAAATGGCCTCAAATGGCCCCAAAAATGGCCCCAAAAATGGCCTCAAATGGCCCCAAAAATGGCCCCAAAATGGCACCAAAATGGATCAGTCTGACCCTAAAAATGGCCCCAAAATGGTTCGGTTTGACCCCAAAAATGGCCCAAAATGACCCCAAAAATGGCCCGAAAAATGGCCCCAAAAATGGCCTCAAAATGGCATCAGTCTGACCCCAAAAATGGCCCCAAATGGCCTCAAAAATGGCCCCAAAATTGGCCCCAAAATTGGCCCCAAAAATGGCCCCAAATGGCCTCAATTTGACCCCAAACCAACTCATTCTGACCCCAAATCATGTCATTAATGTCCCCAAAGTCCCCAATGTCCCCAGTGTCCGCAATGTCCCCAATGTCCCCAACGTCCCCAATGTTCTTCAAGTCCCCAACGTCCCCAATGTCCCCAATGTCTCCAAATTCCCAACATCCCCAATGTTCCAATGTCCCCAATGTCCCTAATGTCTGCAATATCCCCAATGTCCCTAATGTCCCCAATGTCCCCAGTGTCCCTCGCCCTGCATGGCCATCGTTGGTCTCCAGAACACGTCCAAGTTCCTGAGCAGCTGTTGTCCCCAAACTCCCCAATGTCCCCAACGTCCCCAACATCCCCAATGTCCCCAATGTCCCCAACGTCCCCAACATTCCCATTGTCCCCAGTGTCCCCAATGTCCTCAATGTCCCCAACATCCCCAACGTCCCCAACGTCCCCAATGTCCCCGCTGTCCCCTCACCCTGCACGGCCATCGTTGGTCTCCAGAACACGTCCGAGTTCCTGAGCAGCTGTGACCGGTCAGTGTTTGACCCCAAACCATGTCCCCAATGTCCCCAATGTCCCCAAGGTCCCCAGTGTCCCCAACGTCCCCAATGTCCCCAATGTCCCCAAGATCACCAACACCTCTGATGTCCCCAATGTCCCTGATTTTCCCAATGTCCCCAATGTCCCTGATGTCTCTAACATCCCCAATGTCCCCAATGTCCCCAATGTCCCCAATGTCCCCAGTGTCCCCAATGTCCCCAGTGTCCCCATTGTCCTCGATCTCCCCAATCTCCCCAATATCTCCAATGATGTACTCATTGTCCCCAATGTCTCCAAAGACCCCAATGTCCCCACTGTCCCCAATGTCCCCAATGTCCCCACTGTCCCCAATGTCCCCACTGTCCCCAATGTCCCCGCTGTCCCCTCACCCTGCACGGCCAAGGTTGGTCTCCAGAAGACGTCCGAGTTCCTGAGCAGCTGTGACCGGTGGCGGTTCACGGCCACCACCGCTGTCCCTCGGCCGAAGAGTCGCCCGTAGGACAGGCGGAAGTCACACACTGTCCCTGGGGAGGGGACAGGGACGGTCAGCGGGGTGACAGGGACACACCGGGGTGGCACCAGTGGGTGACAAGGGCAGACTGGGGTGTTCTCAGTGTCCCCAGTGTCCCCAAATGTCCCCGATATCTCCAAATCCCCAATGTCCCCAGTATCCCCAATGTCCCCAGTGTCTCCAATGTCCCCAACATCCCCAAAGTCCCCAATGTCCCCAGTGTCCCCAATGTCCCCAGTGTCCCCAATGTCCCCAGTGGGTGACAAGGCCAGCCTGGGGTGTTCCCAGTGTCCCTGATGTCTCCAATGTCCCCAGTGTCCCCAAATGTCCCCAATATCCCCAATGTTCCCAAATGTTCCCAAATGTCTCCCAATGTCCCGAACGTCCCCGATGTCCCCAATGTCCCCAATATCCCCAAATGTCCCCAACATCCCCAACATCCCCAACATCCCCAATGTCCCCAATGTCCCAAATGTCTCCAGTGTCCCCGATGTCCCCATTAATGTCCCCAACGTCCCCAACCTCCCCAACATCCCCAAGGTCCCCAATATCCGCAGTGTCCCCAATATCCCCATTGTCCCCAATGTCCCCAATGTGTCCAAATGTCTCCAGAGTCCCCAATGTCCCCAAATGTCCCCAGTGTCCCCAAAGTCCCCAAAGTCCCCAATGTCCCCAATGTCCCCAAATGTCCCCAATATCCCCAAATGTCCCCAATGTCCCCAATGTCCCCAATGTCCCCAGTGTCCCCAGTGTCCCCAATGTCCCCATACCTGCCAGCAGCACCAGGTCAGCGTCCCTCAGGGCGTCGCGGCGGTTCTGCCGCAGCAGCAGGTGACACTCTGGGGACAGCAGGCCACGCGCCATGCCACCCAGGTAGCAGGGGACACCCAGGGACTCCAGCGCCGAGCTGGGGACAGTGGGGGACAGTGGGGACAGCAAGGGACAGCAGGGGACAGTGGGGACAGTGGGGACATCAGGGGACAGTGGGGATGGCAGGGGACAGCAGGGGACAGTGGGGACAGTGAGGGACAGCAGGGGACAGCAGGGGACAGTGGGGGACAGTGGGGACAGCAGGGGACAGCAGGGGACAGCATGGGACATGGGGACAGCAGGGGACATCAGGGGACAGTGGGGACAGCAGGGGACAGTGGGGGACAGCAGGGGACAGTGGGGACAGTGGGGACAGTGGGACAGTGGGGACAGTGAGGATGGCAGGGGACAGTGGGACAGTGGGGACAGTGGGGGACAGTGGGGACAGTGGGGACAGTGGGGACAGCAGGGGACAGCAGGGGACAGTGGGGGGCAATGAGTTTGGCCCCAAAACCTGCTCAGTTCATCCACCCCAAACCAGTTCCAGTGTCCCCAGTCCATCCCAATCCATTCCCAGTCCATCCCAGTCCATCCCAGTATAAACCAGTCCCTCCCAGTCCCTCCCAGTCCATCCCAATC
The DNA here is from genome assembly GCF_008360975.1 of Lichenostomus cassidix. Classification (NCBI taxonomy): domain Eukaryota; kingdom Metazoa; phylum Chordata; class Aves; order Passeriformes; family Meliphagidae; genus Lichenostomus; species Lichenostomus cassidix. Next base: position 881,343 of record NW_028147446.1, read on the forward strand.
CATCCCAATCCCCTCCCAGTATAAACCAGTTCCCATTTCCTCCCCAAAATCCCCATTTTTCACCCTAAAACCACTATGATTTCTCCTCCCAGTCCCTCCCAGTCCATCCCAGTTCATTCCCAGTCCCTCCCAGTCCCCCTCAGTCCCTCGCAGTCCTTCCCAGTATAAACCAGTCCCTCCCAGTTCATTCCCAGTCCCTCCCAATGCCCTCCCAGTCCATCCCAATCCCATCCCAAGCCCTCCCAGTCCCTCCCAGTCCATCCCAGTTCATCCCAATCCCATTCCCAGTCCATCCCAATCCCATCCCAGTCCATCCCAATCCCACTCCCAGTTCACCCAGTTCATTCCCAGTCCATCCCAGTCCATCCCAATCCCCTCCCAGTCCCTCCCAGTCCCTCCCAGTCCCTCCCAAACCCCTTCCCAATCCCCTCCCAGTCCATCCCAATCCCATTCCCAGTTCACCCAATCCATCCCAGTTCCATCCCAGTCCATCCCAGTCCATCCCAATCCCATCCCAGTCACTCCCAGTCCCTCCCAGTTCAATCCCAGTCCCTCCCAATCCCATCCCAGTCCCATCCCAGTCCCTCCCAGTCCATCCCAGTCCATCCCAATCCATTCCCAGTCCATCCCAGTCACTCCCAGTCCCTCCCAGTTGATTCCCAGTCCATCCCAATCCATTCCCAGTCCATCCCAGTCCATCCCAGTCACTCCCAGTCCATCCCAATCCCATCCCAGTCCATCCCAATCCCACTCCCAGTTCACCCAGTTCATTCCCAGTCCATCCCAGTCCATCCTAATCCCATCCCAGTCCCTCCCAGTATAAACCAGTCCTTCCCAATCCCCTCCCAGTCCATCCCAATCCCATTCCCAGTTCACCCAGTCCATCCCAGTCCATCCCAGTTCCATCCCAGTCCCTCCCAATCCCATCCCAGTCCCTCCCAGTCCCTCCCAGTCCCCTCCCAGTCCATCCCAGTCCATACCAATCCCCTCCCAGTCCCTCCCAGTCCATCCCAGTCACTCCCAGTCCATCCCAGTCCATCCCAGTCCATCCCAATCCCATTCCCAGTTGCTCCCAGTTGCTCCCAGTCCATCCCAATCCCATTCCCAGTTGCTCCCAGTCCATCCCAGTCCATCCCAATCCATCCCAGTCCATCCCAGTCCATCCCAGTCCCTCCCAATCCCATCCCAATCCCATCCCAGTTCACCCAGTTCATTCCCAGTCCATCCTAGTCCCTCCCAATCCCCTCCCAGTCCCTCCCAGTCTCTCCCAGTTAAATCCCAGTCCCTCCCAATCCCATCCCAATCCCATCCCAATCCCATCCCAGTTCACCCAGTCCCTCCCAGTATAAACCAGTCCCTCCCAGTCCATCCCAACCCCGTCCCAGTCCATCCCAGTTCCTCCCAGTCCATCCCAGTTCACCCAGTTCATTCCCAGTCCATCCCAATCCCATTCCCAGTTGCTCCCAGTCTCTCCCAGTCCATCCCAGTCCATTCCCACTTCATCCCAGTCCATTCCCAGTCCATCCCAATCCATTCCCAGTCCATCCCAACCCCATCCCAATCCATTCCCAGTCCATCCCAGTCCCTCCCAGTCCCTCCCAGTTCATTCCCAGTCCATCCCAATCCATACCAATCCCATTCCCAGTCCCTCACAGTCCATCCCAGTCCATCCCAGTCCCTCCCAGTCCATCCCAATCCATTCCCAATCCATCCCAGTCACTCCCAGTCCATCCCAAACCCATCCCAGTCCATCCCAATCCCACTCCCAGTTTACCCAGTTCATTCCCAGTCCATCCCAGTCCATCCTAATCCCATCCCAGTCGCTCCCAGTATAAACCAGTCCCTCTCAGTCCATCCCAGTTCCCTCCCAGTTCATTCCCAGTCCATCTGAATCCCCTCCCAGTCCCTCCCAGTCCATCCCAGTCCATCCCAGTCCATCCCAGTTCCATCCCAATCCCTCCCAGTCCATCCCAGTCCATCCCCAGTCCCTCCCAGTCCATCCCAGTCCCTCCCAATCCCATTCCCAGTTGCTCCCAGTTGCTCCCAGTTGCTCCCAGTTGTTCCCAGTCCATCCCAGTCCCTCCCAGTCCCTCCCAGTCCATCCCAGTCCATCCCAGTCCCCTCCCAGTCCCTCCCAGTCGCTCCCAGTACAAACCAGTATAACCCAGTTCCCCCAGTCTCACCGCAGCTCCTCAGCGGGGGTCGGGGGCAGCATGGCCTGACTGCCCAGCAGGATGAGGGGCTTGTGGGATCTGCTGAGCAGCTCCGAGCACTGCTGCACCTGAGAGACCCCAAAACGTGGGGATTGACCCCAAAAATGTGTGGGATTGACCCCAAAACATTGGGATTGACCCCAAAAATAGGGGATGGACCCCAAAATGTGTGGGATTGACCCCAAAATCATTGGGATTGACCCCAAAAATAGGGGATGGACCCCAAAATGTGTGGGATTGACCCCAAAAATGTGGGATTGACCCCAAAATCATTGGGATTGACCCCAAAACTGACAGGATTGACCCCAAAAATATGAGATGGAGCCCAAAAATTGGGGATGGAACCCAAAAATGTGGGATTGATCCTAAATCATTGGGATTGACCCCAAAATATGTGGGATGGAACCCAAAATGTGTGGGATTGACCCCAAAATCATTGGGATTGACCCCAAAAATAGGGGATTGACCCCAAAATCATTGGGATTGACCCCAAAACGTGTGGGATTGACCCCAAAATATGTGGGATTGATCCTAAAAATATGGGATTGACCCCAAAATATGTGGGATTGACCCCAAAACTGACAGGATTGACCCCAAAAATGAGGGATTGACCCCAAAATATTGGGATTGACCCCAAAATGTGTGGGATTGATCCTAAAAATGTGGGATTGAGCCCAAAATGTGTGGGATTGACCCCAAAAATGTGGGATTGATCCTAAAAATAGGGGATTGACCCCAAAAATATGGGATTGATCCTAAAAATATGAGATTGAGCCCAAAATATTGGGATGGAACCCAAAAATATGGGATTGACCCTAAAAATAGGGGATTGACCCCAAAATGTGTGGGATTGACCCCAAAACGTGTGGGATTGACCCCAAAATCATTGGGATTGATCCCAAAACTGACAGGATTGACCCCAAAACGTGTGGGATTGACCCCAAAAATTGGGGATTGACCCCAAAAATAGGGGATTGATCCTAAAAATAGGGATTGACCCCAAAATATTGGGATTGACCCCAAAAACATTGGGATTTCCCTCCCGTTTTTTGGGGTTTTTCTAGGGTTTTGGGGTTTTTTTGGGGTTTTTTGGGGGTTTTTTTGGGGGTTTTTTTTGGGGGATTTTTTGGGGTTTTTTGGGGTTTTTGGGGTTTTTTTTGGGGTTTTTTTTGGTTTTTTGGGGTTTTTTTGGGTTTTTGGGGTTTTTTTGGGGTTTTTGGGGTTTTTCCATCCCGGTTTTGGGATTTCTCCCATATTTTGAGGTTTTTTCCCCCCAGTTATAGGATTTCCCCCCAGTTTTGGGGTTTCCCCCAGTTTTGGCATTTCCCCAAACCCTCCCAAAATTTTGGGATTTTTCCCATCCCAAACTCCCTCCATCCCACCCCAAATTTCGGGATTTCCCCATTTTTGGGGTTTTTTTCTGGATTTTTCCCTTTTTCCGGGATTTTTGGGGTTCGGCTTTTCAGGATTTTTTTGGGATTTTTTTGGGGTTTTTTGGGATTTTTTTGGGATTTCCCCCATGTTTGGGATTTCCTACCAAATTTTGGGATTTCCCCCCTTTTTTTCCCGCTTTTTTTCCCAATTTTTCCCTTTTTCCAGGATTTTCGGGGTTCAGGGATTTGGGATTTTTTCGGGATTTTTTCTGGGAATGTTTTTGGGTTTTTTGGGGGATTTTTTTGGGGTTTCCTCCAGTTTTGGGATTTCCCCAAACCCTCCCAAATTTCGGGATTTTTCCCATTTTTGGGGTTTTTTCCCGGATTTTTCCCTTTTTCTGGGATTTTTGGGGTTCCGCTTTTCAGGATTTTTTCGGGATTTTTTGGCATTTTTTTGGGATTTCCCCCGTGTTTGAGATTTCCTCCCAAATTTTGGGATTTCCCCCCTTTTTTTTCCGCTTTTTTTCCCAATTTTTCCCTTTTTCCGGGATTTTCGGGGTTCTGGATTTCGGGATTTTTTCAGGATTTTTTTCGGGGATGTTTTTGGGATTCTTTTTGGGTTTCCCTCAATCTTGGGATTTCCTCCCAACCCTCCAAAATTTTGGGATTTTTCCCATCCCAAAACCCCCAAATTCACCATTTTCCCCCATTTTTTTGCATTTTTTTCCAGATTTTTCCCTTTTTCCGGGATTTTTGGGGTTTCAGGATTTTGGGATTTTTTTGGGATTTTTTCAGGGAATGTTTTTGGGGATTTTTTTGGGGTTTCCCTCAATTTTGGGATTTCCCCAAACCCTCCAAATTTTGGGATTTTCCCCATCCCAAAACCCCAAATTTCAGGATTTCCCCCATTTTGGGGTTTTTTTTCAGGATTTTTTTCTTCCTTATTCTGGAGTTTTTGGTGTTTAGGGTTTTGGGATTTTTTTGGGGTTTTCCCCAGTTTTGGGATTTCCCCAAACCCTCCAAAATTTGGGGATTTTCCCCATCCCAAACCCCCCAAATTTCACCATTTCCCCCATTTTTTTCCCTTTTTTCCCAGATTTTTTCCCTTTTTCTGGGATTTTCGGGGTTCAGGGATTTGGGAATTTTTTGGGGGATTTTTTGGGGAATTTTTTTGGGGTTTTTGGGTTTTTTGGGGGTTTTTTTTGGTTTTTTTTTTTTATTTTTGGGGTGTTTTTGGGGTTTTTCCATCCCGGTTTTGGGATTTCTCCCATATTTTGAGGTTTTTTCCCCCCAGTTATAGGATTTCCCCCCAGTTTTGGGGTTTCCCCCAGTTTTGGCATTTCCCCAAACCCTCCCAAAATTTTGGGATTTTTCCCATCCCAAACTCCCTCCATCCCAAAACCCCCAAATTTCAGGATTTTCCCCATTTTGGGGTTTTTTTTCAGGATTTTTTTCTTCCTTTTTCTGGAGTTTTTGGTGTTTAGGGTTTTGGGATTTTTTTGGGGTTTTCCCCAGTTTTGGGATTTCCCCAAACCCCTCCAAAATTTTGGGATTTTCCCCATCCCAAACCCCCAAATTCACCATTTTCCCCCATTTTTTTGCATTTTTTTCCAGATTTTTCCCTTTTTCCGGGATTTTTGGGGTTCAAGGATTTGGGATTTTTTTGGGATTTTTTCAGGAATGTTTTTGGGGATTTTTTTGGGGTTTCCCCCAGTTTTGGGATTTCCCCAACCCCCCAAAATTTTAGGATTTTTCCCATCCCAAACCCCAAATTTCACCATTTCCCCCATTTTTTTTCCCTTTTTTCCCAGATTTTTTCCCTTTTTCTGGGATTTTTGGGGTTCAGGGATTCGGGATTTTTTTGGGATTTTTTTGGGGATTTTTTTGGGATTTTTTTGGGGATTTTTTGGGGGTTTCCCCCAGTTTTGGGATTTCCTCCCAAAGTTTGGGATTTTCCCATCCCAAACCCCAAATTTCACCATTTTTCCCTTTTTTTTTGCTTTTTTTCGGGATTTTTTTCGCTTTTTCGGGATTTTTTTCCCTTTTTTGGGGTTTTTGGGATTTGGGATTTTTTTAGGATTTCCCCAAACCCTCCAAAATTTTGGGATTTTCCCATCCCAAACCCCAAATTTCAGGATTTCCCCCATTTTTTTCTGCTTTTTTTTTGGGATTTTTTCCCTTTTTCCGGATTTTTGGGGTTCAGGGATTTGGGATTTTTTCGGGGATGCTTTTGGGATTTTTTTGGAGTTTAGCCCAGTTTTGGGATTTCCCCAACCCCCCAAAATTTTGGGATTTTTCCCATCCCAAACCCCAAATTTCAGCATTTTCCCCATTTTTTTTTGCTTCTTTTCGGGATTTTTCCGTTTTTCCGGGATTTTCGGGGTTCAGGGATTTGGGATTTTTTGGGGATTTTTTCTGGGAATGTTTTTGGGTTTTTTGGGGCATTTTTTGGGGTTTCCTCCAGTTTTGAGATTTCCCCAAACCCCCCCAAATTTGGGATTTTTCCCATCCCAAACTCCCTCCATCCCACCCCAAATTTCGGGATTTCCCCATTTTTGGGGTTTTTTCCCGGATTTTTCCCTTTTTCCGGGATTTTTGGGGTTCTGCTTTTCAGGATTTTTTCGGGATTTTTTTGGGTTTTTTTGGGATTTTTTTGGGATTTCCCCCATGTTTGGGATTTCCTCCCAAATTTTGGGATTTCCCACCTTTTTTTTTCCGCTTTTTTTCCCAATTTTTCCCTTTTTCCGGGATTTTTGGGGTTCGGGATTTGGGATTTTTTCGGGATTTTTTCTGGGAATGTTTTTGGGTTTTTTGGGGGATTTTTTTGGGTTTCCTCCAGTTTTGGGATTTCCCCAAACCCTCCCAAATTTCGGGATTTTTCCCATTTTTTGGGTTTTTTCCCGGATTTTTCCCTTTTTCCGGGATTTTTGGGGTTCCGCTTTTCAGGATTTTTTCGGGATTTTTTGGGGGTTTTTTGGGATTTTTTTGGGATTTCCCCCATATTTGGGATTTCCTCCCAAATTTTGGGATTTCCCCCCTTTTTTTTCCGCTTTTTTTCCCAATTTTTCCCTTTTTCCGGGATTTTCGGGGTTCGGGATTTGGGATTTTTTCAGGATTTTTTCGGGGACCCTTTTGGGGTATTTTTGGGGTTTCCCCCAGTTTGGGATTTCCTCCCACATTTTGGGATTTTTTCCCATCCTAAACCCCCCCAAATTTCACCATTTCCCCCCATTTTTTGGGCTTTTTTTGGGGATTATTTTCCTTTTTCGGGATTTTTTTCCCTTTTTTTGGGTTTTTGGAATTTGGGATTTTTTTGGGGTTTCCCTCAGTTTTGGGATTTCCCCAAACCCTCCAAATTTTGGGATTTTTCCCATCCCAACCCCCAAATTTCAGCCATTTTCCCCTTTTTTTTCGCTTTTTTTCCCAATTTTTCCCTTTTTCCGGGATTTTTGGGGTTCAGGGATTTGGGATTTTTTCGCGATTTTTTCTGGGAATGTTTTTGGGTTTTTTGGGGGATTTTTTTGGGGTTTCCCCCAGTTTTGGTTTTTCCCCAAACCCCCCAAAATTTTAGGATTTTTCCCATCCCAAAATCCCCAAATTTCACCATTTCCCCCCTTTTTTTTCTCTTTTTTTTTGCGATTTTTTCCCTTTTTTCGGGGTTTTTGGGATTTGGGACTTTTTTGGGGTTTCCCCCAGTTTTGGGATTTCCCCAAACCCCCCAAAATTTTAGGATTTTTTCCATCCCAAACCCCCCCAAATTTCACCATTTCCCCCCATTTTTTGGGCTTTTTTTGGGGATTTTTTTCCCTTTTTCGGGATTTTTTCCCTTTTTTGGGGTTTTTGGGATTTGGGATTTTTTTAGGATTTCCCCAAACCCTCCAAAATTTTAGGATTTTCCCCATCCCAACCCCCAAATTTCAGCATTTCCCCCATTTTTTTCCCTTTTTTTCCCAGATTTTTTCCCTTTTTTTGGGATTTTTTCCCTTTTTTTGGCACTTTTTTCCCTTTTTCCGGGATTTTTGGGGTTCAAGGATTTGGGATTTTTTTGGGATTTTTTCGGGGATGTTTTTGGGGTTTTTTTGGGGTTTCCCCCAGTTTTGGGATTTCCCCAAACCCGCCAATATTTTGGGATTTTTCCCATCCCAAACCCCAAAACCCCCAAATTTCAGGATTTCCCCCCATGTTTTGGGGTTTTTTTCAGGATTTTTTTTCCTTTTTCGGGATTTTTTCCCCTTTTTCGGGGTTTTTGGGATTTGGGATTTTTTTGGTGTTTCCCCCAGTTTTGGGATTTCCCCAAAACCCCCCAAATTTTGGGATTTTTCCATCCCAAAACCCAAATTTCACCATTTCCCCCATTTTTTTGCATTTTTTTCCAGATTTTTTCCCTTTTTCCGGGATTTTTGGGGTTCAGGGATTCGGGATTTTTTCAGGATTTTTTTTGGGATTTTTTGGGGATTTTTTTGGGGTTTCCCCCAGTTTTGGGATTTCCTCCCAAAGTTTGGGATTTTCCCATCCCAAACCCCAAATTTCACCATTTTCCCCTTTTTTTTTTTGCTTTTTTTCAGGATTTTTTTCGCTTTTTTTGGGATTTTTTCCCTTTTTTGGGGTTTTTGGGATTTGGGATTTTTTTGGGGTTTCCCCAAACCCTCCCAATTTTCGGGATTTTTCCCATCCCAAACTCCCTCCATCCCACCCCAAATTTCGGGATTTCCCCATTTTTGGGGTTTTTTCCCAGATTTTTCCCTTTTTCCGGGATTTTTGGGGTTCCGCTTTTCAGGATTTTTTCGGGATTTTTTTGGGATTTTTTGGGATTTTTTGGGGATTTCCCCCATATTTGGGATTTCCTCCCAAATTTTGGGATTTTCCCCCTTTTTTTTCCGCTTTTTTTCCCAATTTTTCCCTTTTTCCAGCAATTTCGGGGTTCGGGATTTGGGTTTTTTTCGGATTTTTCAGGGACCCTTTTGGGGTATTTTTGGGGTTTTCCCCAGTTTGGGATTTCCTCCCACATTTTGGGATTTTTCCCATCCCAAACCCCAAATTTCAGCATTTCCCCCATTTTTTGGGCTTTTTTTGGGGATTTTTTTCCTTTTTTGGGGTTTTTGGGTTTTGGGATTTTTTTGGGGTTTCCCTCAGTTTTGGGATTTCCCCAAACCCCCCAAAATTTTAGGATTTTTCCCCATCCCAAACCCCAAATTTCACCATTTCCCCCATTTTTTTTCCCCTTTTTTCCCAGATTTTTTCCCTTTTTTTGGCACTTTTTTCCCTTTTTCCGGGATTTTTGGGGTTCAGGGATTCGGGATTTTTTCGGGATTTTTTCTGGGAATGTTTTTGGGATTTTTTGGGGATTTTTTTGTGGTTTCCCCCAGTTTTGGGATTTCCCCAAACCCCCCAAAATTTTGGGATTTTTCCCATCCCATAACCCCAAAACTCCCAAATTTTAGGATTCCCCCCTTTTTTTTGGCTTTTTTTCGGGATTTTTTTCTTGGTTTTTCTGGGGTTTTTGGGGTTTTTGGGTTTTGGGATTTTTTTGGGGTTTTCCCCAGTTTTGGGATTTCCCCAAAAGCCCCCAAATTTTGGGATTTTTCCCATCCCAATGCCCAAATTTCACCATTTCCCCCATTTTTTGGGCTTTTTTTGGGGATTTTTTTCCCTTTTTTGGGACTTTTTTCCCTTTTTCCGGGATTTTTGGGGTTCAGGATTCGGGATTTTTTTGGGATTTTTTTGGGATGCTTTGGGGTTTTTTTGGGGTTTCCCCCAGTTTTGGGATTTCCCCAAACCCGCCGATATTTTGGGATTTTTCCTATCCCAAACCCCAAAACCCCCAAATTTCAGGATTTCCCCATTTTTTTTATTTTTTTGGGTACTTTTTCTTTGTTTTTCTGGAGTTTTTGGGGTTTAGGGTTTTAGGATTTTTTTGGAATTTCCCCCATATTTAGGATTTCCTCCCAAATTTTGGGATTTTTCCCATCCCAAACCCCCAAATTTCACCATTTCCCCCCCTTTTTTCTCTCTTTTTTCCCAATTTTTCCCTTTTTCCGGGATTTTCGGGGTTCAGGGATTTGGGATTTTTTTGGGATTTTTTTGGGGATGTTTTTGGGATTTTTTTGGGATTTTTTTTGGGTTTCCCCCAGTTTTGGGATTTCCCCAAACCCTCCCAAATTTGGGATTTTTCCCATCCCAAACTCCCTCCATCCCACCCCAAATTTCAGGATTTCCCCCATTTTTTGGGCTTTTTTTGGGGATTTTTTTCCTTTTTCGGGATTTTTTTTCCTTTTTTTGGGTTTTTGGGATTTGGGATTTTTTTGGGGTTTCCCCAGTTTTGGTTTTTCCCCAAACCTCCCAAATTTTGGGATTTTTCCCATCCCAAACCCCAAATTTCACCATTTCCCCCATTTTTTTCCCTTTTTTCCCAGATTTTTTCCCTTTTTCCAGGATTTTTGGGGTTCAGGGATTCGGGATTTTTTGGGGGAATTTTTTGGAATTTTATTGGAGTTTACCCCAGTTTTGGGATTTCCCCAAACCCCCCAAAATTTTAGGATTTTTCCCATCCCAAACCCCAAATTTCACCATTTTTCCCTTTTTTATTCGCTTTTTTTCGGGATTTTTTTCGCTTTTTCCGGGATTTTTTCCCTTTTCTGGGGTTTTTGGGATTTGGGATTTTTTTAGGATTTCCCCAAACCCTCCAAAATTTTAGGATTTTTCCCATCCCAAACCCCAAATTTCACCATTTCCCCCATTTTTTTTCCCCTTTTTTCCCAGATTTTTCCCTTTTTTTTGGGATTTTTCCCCTTTTTTTGGCACTTTTTTCCCTTTTTCCGGCAATTTCGGGGTTCAAGGATTTGGGATTTTTTCGGGATTTTTTCTGGGACCCTTTTGGGGTATTTTTGGGGTATTTTTGGGGTACCTGCTGGGGGTTTCCCAGGGGCACTCGCAGGGGCAGCGGGTGGAGCTCTCGAGGTTCCCAAGCGCCGGCGAAGAGATCCCGAAGGTAATTCCCTAAATACCTGCCGGGAAAATTCGGGAATTTTGGGGGATTTTAGGGGGTTTTGGGGGGTTTTGGGGGATTTTGGGGGATTTGGGGTCTTTGGGGTTTTTATTTGAGGTAATTCCCTAAATACCTGCCGGGAAAATCGGGAATTTTGGGGGATTTTAGGGGATTTTGGGGTGGCTGGAAACACTTTGGGATTTTTGGGTTTTTTTTAAAGGGTTTTTGGGGTTTTTTGGGGGTTTTTAAGGTGTTTTTTGGGGGTTTGGGGTCTTTTGGGGTTTGGGGGTTTTTGGGGTTTTTTAAAGGGTTTTTTATGGGTTTTAATGTTTTTTAAGGGATTTTTAAGGGTTTTTGGGGGTTTAGGGGTTTTTAAAGGGTTTTGGGGTTTTTAAAGGGTTTTTAATGGGGCTTTTTTGGGTTTTTTTGGGGTTTTTTTAGGGTTTTTATTTGAGGTAATTCCCTAAATACCTGCCGGGAAAATTCGGGAATTTTGGGGGATTTTAGGGGGTTTTGGGGGATTTGGGGTCTTTGGGGTTTTTTTGGGGATTTTTAAGGGTTTTTTGGGTTTTTTTTTTGGGTTTTAAGGTGTTTTTTTGGGGGTTTTAAGGCCTTTTTTGGAGGTTTTTAAAGGGATTTTTATGGGTTTTTTAAGGGTTTTTGGGGTTTTTTGGGTGTTTTTTAAGGGTTTTGGGGTTTTTTGGGTTTTTTTAAGGGATTTTTTGGGGTTCTTTTAAGGGTTTTTGAGGGTTTTTAAGGGTTTTTTATGGGGTTTTTTTGGGGTTTAAGGTGTTTTTTGGGGTTTTTTTGGGGTTTTTTATGTGGGTTTTTTGGGTTTTTAAGGGTTTTTTTGGGGGTTTTAAGGGTTTTTTTGGGACTTTTAATGGGGTTTTTTTGGTTTTTAAAGGGTTTTTTTGGGTTTTGAAGGTGTTTTTTGGGGTATTTTATGTGGGTTTTTTTGGGGTTTTTTTGGGGTTTTTATTTGGGGTAATTCCCTAAATACCTGCGGGAAAAATTGGGAATTTTGGGGGATTTTAGGGGGTTTTGGGGTGGCTGGAAACACTTTGGGATTTGTGGGGTTTTTGGGGTTTTTTTCAGGGATTTTTGGGGGTTTTTTTTAAGGGTTTTTGGGGTTTTTTGGGGTTTTTTTAAGAGGTTTTTTTGGGTTTTTTAAGGGGTTTTTTAAGGTGTTTTTTAAGGGTATTTTGGGGTTTTTTAAGGGTTTTTTGGGGGTTTTTGAGGGGTTTTAAGAGGTTTTTTTAAGGGTTTTTTTATGGGGTTTTCAAGGGTTTTTTGGGGAGTTTTTTGGGGTTTTTTAAGGGTTTTTTTGGGGGGCTTAAAAGGTTTTTTTTTGGGTTTGTCTGGGTTTTTAAAGGGTTTTTTTATGGTGGATTTTTAAGGGGTTTTTGGGGCTTTTTGGGGTTTTTAAAGGGTCTTTTAAGGGGTTTTTTAAGGGTTTTTTTTTGGTTTTTAAAGGGTTTTTTATGGGGTTTTTAAGGGTTTTTTTGGGGTTTTTTTTGGGTTTTTATTTGAGGTAATTCCCTAAATACCTGCGGGGAAAATTCGGGAATTTTGGGGGATTTTAGGGGTTTTGGGGTGGCTGGAAACACTTTGGGATTTTTGGGGCTTTTGGGGTTTTTTTCAGGGGTTTTTTGGGGATTTTTAAGGGTTTTTTGGGGTTTTTTTTTGTTTTTAAGGTGTTTTTTGGGGGGTTTTAAGGCCTTTTTTGGAGGTTTTTAAAGGGATTTTTATGGGTTTTTTAAGGGTTTTTGGGGTTTTTCCGGGTTTTTTTGGGTTTTTTGGGGTTTTTTGGGGTTTTTTTGGGGTTTTTAAGTTGTTTTTTCGGGTTTTTTAAGGGATTTTTTGAAGTTTTTAAGGTGTTTTTTGAGGTTTTTTTCAGGGTTTTTTGGGGTCTTTAAGGTGTTTTTAAGGTTTTTTTGTTGGTTTTTTTAAGGTTTTTTTTGGGTTTTTGCGTTTGGGTTTTTATGGGTTGGTTTTTTGTTTTTAAAGGGTTTTTGGATTTTTAATGTGTTTTATATGGGTTTTTAAATGGTTTGAAGAGTTTTTTGGGTTTTTAAGGGTTTTTGGGGTTTTTTTTTTCGGGTTTTTGGGGTTTTAAAGTTTTTGGGGTTTTTAAGGGTTTTTTGGGGTTTTAAAGTTTTTTTTGGGGGTTTTTAAGGGTTTTTTATGGGTTTTTTAAGGGTTTTTTGGGGGTTTTAAAGGTTTTTTTGGGATTTTTAAAGGTTTTTTTAAGGTTTTTTTTAAAAGGGTTTTTTTGGGGGTTTTAAAGGGTTTTTTGGGGGGTTTTTATTTGGGGTAATTCCCCAAATACCTGCAGGAAAATTCGGGAATTTTGGGGGATTTTAGGGAATTTTGGGGTTTTGAGTGGCTGGAAACACTTTGGGATTTTTGGGGTTTTTTAAAGGGTTTTTTTGGGGTTATTTTGGGGTTTATTTTTGAGGAGCACTCTGAGGTTTTTTATGGCTTTTTTAGGGGTTTTTGGGTAGTTTTTTTGGGTTTTTTTTCAGATTTTTTGGGGGTTTTTGGGTTTTTTTTTGGGGGGTTTTCTTGGGGGTTTTCTTTGGTGTTTTTTCAGGTATTTTTTGGGGTTTTTTAGGATTTTTTCAGGTTTTTTTTGGGGGGTTTTGGTGTTTTTCTTCAGGCTTTATTCAGGGTTTTTTTAGGATTTTTTCAGGGATTTTTTGGGTATTTTTAGGATTTTTTCAGGGATTTTTTTGGGTATTTTTAGGATTTTTTCAGGGATTTTTATAGGATTTTTTGAGGTTTTTTGGATAGTTTTTTCAGTGGTTTTTTAGGCTTTTTGGGGTTTTTTTTGGTGGTTTTTTCAGGGGTTTTTTTAGGATTTTTTTAGGATTTTTTTTAGGATTTTGGGGGGATTTTTTTGGGAGGTTTTTGGTGTTTTTTCAGGGATTTTTATAGGATTTTTTGGGTTTTTTCCCAGGGATTTTTATAGGATTTTTTTTGGGTTTTTAGGATTTTTCTCAGGGTTTTTTTTGGGCTTTTTTTAGGATTTTTTCACGGGTTTTTTAGGATTTTTTTCGAGGATTTTTGGGGTTTTTTTAGGATTTTTATAAGATTTTTTAGGATTGTTTCAGAGATTTTTATAGGATTTTTGGGAGTTTTTGGTGGTTTTTTTCTGGGTCTTTTTTAGGATTTTTTCAGGGATTTTTAAAGGATTTTTTCAGGTTTTTTTTAGGATTTTTATCGGATTTTTTGGGTTTTTTTTCAGCGATTTTTATAGGATTTTTTGGGGTTTTTTTCAGGGATTTTTATAGGATTTTTTGGGGGTTTTTTTTAGGATTTTTGGGATTTTTTGTTGGTTTTTTTCAGGTTTTTTTCAGGGTTTGTTTAGGATTTTTTCAGGGATTTTTTTGAGGTTTTTTAGGATTTTTTCAGGGATTTTTATAGGATTTTTTGGGGTTTTTTTTCAGGGATTTTTATAGGATTTTTTAAGGGTTTTTTTGATAATTTTTTCGGTGTTTTTTTAGGATTTTTGGGGTTTTTTTGGGTTTTTCAGGGTTTTTTTCAGGGTTTTTTAGGATTTTTTTTAGATTTTGGGGGGATTTTTGAGTTTTGTGTTTTTTTTCAGGATTTTATAGGATTTTTGCTGGTTTTTCAGGGATTTTTATAGGATTTTGGGTTTTTTTCAGGGATTTTTATAAGATTTTTTGGGGTTTTTTTCAGGGATTTTTATAGGATTTTTTGGGTTTTTAGGATTTTTTCAGGGTTTTTTTTGGTGTTTTTAGGATTTTTTCACGTTTTTTGGGGGATTTTTGGGGATTTTTTCAGGATTTTTTGGGGGATTTTTATATGATTTTTTTGGGGTTTTGGGGGTGATTTTTTTAGGTTTTTCAATTTTTGGGATTTTTACAATTTTTGGGGGTTTTTTTAGGATTTTTGGGGCGGTTTTGTGGTTTTTTTGGGTTTTTTTTCAGGGTTTGTTTAGGATTTTTTCAGGTATTTTTTGGGGGGTTTTTTAGGATTTTTTCAAGGATTTTTTGGGATTTTTTTAGGATTTTTTCAGGGATTTTTATAGGATTTTTGGGATTTTTTGTTGGTTTTTTTCAGGTTTTTTTCGGGGTTTGTTTAGGATTTTTTCAGGTATTTTTTTGGGTTTTTTTTAGGAATTTTTCAGGATTTTTTCAAGGATTTTTGGGGTTCTTTTAGGATTTTTTCAGGGATTTTTTTGGGTATTTTTAGGATTTTTTCAGGGATTTTTATAGGATTTTTTGTGGTTTTTTGGATAGTTTTTTCGGTGGTTTTTTTAGGATTTTTGGGGGTTTTTTGGTGTTTTTTTCAGGGTTTTTTTTAGGATTTTTTTAGGATTTTGGGGGGATTTTTTTGGGAGGTTTTTGGTGTTTTTTCAGGGATTTTTATAGGATTTTTTTGCTGGTTTTTCAGGGATTTTTATAGTATTTTTTGGGTTTTTTTTCCAGGGATTTTTATAAGATTTTTTTGGGGTTTTTTTCAGGGATTTTTATAGGATTTTTTTTGGGTTTTTAGGATTTTTTTCAGGGTTTTTTTTGGTGTTTTTTTAGGATTTTTTCACGGTTTTTTGGGGGATTTTTTGGGGATTTTTTCAGGTTTTTGGGGGATTTTTATATGATTTTTTTTTTGGTTTTTGGTGTTTTTTCAGGGATTTTTCAGGGGGTTTTTTAGGATTTTTTCAGGGGTTTTTTTAGGATTTTTTCCAGATTTTTATTGGGTTTTTTGGTGTTTTTTCAGGGATTTTTATAGGTTTTTTTTTTTGGGTTTTTAGGATTTTTTTCAGGGATTTTTTTGGGTGGTTTTTTGGGATTTTTTCAGGGTTTTTTGGGGGATTTTTTTAGGATTTTTTCAAGGATTTTTTAGGGATTTTTTGGGGATTTTTTCAGGTTTTTGGGGGATTTTTTTGGGATTTTTTCACGGTTTTTTGGGGGGATTTTTTTTGGGGATTTTTCTAGGGGTTTTTGGGGGATTTTTATATGATTTTTGGGGGTTTTTGGGGGTGATTTTTGTAGGTTTTTAGTGTTTTTCAGGGATTTTTACAGGATTTTTGGGGTTTTTTTTAGGATTTTTGGGATTTTTTGTTGGTTTTTTTTCAGGTTTTTTCAGGGTTTGTTTAGGATTTTTCAGGTATTTTTTGGGGTTTTTAAGGAATTTTTCAGGATTTTTTTAAGGATTTTTAGTTTTTTAGATTTTTCAGGGATTTTTATAGGATTTTTGAGGTTTTTGGTGTTTTTTCAGGGTTTTTTTAGGATTTTTTCTGGGATTTTTTGGGATTTTTTTAGGATTTTTTCAGGGATTTTTATAGGATTTTTTTGGGGTTTTTAGGATTTTTTCAGGGTTTTTTTCGGTGTTTTTTTAGGATTTTTTCACGGTTTTTTTGGGGGGATTTTTTGGGGATTTTTTCAGGGTTTTTTGGGGGATTTTTATATGATTTTTTGGGGGTTTTTTGGGCGTGATTTTTTTAGGTTTTTTAGGATTTTTTCAGGGATTTTTACAGGATTTTTTGGGGTTTTTTGGTGTTTTTTCAGGGTTTTTTTAGGATTTTTTCAGTGGTTTTTTTAGGATTTTTTTCAGGGATTTTTGGGGTTTTTTTAGGATTTTTATAAGATTTTTTAGGATTGTTTCAGAGATTTTTATAGGATTTTTGGGAGTTTTTGGTGGTTTTTTTCAGGGTCTTTTTTAGGATTTTTTCAGGGATTTTTTTAGGATTTTTTTGGGGGTTTTTTGGTGTTTTTTCAGGGTTTTTTTAGGATTTTTATCGGATTTTTTAGGGTTTTTTTCAGGGATTTTTATAGGATTTTTTGGGGGTTTTTTCAGGGATTTTTATAGGATTTTTGGGGTTTTTTGTTGGTTTTTTTCAGGTTTTTTTCGGGGTTTGTTTAGGATTTTTTCAGGTATTTTTTGGTTTTTTTTTAGGAATTTTTCAGGATTTTTTAAAGGATTTTTGGGGTTTTTTTTAGGATTTTTTCCGGGATTTTTATAGGATTTTTTGGGGGTTTTTTGGTGTTTTTTGAGGGTTTTTTTAGGATTTTTTCAGGGATTTTTTGGGATTTTAGGATTTTTTCAGGATTTTTTGGGTATTTTTAGGATTTTTCAGGGTTTTTTGGGTTTTTTTAGGATTTTTCAGGGATTTTTATAGGATTTTTTGGGATTTTTTTCAGGATTTTTATAGGATTTTTTGAGGTTTTTTGGATAGTTTTTTCAGTGGTTTTTTTAGGATTTTTGGGGGTTTTTTAGGATTTTTTTTCAGGGTTTTTTTTCAGGGGTTTTTTAGGATTTTTTTAGGATTTTGGGGGGATTTTTTTGGGAGGTTTTTGGTGTTTTTTCAGGGATTTTTATAGGATTTTTTTGCTGGTTTTTCAGGGATTTTTATAGGATTTTTTCGGGTTTTTTTCCAGGGATTTTTATAAGATTTTTTGGGGTTTTTTTCAGGGATTTTTATAGGATTTTTTTGGGGGTTTTAGGATTTTTTTCAGTGGTTTTTTGGGCTTTTTTTGGGATTTTTCAGGGTTTTTGGGGGATTTTTATAGATTTTTTGGGTTTTTCAGTTTTATAGGATTTTTTGGGGTTTTTTTCAGGATTTTTATAGGATTTTTGGGGTTTTTTTTCAGGGATTTTTTTAGGATTTTTTTGGGTTTTTAGGATTTTTTTCTGGGTTTTTTTTGGTGTTTTTTTAGGATTTTTAGGTTTTTTTTGGGGATTTTTTGGGGATTTTTTTCAGGTTTTTTGGGGGATTTTTATATGATTTTTTGGGGTTTTTTGGGGGTGATTTTTTTAGGTTTTTCAGGATTTTTTCAGGGATTTTTACAGGATTTTTTGGTTTTTTTTTTTTTTAGGATTTTTGGGGGGGTTTTGTGGTTTTTTTCTGTTTTTTTCCAGGGTTTGTTTAGGATTTTTTCAGGTATTTTTTGGGGTTTTTTAGGAATTTTTCTGGATTTTTTAAGGATTTTTGGGGTTTTTTAGGATTTTCAGGTTTTTTATGGGATTTTTTGGGGGTTTTTTGGTGATTTTTCAGGATTTTTTAGGATTTTTTCAGGGATTTTTGGGTATTTTTAGGATTTTTTCAGGATTTTTTGGGTATTTTTAGATTTTTTCAGGAATTTTTATAGGATTTTTTGAGGTTTTTTGGATAGTTTTTTCAGTGGTTTTTTTAGGATTTTTGGGGGTTTTTTGGTGTTTTTTTCAGGGTTTGTTTAGGATTTTTTCAGGGATTTTTTGTTGGTTTTTTTAGGAATTTTTCAGTATTTTTTTAAGGATTTTTGGGGTTTTTTTTAGGATTTTTTCAGGACTTTTTTGGGGTTTTTTTAGGATTTTTTCAGGGATTTTTTGGGATTATTTTTAGGATTTTTTCAGGGATTTTTCAGGGTTTTTTTGGGTTTTTTTCAGGGATTTTTATAGGATTTTTTGGGGTTTTTTTGGATAGTTTTTTCGGTGGTTTTTTTAGGATTTTTGGGGGTTTTTTGGTGTTTTTTTCAGGGTTTTTTTCAGGGTTTTTTTAGGATTTTTTTAGGATTTTGGGGGGATTTTTTGGGGAGGTTTTTGGTGTTTTTTCAGGGATTTTTATAGGATTTTTTTGCTGGTTTTTCAGGGATTTTTATAGTAATTTTTGGGTTTTTTTCAGTGATTTTTATAAGATTTTTGGGGGTTTCAGGGATTTTTTAGGATTTTTTTTTTTTTGGGTTTTGTGATTTTTTTCAGGGTTTTTTTGGTGTTTTTTAGGATTTTTTCGCGGTTTTTTGGGGGTTTTTTGGGGATTTTTAGGCTTTTTTAGGATTTTTTGGGATTTTTCAGGTTTTTGGGGGATTTTATATGATTTTGGGGGTTTTGGGGTGATTTTTAGGTTTTTTAGGATTTTTTCAGGGATTTTTACAGGATTTTTTCAGGGATTTTTATAGGATTTTTGGGATTTTTGTTGGTTTTTTCAGTTTTTTTCCGGGGTTTGTTTAGGATTTTTTCAGGTATTTTTTGGGGGTTTTTTTAGGAATTTTTCAGGATTTTTTAAAGGATTTTTGGGGGTTTTTTTAGGATTTTTTCAGGGGTTTTTTGGGGGTTTTTTTAGGATTTTTTCAGGGTTTTTTGGGGAATTTTTTCAGGATTTTTTGGGGGTTTTTTCAGGGATTTTTATAGGATTTTTTGGGGTTTTTTTTTTAGGATTTTTGGGATTTTTTGTTGGTTTTTTTCAGGTTTTTTTCGGGGTTTGTTTAGGATTTTTTCAGGTATTTTTGGTTTGTTTTTTTTTTTAGAAATTTTTCAGGATTTTTTTAAGGATTTTTGGGGGTTTTTTAGGATTTTTCTGGGATTTTTATAGGTTTTTCAAGGGTTTTTTGGTGTTTTTTCAGGTTTTTTAGGATTTTTCAGGGTTTTTTGGGATTTTTTTCAAGGTTTTTTAGGATTTTTATCGGATTTTTTGGGGTTTTTTCAGGGATTTTTATAGGATTTTTTTGGGTTTTTTAGGGATTTTTACAGGATTTTTTAGATTTTTCAGGATTTTTATAGGTTTGGGATTTTTGTTGGTTTTTTCAGGTTTTTTTGGGGTTTGTTTAGGATTTTTCAGGGATTTTTGTTGGTGTTTTAAGGAATTTTTCTGTGATTTTTTAAAGGATTTTTGGGGTTTTTTAGGATTTTTCAGGGTTTTTTGGATTTTTGGGATTTTTGGTGTTTTTTCAGGTTTTTTAGGATTTTTTCAGGGTTTTTTGGGGTATTTTTAGGATTTTTTTCAAGGATTTTTATAGGATTTGTTTGGGTTTATTTCAGGGATTTTTATAGGATTTTTTGAGGTTTTTTGGATAGTTTTTTCGGTGGTTTTTTTAGGATTTTTGAGGTTTTTTGGGGTTTTTTTCAGGGTTTTTTTTCAGGGTTTTTTTTAGGATTTTTTTAGGATTTTTTCAGGGATTTTTTTGGGTATTTTTAGGATTTTTTTCAGGTATTTTTATAGGATTTTTTGGGTTTTTTTCCAGGGATTTATAGATTTTTTTTTTTGTTTTTAGGATTTTTCAGGTGTTTTTTGGGTGTTTTTTAGGATTTTCACGTTTTTTGGGGGGATTTTTTTGGGATTTTTTGGGTTTTTGGGGGATTTTTATAGGATTTTTTGCTGGTTTTTCAGGGATTTTTATAGGATTTTTTGGGGTTTTTTTCAGGGATTTTTATAAGATTTTTTTCGGTTTTTCAGGGATTTTTATAGGATTTTTTTGGGTTTTTAGGATTTTTTTTCAGGGTTTTTTTGGTGTTTTTTTAGGATTTTTTCAGGGTTTTTTGGGGGATATTTTGGGGATTTTTTTCAGGGTTTTCTGGGGTTTTTTAGGATTTTTCAGGGATTTTTATAGGATTTTTTTGAGGTTTTTTGGATAGTTTTTTCGGTGGTTTTTTTAGGATTTTTGGGGGTTTTTCGGTGTTTTTTTCAGGGTTTTTTTCAGGGGTTTTTTTTAGGATTTTTTTTAGGATTTTGGGGGGATTTTTTTGGGAGGTTTTTTGTGTTTTTTCAGGAATTTTTATAGGATTTTTTTGCTGGTTTTTCAGGATTTTTATAGGATTTTTTGGGTTTTTTCTAGGATTTATAGGATTTTTTTAGTTTTTTTCAGGGATTTTTATAAGATTTTTGGGGATTTTTCTGTGATTTTGAGGATTTTTTTTCAGGGTTTTTTAAGGATTTTTTTCTTAGTTTTTTAAGATTTAGGCTTTAGGATTTACAGGATTTTTTCAGGGATTTTATAGGATTTTTGGGATTTTTGTTGGTTTTTTTCAGTTTTTTTTTTCGGGTTTGTTTAGGATTTTTCAGGTATTTTTGGGGTTTTTTTAGAATTTTTCAAGATTTTTTAAAGGATTTTTGTAAGTTTTTAGGATTTTTTCAGATTTTTTAGATTTTTTGGGGATTTTTTGGTGTTTTTTCAGGGTTTTTTAGGATTTTTTCATAGGTTTTTTGGGGGATTTTATATGATTTTTGGGGTTTTTTCAGGGATTTTTATAGGATTTTTTGGGGGGTTTTTTTTTTTTTTAGGATTTTTGGGATTTTTTGTTGGTTTTTTTCAGGTTTTTTCGGGTTTGTTTAGGATTTTTTCAGGTATTTTTGGTTTTTTTTTTTTTAGAAATTTTTCAGGATTTTTTTAAGGATTTTTGAGGGGTTTTTTTAGGATTTTTTTCTGGGATTTTTATAGGATTTTTCCAGGGTTTTTTGGTGTTTTTTCAGGGTTTTTTTAGGATTTTTTCAGGGATTTTTTTAGGATTTTTTTCAAGGTTTTTTTAGGATTTTTATCGGATTTTTTGGGGTTTTTTTCAGGGATTTTTATAGGATTTTTTTGGGTTTTTTTAGGGATTTTTACAGGATTTTTTAGGATTTTTTCAGGGATTTTTATAGGATTTTTGGGATTTTTTGTTGGTTTTTTTCAGGTTTTTTCTGGGGTTTGTTTAGGATTTTTTCAGGTATTTTTTGTTGGTTTTTTTTTAAGGAATTTTTCAGGATTTTTTTCAGGGATTTTTTTGGGTTTTTTTAGGATTTTTTCAGGGTTTTTTGGGGGATTTTTGGGGCATTTTTTGGTGTTTTTTCAGGGTTTTTTTAGGATTTTTTCAGGGATTTTTTTGGGGGATTTTAGGATTTTTTCAGCATTTTTTGGGGGATTTTTTTAGCATTTTTTCAGGGTTTTTTGGGGTTTTTTTTAGGATTTTTTCAGGGATTTTTTTGGGTATTTTTAGGATTTTTCCAGGGATTTTTATAAGATTTTTTTGGGTTTTTTTCAGGGATTTTTATAGGATTTTTTGAGGTTTTTTGGATCGTTTTTTCGGTGGTTTTTTTTAGGATTTTTGGGGGTTTTTTGGTGTTTTTTTCAGGGTTTTTTTTCAGGGGTTTTTTTAGGATTTTTTTTAGGATTTTGGGGGGATTTTTTGGGAGGTTTTTGGTGTTTTTTCAGGGATTTTTATAGGATTTTTTTGCTGGTTTTTCAGGGATTTTTATAGGATTTTTTGGGGTTTTTTCCCAGTGATTTTTATAAGATTTTTTTGGGTTTTTTTCAGGGATTTTTATAGGATTTTTTGGGGTTTTTTAGGATTTTTTCAGGGTGGTTTTTTTGGTGTTTTTTAGGATTTTTCACGGGTTTTTTGGGGGATTTTTTTATTTTTTCAGGGTTTTTTGGGGGATTTTTATATGATTTTTTTGGGTTTTTTGGTATTTTTTGGGGTTTTTTAGGATTTTTTCAGGTTTTTTTTGGGGGGTTTTGGTGTTTTTTTCAGGCTTTATTCAGGGTTTTTTTAGGATTTTTTCAGGGATTTTTTTTGGGGTTTTTTAGGATTTTTTCAGGGATTTTTTTGGGTATTTTTAGGATTTTTTCAGGGATTTTTATAGGATTTGTTTGGGTTTTTTTCAGGGATTTTTATAGGATTTTTTTTGGGTTTTTAGGATTTTTTTCACGGTTTTTTTGGTGTTTTTTTAGGATTTTTTCACAGTTTTTTGGGGGATTTTTTGGGGATTTTTTCAGGGTTTTTTGGGGGATTTTTTGGGGATTTTTTCAGGGTTTTTTGGGGGATTTTTATATGATTTTTTTTTTTTTGTTTTTGGTGTTTTTCAGGATTTTTCAGGGGTTTTTTAAGGATTTTTTCAGGGGGTTTTTTTAGGATTTTTGGGGGATTTTTATTGGGTTTTTTGGTGTTTTTTCAGAGATTTTTATAGGATTTTTTCGGGGTTTTTAGGATTTTTTCCAGGTTTTCTTTGGTGGTTTTTTTCAGGGTTTTTTCAGGGGTTTTTATAGGATTTTTGGGGATTTTTTTAGGATTTTTATAGGATTTTTTGGGTTTTGTTAAGATTTTTGGGGGGTTTTTTGGTGTTTTTTCAGGGATTTTTTGGTGGTTTTTTCGGATTTTTTCAGGGTTTTTTTGGGGATTTTTATATGATTTTTTCAGGGTGTTTTGGGGTTTTTTTTTAGGATTTTTCAGG
>NW_028147446.1:904334-940905 GCF_008360975.1 Lichenostomus cassidix
TCTCCCTGTCCCCAGGTGTGTCTCAGGTGTGTCTCAGGTGTCCCCAGGTGTGTCTCAGGTGTCTCTCCCTGTCCCCAGGTGCGGCTCAGGTGTGGCACAGGCACAGCTCTGGTGGCAGCAGCCGAGCCGAGCCGCTGCGAGTACCTGCTGGAGCTGGAGAGCCCCGCGGCCTGCCGGGAGCCGCCAGGTGTGCACGAGGAGCACGACGAGCTCTGAGCCCCAAAATGGCACTAATTGTCCCCAAAAATGTCCCCAAAATGTCCTGAAAATATCCTGAAAATCCCATTAAAAATGGCCAAAAAATGACCCAAAAATGGTTCCAAAATGGCTCAGAAATGACCCAAAATCGCTGCCGGGAGCCCCAGGTGTGCACGAGGAGCACAACGAGCTCTGAGCCCCAAAATATCCCCAAATCACCCCAAAAATGTCCCCAAAATGTCCTGAAAACATCCCAAAAATATCCTGAAAATATCGTGAAAATCCTATTAAAAATGGCCAAAAAATGACCCAAAAATGGCTACAAAATGGCCCAGAAATGACCCAAAATCGCTGCCAGGAGCCGCCAGGTGAGCACGAGGAGGACAATGAGCTGTGAACCCCAAAATGGCCCAAATTGTCCCCAAAAATGTCCCCAAAATATCCTGAAAATGTCATAAAAATATCCTGAAAATCCCATTAAAAATGGCCAAAAAATGACCCAAAAATGGCTCCAAAATGGCTCAGAAATGACCCAAAATCGCTGCCAGGAGCCGCCAGGTGAGCACAAGGAGCATGATGAGCTCTGAGCCCCAAAATGGCCCAAATTGTCCCCAAAAATATCCTAAATATGTCCTGAAAATATCCTGAAAATCCCATTAAAAATCGTTCAGAAATATCCCAAAAATATCCCAAAAATACCCCAAAATATCCCAAAAATACCTGCAAAGTATCCCAAAAATATCCCAAAAATGCCCCAAAATCCCAATTAAAAAGTCCCAAAAAATCCCAAAATCCCAATGAAAAAAATCCCCAAAAAATCCCAAAAAACCCCAAAATCCCAATTAAAAAATCCCAAAAAATCCCAAAAAATCCCAAAATCCCAAAAAAATCCCAAAATCCCAATGAAAAAAATCCCAAAACCAAAACCCAAAAATCCAAAATCCCAAAAACCAAAATCTAAGAAAATCCCAAAACCCCAAAATCCAGTGAAAAAAGTCCCAAAATCCCAAAATCCCAGTGAAAAACCCAAAAATCCCAAAACCCCAAAATCCCAGTGAAAATCCCAAAAATCCCAAAATCCCAATGAAAATTCCAAAATACCCCAAAATATCCCAAACCCAGTGAAAAACCCAAAATATCCAAACCCCAAAAATCCAGAAACCCCAAAAATCCCCAAAAAGCCCCAAAATCCCAATAAAAATCCCAAAAAACCCCAAAACCCAATGAAAACCCAAAAATCCCAAAAACCCAAAATCCCAGTGAAAAATCCCAATAAATCCCCAAAATCCCCAAAATCATTAAAAATCCCAAAAAAACCAAAATCCCATGAAAATCCCAAAAACCAAAAATCCCCAAAAAATCCCAAAAAAATCCCAAAACCCCAAAATCCCCAAAACCCCAAAATCCCAATGGAAAAATCCCAAAAAATCCCAAAATCCCAATGAAAAAAATCCCAAAAAAATCCCAAAAAACCCCAAAAATCCCAGTGAAAAAAATCCCAAAATCCCAGTGAAAAAAATCCCCAAAAATATCCCAAAACCCCAAAATCCCATTGAAAAACACCCCAAAAACTCCCAAAATCCCAGTAAAAAAAAAATCCCAAAAAAACCCAAAATCCCAATGAAAAAAATCCCAAAAAAATCCCAAAAAACCCCAAAAATCCCAGTGAAAAAAATCCCAATAAATCCCCAAAAAACCCCAAAATCCCAATTAAAAAATCCCAAAAAATCCCAAAATCCCAATGAAAAAATCCCAAAAAAATCCCCAAAAATCCCAAAAATCCCAGTGAAAAAAACCCAAAAAAATCCCAAAAAACTCCAAAATCCCATTGAAAAACACCCCAAAAACTCCCAAAATCCCAGTAAAAAAAAAAAAAAAAATCCCAAAAAACCCCAAAAATCCCAGTGAAAAAAATCCCAATAAATCCCCAAAAATCCCCAAAATCCCAATTAAAAAATCCCAAAAAAACCAACCCAAAAATCCCAGTGAAAAAATCCCAAAAAAATCCCAAAAACCCCAAAATCCCTGGAATTCTGAGGTCGGAGCAGAGGAGTTTCCCTTCCCCCCCCAAGATCCCAAATTTGGGAATTTTGAGGTCAAAATATCCCCAAAAAAAAGATGGAAAAATAAAAAATGAACTTTTTTGGCAATTTCCAAAAAAAACCTGAAATTCTGCCTCAGTTTGCCTTTTTTGGGAATTCAATTTGGGAATTTTGGGAATTTTGGGAATTAAATTTGGGAATTTGGGAATTAAATTTGAGAATTAAATTTGGGAATTAAATTTGGGGATTTTGGGAATTAAATTTGAGAATTAAACTTGGGAATTGAATTACATTCAGGAATTAAATTTGGGAATTGAAGTAAACTCAGGAATTAAATTCAGGAATTGAATTTGGGAATTAAATTTGGGAATTAAACTTGGGAATTGAATTAAAATTGGGAATTAAATTCAAGAATTAAATTCAGGAATTAAATTCAGGAACAAACCAAATCCCTGGAAATAAATCCAAACCAAACAACCAACACTAAAAATAAAAATATCCTTTATTTCCAACCCCAAAAAACCCCAAAATCCCAAAAAAATCCCCAAAAAATCCCAAAATGAAAATAATTTGGGAATTTGGGAATTGAATTTGGGAATTGAATTCAATTCGGGAATTCAATTTGGGAATTAAATTAAATTCAGGAATTAAATTTGGAAATTGAATTAAATTCAGGAATTAAATTTGGGGATTTTGGGAATTACATTGGGGAATTAAATTGGGGAATTTAATAAATTTGAGAATTAAATTTGGGAATTAAATTTGGGAATTAAATTTGGGAATTGAATTAAATTTGGGAATTAAATTTAGAAATTAGATTTGGGAATTAATTTTGGGAATTAACCTTGGGAATGGAATTAAATTATTCAGGAATTAAATTTGGGAATTAAATCCAGGAATTAAAATCGGAAATTAAATTAAATTCAGGAATTAAATTTGGGAATTTGGGAATTGAATTAAATTTGGGAAATAAATTTGGGAATTAAATCCCATAACGAACCAAAACCCTGGAAATAAATCCAAACCAAACAACCAAACACTAAAAATAAAAATATCCTTTATTTCCAACCCCAAAAAACCCCCAAAAATCCCCAAAAATTCCCCAAAAAATCCCCAAAATTCCTCAGTCAGAGCTCCCCGTGGGCGTCGCTGTGGCGGCTGGGTTGGGAATTTTGGGGATTTTGGGAATTTTGGGGATTTTGGGGATTATTTTGGGGATTATTTTCGGCGGGGAATTCCCAGTTTTGGGGAGGAATTTCGGGATTTTGGGTTTCGGTGTCGCTGATGTAACCAGGATCGCCTGTGTAGTGGGTGGGGAAGAGCAGCAGAGGATCCACGGAGAAAGCCTGGAGATCCCGCCGGGAAAAGTGCTGGGAGTACTCGGGGCTGGGGAGAAAAATGGGAATTTTGGGAATTTTGGCAAAAATTTGGGAAAAATTGGGGGAAAAACGGGGAAAAATGGTGGGAAAATGGGGAAAAAATGGTGAAAAATGAGCAAAATATGAGAGAAAACAGCAGAGAAATGAGAGGGAAAGGAGTGAGAGATCCACAAAAAATCTGGGAAAAGTGCTGGGAATACTCGGGGCTGAGGAAAAATGGGAATTTTGGGAATTTGGGAAAATTTGGGTGAAAAATGGGGAAAAACAGTGGAGAAATGAGCAAAATATGAGAGAAAATGATGGGAAAATGAGAGGAAAAGAGGTGGAAATCTGGGAAAAGTGCTGGGAATACTCGGGACTGGGGAGAAAAATGGGAATTTTGGGAATTTGGGTGGAAAAATGGGGGAAAACGGCGAAAAAATGACGAAAAATGGCAAAAAAATGGGGAAAAAGGGTGGAGAAATGGGGGAAAAATGAGGGAAAAGGAGAGGAAAATGAGAGAAAATGGAGGAAAATCTGGGAAAAGTGCTGGGAGTACTCGGGGCTGGGGGAAAAATGGGAAAAATGGGAATTTTGGGTGAAAAAATGAAGAAAAATGGCGAAAAAATGATGAAAAAAAGGCGAAAAACGGTGAAAAAATGGTGAAAAACGGTGGGAAAATGGCTGAAAAATGGGGAAAACGGGAGGAAAATGAGAGAAAAGGAAGGGAAAATGAGAGGAAAATCTGGGAAAAGTGCTGGGAATACTCAGGGATGGGAGAAAAATGGGAAAAACGGGAAAAATCAGGAATTTGGGAAAATTCGGGTGAAAAAATGGGGAAAACGGTGAAGAAATGGTGAAAAATGAGGGAAAAATGAGTAAAATATGAGAGAAAAGGGAGGAAAAATGAGAGGAAAATCTGGGAAAAGTGCTGGGAATCCTTGGAGTTGTGGGAGAAAAATGGGAAAAATGGGAAAAATTGGGAATTTGGGTGGAAAAATGGGGAAAAATGGCGAAAAAATGGCGAAAAACAGTGGAGAAATGGGGAAAAAATGGGGAAAAATGGGTGAAAAACGATGGAAAATTGGGGAAAAAATGGGGGAAAATGAGAGGAGAATCTGGGAAAAGTGCTGGGAATACTCAGGGATGGGAGAAAAATGGGAAAAATGGGAAAAATTGGGAATTCGGGTGAAAAAATGGTGAAAAAATGGTGAAAAACGGTGGAGAAATGGGGAAAAAATGGGGAAAAATGGGGAAAAATGGTGAAAAATTAGAGGAAAATGAGAGGAAAAGAGATGGAAATCTGGGAAAAGTGCTGGGAGTACTCGGGGCTGAGGGAAAAATGGGAAAAATTGGGAAAAATTTGGGAAAAAATGGGGAAAAACGGTGAAAAAATGGTGAAAAACGGTGGGAAAATGGCTGAAAAATGGGGAAAACGGGAGGAAAATGAGAGAAAAGGAAGGGAAAATGAGAGGAAAATCCGGGAAAAGTGCTGGGAGTACTCAGGGCTGAGGGAAAAATGGGAAAAAATGGGAAAAATGGTGAAAAAATGGTGAAAAACGGCGAAAAAATGGTGAAAAACGGTGGGAAAATGGCTGAAAAATGGGGAAAATGGGAGGAAAATGAGAGAAAAGGAAGGAAAAATGAGAGGAAAATCCGGGAAAAGTGCTGGGAGTACTCGGGGCTGGGGGAAAAATGGGAAAAATGGGAATTTTGGGTGAAAAAATGAAGAAAAATGGCGAAAAAATGATGAAAAAAAGGCGAAAAACGGTGAAAAAATGGTGAAAAACGGTGGGAAAATGGCTGGAAAATGGGGAAAACGGGAGGAAAATGAGAGAAAAGGAAGGGAAAATGAGAGGAAAATCCGGGAAAAGTGCTGAGAATACTCGGGGCTGGGGAGAAAAATGGGAATTTTGGGAATTTGGGTGGAAAAATGGGGAAAAATGGTGAAAAAATGGGGAAAAACGGTGGAGAAATGGGGAAAAAATGGGGAAAAATGGGTGAAAAACGAGTGAAAAATGGGGAAAAAATGAGAGGAAAATCTGGGAAAAGTGCTGGGAATACTCAGGGATGGGAGAAAAATGGGAAAAATTGGGAATTTGGGTGAAAAAATGGTGAAAAAATGGTGAAAAACGGTGGAGAAATGGGGAAAAAATGGGGAAAAATGGGGAAAAATGGGGAAAAATTAGAGGAAAATGAGAGGAAAAGAGATGGAAATCTGGGAAAAGTGCTGGGAGTACTCGGGGCTGAGGGAAAAATGGGAAAAATTGGGAAAAATTTGGGAAAAAATGGGGAAAAACGGCAAAAAAATGGGGAAAAACGGTGGGAAAATGGCTGAAAAATGGGGAAAACGGGAGGAAAATGAGAGAAAAGGAAGGGAAAATGAGAGGAAAATCTGGGAAAAGTGCTGAGAATACTCGGGGCTGGGGAGAAAAATGGGAATTTTGGGAATTTGGGTGGAAAAATGGGGAAAAATGGCGAAAAAATGGGGAAAAACGGTGGAGAAATGGGGAAAAAATGGGGAAAAATGGGTGAAAAACGAGTGAAAAATGGGGAAAAAATGAACAAAAATGAGAGGAAAATCTGGGAAAAGTGCTGGGAATACTCAGGGATGAGAGAACAATGGGAATTTTGGGAATTTGGGAAAATTTGGGGAAAAAATGGGGAAAAGGAAAAAGCGGGAAGGAGGTGAGAGGAGTGGGGAAGAGCAGCAGAGGATCCACGGAGAAAGGCTGGAGATCCCGGCGGGAAAAGTGCTGGGAGTGCTCGGGGCTGGGGAGAAAAATGGGAATTTTGGGGAAAATCAGGAATTTGGGCGAAAAAATGGTGAAAAAATGGTGAACAACGGTGGAGAAATGGGGAAAAAATGGGGAAAAATGGGGGAAAAATGGGGAAAAATGAGTGAAAATGAGTGAAAAATTGTGAAAAAATGGGGAAAAATGAGTGAAAAACGGGGGAAAATGGGGAAAAATGGGGAAAAACAAATCCCTATTGCCAAATCCCACAAGTCCCATCATTCCCTGACCCCAAATCCCAGAAATCCCAGAAATCCTTTATCCCAAATCCCACAATCCCTGACTTCAAACCCCAGAAACCCCAGAAATCCCTGACTCCAAATCCCATCAATTCCATAATTCCTACAAATCCCACAACCTCAAATCCCATAAATCCCATAAACCCCACAAACCCCATAAACCCCACAAATCCCCCCCACCTGGGGTGCTGGTCGAACATGAGCGGCAGGAACTCATCCACAGGGATCATCTTCCCAGAAATCCCACAAACCCCCCAAATCCCCCAAATCCCACAATCCCAAATCCTCCAAATCCCACAATCCCAAACCCCACAAACCCCACAGATCCCAAACCTGGGGTGCTGGTCGAACATGAGCGGCAGGAACTCATCCACAGGGATCATCTTCCCATAAATCCCAGAAATCCCACATTTCCCTTATCCCCAGTTCTGTAAATCCCATAAATCCCATAAATCCTATAAATCCCAAATATCCCATAAATCCCAAACCTGGGGTGCTGGTCGAACATGAGCGGCAGGAACTCATCCACAGGGATCATCTTCCCCAGCGGCTCAGCCGCCAGCAGTTTCCTGGCTCCGCTCAGGCTCAGCGCGTAGCCCAACGTCCAGTAGGAATAGCCCGGCCGGAGCAGCTGCCGGACACCGGGAACGGCGCGCTCCGAGCGCTCCGGGGACAGCCGCTTCCGGCCCAGGTAGCTGGCAATGGGAGCAGTGAGGTTATTGGGATTGTTGGGATCAATGGGGTCATTGGGATTATTGGGATTATTGGGATCAATGGAGTCAATGGAATCATTGGGATCAATGGAGTCGTTATGATCAATGGAGTCATTGGGATCAATGGAGCCATTGGGATCAACGGAGTCAATGGAGTCATTAGGATCAATGGACTCGTTATGATCAGTGGAGTCATTGGCATCAATGGAGTTAATGGAATCATTGGCGTCATTGGGATCAATGCAGTCGTTAAGATCAATGGACTCATTGGGATCAATGAGATCAATGGGGTCATTGGGATGAATGGAGTCATTGCGATCAATGGAGTCATTGGTGCCAATGGAGTCATTGAGGTCAGTTGGGATCATTGGGATCAATGGAGTCATTGCGATCAATGGAGTCATTGGCATCAATGGGAGCAATGGGATCAACAGTGTTATTGGGATCAATGCAGTCATTGGTGTCAATGGAGTCATTGGGATCAACAGAATCAATGGAGTCATTGGGGTCATTGGGATCAATGGAGTCATTAAGATCAATGGAGTCACTGAGGTCAACGGGATCAATAGGGTCACTGGGGTTGTTAGGATCCATGGGATTATTGGGAATAGCCCGGCCGGAGCAGCTGCCGCACACCGGGAACGGCGCGCTCCGAGCGCTCCGGGGACAGCCGCTTCCGGCCCAGGTAGCTGGCAATGGGATTGAGGGAATTATTAGGGTCATTTGGGATCGTTTCAATTTTTGGGATTATTGGGGTCAATGGAGCCATTGGGATCATTGAGATCAATGGGATCCTTGTGGTGAATGGAGTCATTGCGACCAATGGAGTCATTGGGATCAATGGAGTCATTGGCATCAATGGAATCATTGATATCAATGCAGTCATTGGGATCAATGGAGTCATTAAGATCAATGGAGCCATTGGGATCACTTGGATCAATGGAGTCATTGCAATCAATGGAGTCATTGGTGTCAATGCAGTCATTGGGATCAATGGAGCCATTGGAGTCATTGGGGTCAATGGGCCATTGGGATCAATGGAGTAATTCATATCAATGGAGTCATTGGTATCAATGGGGTCATTGAGATCAATGGAGTCAGTAAGGTCATTGGCATCAATGGGCAGACTGGGGTCATTGGGATCAATGGAGTCAATGCGATCATTGGAATCAATGAAATCATTGGGATCAATGAGGTCATTGGGATCAATGGAGTCATTGGGATCAATGGAGTCAATGGGACCAATGGAGTCATTGGGATCAATGGAGTCAATGGAGTCATTGTGGTCAATGGGCATCAATGCAATCATTGGGATGAATGGAGTCATTGGCGTCAATGAGATCATTGGGATCAATGGAGTCATTGGGATCAATGGAGTCAATGGGATCAATGGAGTCATTAGGATGAATGGAATCAATGGGATCAATGCAATCATTGGGATGAATAGAGTCATTGGTGTCAATGAGGTCATTGGGATCAATGGAGTCATTGGGATCAATGGAGTCATTAGGATGAATGGAATCAATGGGATCAATGCAATCATTGGGATGAATGGAGTCATTGGGATCAATGAGGTCATTGGGATCAATGGAGTCATTGGGATCACTGGGAATTCCAAGGTTTTTAGGAAGATGGTTGGGATGAAGACTCACATGAGATCCCATTGGATCTCCGATTTGGATTGACATGATTTTTGGGATTGGGATGATTTTTGGGATGAGGGTTGGGATGATTTTTGGGATGATTGATTTCTGGGACTGGGATGATTTTTGGGATCAGGACTCACATCAGGTCCCACTGGATTTGGGATTGGGATGATTTCTGGGATTGGGATGATTTTTGGGATGATTTTTGGGATGATTTCTGGGATGAGGATTGAGATGATTTTTGGGATTGGGATGATTTTTGAGATGAGGATTGGGATGATTTCTGAGATTGGGATGATTTTTGGGATGATTTCTGGGATTGGGATGATTTTTGGGATGATTTTTGGGCTGATTTTTGGGCTCAGGACTCACATGAGGTCCCACTGGATTTGGGATTCCTGCAGCTGCTCCATGATCTCCGTCAGGCGCCGTCGGAAAAAAACCTCAAAGCGAAGATCGTCCTCGAAAACCAGGGAGCTCTGCAGGCCTCGCTCCGAAATCTGGGAAAAATATCCGCAATTTGGGGAATTTTGGGATTATTGGGATTATTGGGAATGGGATCAGGTCTCCCTCTGAAATCTGGGAATAACATCAGGAATTTTGGGAATTTTGGGATTTGGGATTGGGAATGGGATCAGGCTCTGCTTGGAAATTTGGGAAAAATATCAGGAATTTTGGGAATTTTGGGATTATTGGGATTGATCATCCTGGAAAACCAGGGAGCTCTGCAGGCCTCGCTCCGAAATCTGGGAAAAATATCCGCAATTTTGGGAAATTTTGGGATTATTGGGATTATTGGGATCAATCATCCTCGAAAATCAGGGAGCTCTGCAGGCCTCGCTCCGAAATCTGGGAAAAATATCCACAATTTTGGGAATTTTGGGATTATTGGGATCAGGCCTCGATCAGAAACCTGGGAAAAATATCGGGAATTTTGGGATTATTAGGAATTTTGGGATTATTGGGAATGATCATCCTCGAAAACCAGGGAGCTCTGCAGGCCTCGCTCCGAAATCTGGGAAAAATATTGGGAATTTGGGGAATTTTGGGATTATTGGGATTATTGGGAATGGGATCAGGTCTCCCTCTGAAATCTGGGAATAACATCAGGAATTTTGGGAATTTTGGGATTTGGGATTGGGAATGGGATCAGGCTCTGCTTGGAAATTTGGGAAAAATATCAGGAATTTTGGGAATTTTGGGATTATTGGGATTGATCATCCTGGAACACCAGGGAGCTCTGCAGGCCTCGCTCCGAAATCTGGGAAAAATATCAGGAATTTTGGGAATTTTGGGATTTGGGATTTGGGATTGGGAATGGGATCAGGCTCTGCTTGGAAATTTGGGAAAAATACCAGGAATTTGGGGAATTTTGGGATTATTGGGATTTGGGAATAGGAATGGGATCAGGCCTCGGTCAGAAATCTGGGAATAATATCAGGAATTTTGGGAATTTGGGGATTATTGGGATTTGGGATCGGGAATCACTGAGATGGATTGAGGCTCTGCTTGGAAATCTGGGAATATTGGGAATTTTGGGAAGCAGCAGTTCCTTTGGAATTCCCCCAAAATCCCTGAACTCCCTGGACCCCAAAATTCCCATTCCAACCCCAAAAACTTCCCCAAAATTCTCATCCCAACCCTGAAAATTCCCAAAATTCGGGGAATTTCCTGACCTCCTGCCAGACCTGGAAGTGGCTGAGGAAACATCCAACCTTTTAAATTCCCAAAAATTCCCCTCCCCCAAAAAAAAAAAATTCCCCAAAAATCCCAAAAAATTCCCAAAAATTCCCAAAAATTCCCAACCTCCTGCCAGACTTGGTGGTGGCTGAGGAAGCAGCCGATCTCTCCAAAATTCCCAAAAATTCCCCAAAAAATCCCCAAAAATCCCCAAAAAATCCCCAAAAATCCCCCAAAAAGCCCCAAAAATTCCCCCAAAAAAATCCCCAAAATCCCCCAAAAAATCCAAACAAAATCCCTAAAAAATCTCCCAAAAAATCCCCAAAAAATCCCCAAAAATGAAAAAAAAATCCAAAAAAATGAAAAAAAAAATTCCAAAGAATTCCCAAAAATTCCAAAAAATTTCCCAAAACTCCCCCAAAATCCTAGGATTCCCATACCTCCTGCCAGACTCGGTGGTGGCTGAGGAAGCAGCCGATCTCTCCAAAATTCCCAAAAATCCCCCAAAAAATCCCAACAAATTCCAAAAAAAATCCCAAAAAATTCCCAAAAAATCCCCAAAAAATCTGAAAATAATCCCAAAAAATCCCCAAAAATCCCCAAAAATCCAAAAATAATCCCCAAAAATCAAAAAAAAAAAAAAAAAAATCCCCAAAAAAATCGCAAAAAATCAAAAAAATTCCAAAAAAAATTTTAAAAAAATCCCAAAAAATCCCCAAAAATCCCCAAAACTCCCCAAAAATTCCCAAATTCCCATACCTCCTGCCAGACTCGGTGGTGGCTGAGGAAGCAGCCGATCTCTCCAAAATTCCCAAAAAAATCCCCAAAAAATCCAAAAATCCTCCAAAAATCCCCCAAAAAATCCCAACAAATTCCAAAAAATCCCAAAAAATTCCCAAAAAATCCCCAAAAAATCCCAAAAAATTCCCAAAAAATCCCCAAAAAAATCTGAAAAAAAATTCAAAAAATTCCCCCAAAAAATCCAAAAAAATCCAAAAAAATCCCCCAAAAATACTAAAAAAATCCAAAAAAATCCCCAAAAATTCCAAAAAAATCTGAAAAAAATCTGAAAAAACCCCCAAAAAATCCCCAAAAAATTCCCAAAAATTTCCCAAAAATCCCCAAAATTCCCCAAATCCCCATACCTCCTGCCAGACACGGTGGTGGCTGAGGAAGCAGCCGATCTACCAAAAAAATACTCAAAAAATCCCCAAAAATTCAAAAAAAATCCCCAAAAAAAGCAAAAAAAATCCCAAAAAATTCTCAAAAATCCCAAAAAAATTCCCAAAGATTCCAAAAAACTCCCCAAAAAATTCCCCAAAAAATCCCCAAAAATCCCCCCCAAAAAAAAATCCCCAAAAATCCAAAAAAAATCCTAAAAATTCAAAAAAATCCAAAAATGAAAAAAATCCCAAAAAACCCCCAAAAAACCCCCAAAAAATCCCCAAAAATTCCAAAATTTCCCAAAACTCCCCCAAAATTCCCAAATCCCCATACCTCCTGCAGACATCTGAAGACATCCAAAAAATTCTCAAAAAATCCCAAAAAAATCCAAAAAAATCCCCAAAAAATCCCAAAAAATCCCCAAAAAATCCCCAAAAATTCCAAAAAATTTCCCAAAACTCCCCCAAAATTCCCCAAATCCCCACACCGCCTGCCAGACTCGGTGGTGGCTGAGGAAGCAGCCGATCTCCCCAAAATCCCCAAAAATTAAAAAAATCCAAAAAAACCCCCAAAAATCTGAAAAAAATCCCCCCAAAATTCCCAAAAAATCCCCAGAAACTCCCAAAAAATTCCCCAAAATCCCCAAAAAATTCCCCAAAATCCCCCAAAAAATCCAAACAAAATCCCCAAAAAATCCCCAAAAAATCCCCAAAAATTCAAAAAAAATCCAAAAAAATGAAAAAAAAATCCCAAAAAACCCCCAAAAAACCCCCAAAAAATCCCAAAAAATCCCCAAAAAATTCCAAAAAATTTCCCAAAAATTCCCCAAAATCCCCAAATTCCCATACCTCCTGCCAGACACGGTGGTGGCTGAGGAAGCAGTCAATCTCCCAAAAAAATACTCAAAAAATCCCCAAAAATTCAAATAAAATGCAAAAAAAAGCAAAAAAAATCCCAAAAAAATCCTCAAAAATCCCCAAAAAATTCCCAAAGATTCCAAAAAACTCCCCAAAAAATTCCCCAAAATCCCCAAAAATCCCCCCAAAAAAATCCAAAAATCCAAAAAAATCCTAAAAATCCAAAAATCCCTAAAAATTCAAAAAATCCAAAATGAAAAAAAATCCCAAAAAACCCCCAAAAATCCCAAAAAATCCCAAAAATCCCAAAAAATCCCCAAAATTCCCAAATTCCCATACCTCCTGCCAGACTCGGTGGTGGCTGAGGAAGCAGCCGATCTCTCAAATTGCCCCAAAAAATCCCCAAAAATTAAAAAAAAATCCCAAAAAATCTCAAAAAAATCCAAAAAAAAAGGGAAAAAAATCCCAAAAAATCCCAAAAAATTCACAAAACTCCCCAAATTCCCCAAATCCCCACACCTCCTGCCAGACTCGGTGGTGGCTGAGGAAGCAGCCGATCTCTCCAAAAATCCCCAAAAATCCCCCAAAAAATCCCAACAAATTCCAAAAAAAATCCCAAAAAATTCCCAAAAAATCCCCAAAACATCTGAAAATAATCCCAAAAAATCCCCAAAAATCCCCAAAAATCCAAAAATAATCCCCAAAAATCCAAAAAAAAAAAAAAAAATCCAAAAAAATCCCTAAAAAATCTGAAAAAATCCCAAAAAATTCAAAAAAAAATTTAAAAAAAATCCCAAAAATCCCCCAAAAATTCCCAAAACTCCCCCAAAATTCCCCAAATTCCCATACCTCCTGCCAGACTCGGTGGTGGCTGAGGAAGCAGCCGATCTCTCCAAAATTCCCAAAAAAAATCCCCAAAAAATCCAAAAATCCTCCAAAAATCCCCCAAAAAATCCCAACAAATTCCAAAAAAAATCCCAAAAAATTCCCAAAAAATCCCCAAAAAATCCCAAAAAATTCCCAAAAAATCCCCAAAAAAATCTGAAAAAAAATTCTGAAAAAATTCCCCCAAAAAATCCAAAAAAATCCAAAAAAATCCCCCAAAAATACTAAAAAAATCCAAAAAAATCCCCAAAAATTCCTAAAAAAATCTGAAAAAATCTGAAAAAATCCCAAAAAAATCCCAAAAAAATTCCCAAAAATTTCCCAAAAATCCCCAAAATTCCCCAAATCCCCATACCTCCTGCCAGACACGGTGGTGGCTGAGGAAGCAGCCGATCTACCAAAAAAATACTCAAAAAATCCCCAAAAATTCAAAAAAAATCCCCAAAAAAAGCAAAAAAAATCCCAAAAAATTCTCAAAAATCCCAAAAAAATTCCCAAAGATTCCAAAAAACTCCCCAAAAAATTCCCCAAAATCCCCAAAAATCCCCCCCAAAAAAAAATCCCCAAAAATCCTAAAAAAATCCAAAAAAATCCCTAAAAATTCAAAAAAAATCCAAAAAAATGAAAAAAAAATCCCAAAAAATTCCCAAAAATCCCAAAAAATCCCCAAAAATTCCCAAAAATTCCATACCTCCTGCCAGACTCGGTGGTGGCTGAGGAAGCAGCCGATCTCGCCGGCGGTCAGCGCTCGGCCGTGGAAAGGATCTCGATATCCTGGCAGCATCCGGATCCCCAGAGAGTCCAGCTGGGAGCTGTTCAGGGACCTGGGAAAAATGGGGAAAATGGAAAAAATTCCATGGGAAAATCAGGAAAAATTCCATGGGAAAATGGGGAAAATCCATGGGAAAAATGGGAAAAATTCCATGGGAAAAATGGGAAAAATTCCATGGGAAAATGGGAAAATTCTGTGGGAAAATCAGGAAAAATTCGATGGGAAAATGGGGAAATTTCATGAGAAAATCAGGAAAAATTTCATGGAAAAAATGGGGAAATTCCATGGGAAAATGGGAAAAATTCTATGGGAAAATTCCATGGAAATTACATGGAAAAGGGGAAAATTCCGTGGGAAAATTCCATGGAAAATGAGAAAATTCCATGGGAAAATGGGAAAATGGGAAAAATTCCATGGGAATTCCGGGAAAAATTCTGTGGGAAAATGGGAAAAAGTGGGGAAAATTCCATCGGAAAATGGGAAAATTCCATGGGAAAATTCCATGGGAAAATTCCGTGGGAAAATGGGGAAAATTCCGTGGGAAAATGGGAAAATGGGGAAAATTCCATGGGAATTCTGGGAAAAATTCTGTGGGAAAATGGGGAAAATTCCACTGGAAAATGGGAAAAATTCTGTGGGAATTCCGGGAAAAATTCCATGGGAAAATGGGAAAAATTCCATGGGAAAATGGGAAAATTCATGGGAAAATTCCTTGGGAAAATCAGGAAAAATTCCATGGGAAAATGGGGAAAATTCTGGGGGAAAATGGGAAAAAGTGAGGAAAATTCCATGGAAAATGGGGAAAATTCCATGGAAAAATGGGAAAAATTCCATGGGAATTCCAGGAAAAATTCCATGGGAAAAATGGGGAAATTCCATGGGAAAAACGAGAAAATTGGGAAAATTCCATGGGAAAAATGGGAAAATTGGGAAAATTCCATCAAAAATTCCAGGGAAAAATGGGAAAATTCCATGGGAAATTGGGAAAATTCCATGGAAAAATGGGAAAATTCCATGGGAAAATGGGAAAATTGGGAAAATTCCATGGGATTCTGGATGGAAATTGGGAAAATTCCATGGGAAAATGGGAAAATTCCATGGGAAATGGGAAAAATTCCATGGAAAAATTCCGTGGGAATTCTGGGAAAAATTCCATGGGAAAAATTCCGTGGGAATTCTGGGAAAAATTCCATGGGAAAATGGGAAAAATTCCATGGGAATTCTGGGAAAAATTCCGTGGGAAAATGGGAAAAAGTGGGGAAAATTCCATGGGAAAATTCCATGGGAAAATGGGAAAATTCCATGGAAATTACATGGAAAATGGGAAAATTCTGTGGGAAAATTCCATGGGAATTCCGGGAAAAATTCTGTGGGAAAATGGGAAAAATTCTGTGGGAAGATGGGAAAAAGTGGGGAAAATTCCATGGAAAATGGGAAAATCAGGAAATGAAAAAAATTCCATGGGAAAATCAGGAAAAATTCCATGGGAAAATGGGGAAAATTCCATGGAAAAATGGGAAAAAGTGGGGAAAATCCATGGGAAATCCGGGAAAAATCCTGGGAAAATCCCATGGGAAATCAGGGAGAAATTCAGGGAAAATCTGGGAAAATTCCGTAGGAAATCCAGGAAAAAATCCCATGGGAAATTCAGGGAAAAATCCCATGGGAAAATTCCATGGGAAATGGGAATTGGGGAAATCCATGGGAATTCTGGGAAAAAGGGGAAAATTCATTGGGAATTCTGGGAAAAAATGGGGAAAATTCTGTGGAAAAGTGGGAATTTTGGGGGAAAATTATGTGGGAATTTTGGGGGAAAATTCCATGGGAATTCCTGGGAAAAAGTGGGGAAAATTATGTGGGAATTCCGGGGAAAATTCCGTGGGAAAATAGGAAAATTCCATGGAAAAATGGGGAAATTCCATGGGAAAAATGGGGAAAATTCTGTGAGAAAATGGGAAAAATTCCATGGAAAAATTCCGTGGGAATTCCAGGAAAAATTCCTCTGGAAAATGGGAAAAATCTGTGGGAATTCCGGGAAAAATTCCATGGGAAAATGGGAAAATTCCGTGGGAATTCCAGGAAAAATTCCACTGGAAAATGGGAAAAATCTGTGGGAATTCCGGGAAAAATTCCATGGGAAAATGGGAAAATTCCGTGGGAAAAATGGGAAAAATTCCATGAGAAAATCAGGAAAAATTCCATGGGAAAATGGGGGAAAATTCTGGGGGA
Organism: Lichenostomus cassidix; assembly: GCF_008360975.1. Taxonomy (NCBI): domain Eukaryota; kingdom Metazoa; phylum Chordata; class Aves; order Passeriformes; family Meliphagidae; genus Lichenostomus; species Lichenostomus cassidix. The sequence goes on from NW_028147446.1 coordinate 920,913, forward strand.
AAATGGGAAAAAGTGAGGAAAATTCCATGGAAAATGGGAAAAATTCCATGGAAATTCTGGGAAAAATTCCGTGGGGAAAATTCCATGGAAATTCCATGGGAAATGGGAAAATTCCATGGGAAAATGGGAAAAAGGGGAAAATTCCATTGGAAAATGGGAAAAATTCCATGGGAATTCCAGGAAAAATTCCATGGGAAAATGGGAAAATTCCGTGGGAATTCCTGGAAAAATTCCATGGGAATTCCTGGAAAAATTCCATGGGAAAATGGGAAAATTCCGTGGGAATTCCTGGAAAAATTCCATGGGAATTCCTGGAAAAATTCCGTGGGAAAATGGGAAAAAGTGGGGAAAATTCCATGGGAAAATTCCATGGGAAAATGGGAAAATTCCATGGAAATTACATGGAAAATGGGAAAATTCTGTGGGAAAATTCCATGGGAATTCCGGGAAAAATTCTGTGGGAAGATGGGAAAAAGTGGGGAAAATTCCATGGAAAATGGGAAAATCAGGAAATGAAAAAAATTCCATGGGAAAATCAGGAAAAATTCCATGGGGAAATGGGGAAAATTCTGTGGGAAAAATTCCATGGGAAAATGGGAAAAATTCCATGGAAAAATGGGAAAAAGTGGGGAAAATTCCATGGGAATTCAGGGAAAAAGTGGGAAAATTATGTGGGAATTTTGTGAGAAAATTCCATGGAAAAGTGGGAATTTTGTGGGAAAACTCCATGTGAATTCTGGGGTAAAATTCTATGGAAAAGTGGGAATTCCAATTGGGGAAAATTCCATTGGGAAAGTGGGAATTTTGGGGGAAATTCCATGGGAATTCTGTGAAAAAGTGGGAAAATTCATTGGGAATTCTGGGAAAAAATGGGGGAAATTCTGTGGAAAAGTGGGAATTTTGGGGGAAAAGTATGTGGGAATTTTGGGGGAAAATTCCATGGGAATTCCCGGGAAAAAGGGGGAAAAATTCCGTGGGAATTCGGGGAAAAAGTGTGGGAAATTCAGTGGGAATTTTGGGGGAAAAAGTGGGAAAAATTCTGTGGGAATTTCGGGGTGAAGTTCCATGGAAAAGTGGGAATTCTGGGGGAAAAATTCTGGGGAAATTCCAGGGGAAAATTATGTGGGAATTTTGGGGGAAAATTCCATGAAAAAGTGGGAATTTTTTGGGAAAATTATGTGGGAATTCTGGGAAAAAGTGGGGAAAATTCTGTGGAAAAGTACGAATTCTGGGAAAAAATTCCATGGGAATTTCATGGGAAAAATTCCAGGGGAAAGTGGGAATTCAGAGGAAAAATTCTGGGGAAATTCTATGGGAAAGTGGGAATTTTGGGAAAAATTCCAGAAGAATTCCAGGAAAAATGGGAATTTTGTGGGGAAAATTCCATGGAAAAGTGGGAATTCTGTGGGAGAAGTATGTGGGAATTCCAGGAAAAAGTGGGAAAAAATGACAAAAGTATGTGGGAATTCCATGGGAAAATTATCTGGGAACTTTGGGGGAAAATTCCATGGAAAAGTGGGAATTCTGTGGGAAAATTCTGTGGGAATTTTGGGGGAAAATTCCATGGAAAAGTGAGAAATCCGGGGGAAATTCCATGGGAATTTTGGGGGAAAATTCTGTGCAAAAATGGGAATTTTGGGGGGAAAAGTGGGAATTCCGTGGAAAAAACTCGATGGGAATTCTCTGGGGAAATTCCATGAGAATTCCAGGGGGGAAAAAGTGGGAATTTGAGAGTTCTGGGATGGGAATTGGAGGGTTTAGGGTGGGAATTCTGGGAATTTGGGGGATCTGAAAAGGGAATTTGGACAATTTTGGGATCTGGGATGGGAATTTTGGGAATTTTGGGGAATTTGGGGTTCTGGGATGGGAATTTTTTGGGATCTGGGATGGAAATTTTGGGAAATTTTGGGGATCTGGGATGGAAAATTGACCATTTGAGATGAGAATTTTGGGAAATTTAGGGATCTGGAAAGGGAATTTGGACAATTTTGGGATCTGGGATGGAAATTTGGGTGTTTAGAACTGGAATTTTGGGAATTTTGGGATCTGGGATGGGAATTTGGGGGATTTTAGGATCTGGGATGGGAAGTTTGGAGTTCTGGGATGGAAATTTTGGGGATTTTGGGGATCTGGGATGGAAATTTTTTGGGCTCTGGGATTGGAATTTGGGGATTTGGAATTGAAATTTTGGGATTTCGGGAATTTTTGGAGCTGGGATGGGAAGTTGGGAGTTCTGGGATGGAAATTTGGGTGTTTGGAATTGGAATTTTGGGAATTTTGGGATCTGGGATGGGAATTTGGGGGATTTTAGGATCTGGGATGGGAAGTTTGGAGTTCTGGGATGGAAATTTTGGGAATTTGGGGTTCTGGGATGGGAATTTTTTTGGATCTGGGATGGAAATTTAAGGGTTGGGATGAGAATTTTGCGGATTTTGGGGATTTGGAAAGGGAATTTGGACAATTTTGGGATCTGGGATGGGAATTTGGGGATCTGGGATGGAAATTTGGGTGTTTAGAACTGGAATTTTGGGAATTTTGGGATCTGGGATGGGAATTTGGGGGATTTTAGGATCTGGGATGGGAAGTTTGGAGTTCTGGGATGGAAATTTTGGGAATTTGGGGTTCTGGGATGGAAATTTTTTGGGCTCTGGGATTGGAATTTGGGGATTTGGAATTGAAATTTTGGGATTTTGGGAATTTTTGGAGCTGGGATGGGAAGTTGGGAGTTCTGGGATGGAAATTTGGGTGTTTGGAATTGGAATTTTGGGAATTTTGGGATCTGGGATGGGAATTTGGGGGATTTTAGGATCTGGGATGGGAAGTTTGGAGTTCTGGGATGGAAATTTTGGGGATTTTGGGGATCTGGGATGGGAATTTTTTTGGATCTGGGATGGAAATTTAAGGGTTGGGATGAGAATTTTGGGGATTTTGGGGATCTGGAAAGGGAATTTGGACAATTTTGGGATCTGGGATGGGAATTTGGGGATCTGGGATTGGAATTTTGGGGATTTGATGTTCTGGAATGGGAATTTTTTGGGATCTGGGATGGAAATTTTGGGGAATTTTGGGGGTCTGGGATGGAAAATTGACCGTTTGAGATGAGAATTTTGGGGAATTTAGGGATCTGGAAAGGGAATTTGGACAATTTTTGGAGCTGGGATGGAAATTTGGGGATCTGGGATGGAAATTTGGGTGTTTAGAACTGGAATTTTGGGAATTTTGGGATCTGGGATGGGAATTTGGGGGATTTTAGGATCTGGGATGGGAAGTTTGGAGTTCTGGGATGGAAATTTTGGGGATTTTGGGGATCTAGAATAGGAATTTTTTTGGATCTGGGATGGAAATTTAAGGGTTGGGATGAGAATTTTGGGGATTTTGGGGATCTGGAAAGGGAATTTGGACAATTTTGGGATCTGGGATTGGAATTTTGGGGATTTGATGTTCTGGAATGGGAATTTTTTGGGATCTGGGATGGAAATTTGAGGGTTTGGAATTGGAATTTCGGGAATTTTGGGGATTTGGGATCTGGGATGAATATTTAAGGGTTTGGATGAGAATTTTGGGGATTTTGGGGATCTGGAAAGGGAATTTGGACAATTTTGGGATCTGGGATGGGAATTTTGGGATCTGGGATTGGAATTTTGGGGAATTTGGGGATCTGGGATTGGAATTTTGGGTATTTGATGTTCTGGAATGGGAATTTTTTGGGATCTGGGATGGAAATTTTGGGGAATTTTGGGGGTCTGGGATGGAAATTTGGGGATTTGGAATTGGAATTTGGGTGTTTGGAATTGGAATTTCAGGAATTTTGGGAATTTGGGAGTCTGGAATGGGAATTTTTTTGGATCTGGGATGGAAATTTAAGGGTTTGGATGCGAATTTTGGGGATCTGGAAAGGGAATTTGACCGTTTGGGATGGGAATTGGAGGGTTTAGGATGGGAATGTTGGGAATTTTGGGGAATTTTTTGGGAATTCCAGAGGCTCACCTGCCATCCACAGCCTCCACCAGCTTGGGGGAAATTCCCAACTCCTGCAGAGTTCGCAGCATTCGCTGCCGGCGGTCAGAGCGGCGCCGGAGATTGATCAGAAAAACCTGGAAAATCCCAGAAAATATGGGAAAAATCCTGGAAAAATGGGAATTCTGAGAAAAATCCTGGGAAAAATGGGAATTCTGGGGGAAATCATGGGAAAAATTGGGAAAATCCCAGGAAAAATGGGAAATTCTGGGGGAAGATTCCAGGAAAAATGGGAATTCTGGGGAAAATCTGCCCAAAATCCAGGGAAAAATGGGAATTCTGGGGAGATTTGGGGGAAAAAGGGGAAAATGCCAGGGAAGTCCCTGGAAAAATCGGGAAAAATCCCAGAAAAAATGGGAATTCTGGGAGAAAATCCTGGGGAAAATGGGAATTCTGGGGAGATTTGGGGAGAAATGGGGAAATCTGGGAGAAAATCCTGGGAAAAATGGGAATTCTGGGGGAAATCTGCCCAAAATCCAGGGAAAAATGGGGGAAATCCTGAGAAAAATCAGGAAAAATCCCAGAAAAATGGGAATTCTAGGGAGATCTGGGGAGATCTGGGGGAAAATCCCTGGAAAAATTGGGAAAAATCCCAGAAAAAATGGGAATTCTGGGGAAAATCATGGGAAAAATTGGGAAAATCGTGGGGGAAATCCTGAGAAAATTGGGAATTCTGGGGGAAATCCTGGGAAAAAATGGAAATTCTGGGGGGATTCAGGGAAAAATGGGGAAAATCCTGGGAAAAATGGGAATTCTGGGGGAAAATCCCCGAAAATCAGGAAAAATCCCAGAAAAATGGGAATTCTGGGGGAGAAATGGGGAAATCTGGGGGAAAATCCTGGAAAAATTGGGAAAAATCCCAGAAAAAATGGGAATTCTGGGGAGATTCAAGGGAAAATGGGGAATTCTGGGGGGATTTGGGGAGAAATAGGGAAATTTGGGGGAAATGGGAAAAATCCCAGGAAAAATCAGGAATTCTGGGGAGATTTGGGGAAAATCTCAGGAAAAATTGGGAATTCTGGGGGAAATCCAGGGAAAAATAGGATAATTGTGTCCCAAATCCAGGGGAAATGGGAAAAATCCTGGAAAAATGGGGAATTTTGGGGGAAATCCAAGGGGAAAATGAGGAAAAATTCCCTAAATTCTGAGAAAATTGAGGAGAAACTCCCAAAATCCAGGGAAAAATGGGGAAAAACTCCCAAAATCCAGGGAAAAATTGGGAAAATCTCCCAAAATCCAGGGAAAAATTGGGAAAATCTCCCAAAATCCAGGGAAAAATAAGGAAAAACTCCCAAAATCCAGGGAAAAATGGGGAAAATTCCCAAAATCCAGGGGAAAATAAGGAAAAACTCCCAAAATCCAGGGGAAAAATAAGGAAAAACTCCCAAAATCCAGGGAAAAATTGGGAAAATCTCCCAAAATCCAGGGAAAAATGGGGAAAGTCTCCCAAAATCCAGGGGAAAATGAGGGAAAAACTCCCAAAATCCAGGGAAAAATGAGGGAAAAACACCCAAAATCCAGGGAAAAATGGGGAAAAACTCCCAAAATCCAGGGAAAAATGAGGAAAAATTCCCAAAATTCAAGAAAAATGAGGGAAAATGAGGGAAGTCAGGGAGCTGGAAATGTGGGAATTTTGGGATTTTCTCACCTCATCGAATCCCAGTTTATCCAGGATTTTGGGAGGAACCCAAACGTGGGGAGAAGGTTCAGCTGGAGGCAGTTTCACTGTGGGAAAGAGAAAAATTCCATGAAAATCATGGAATTCCGTAAGAATTCCATGGAAATTGATCCCAAATTCCATGGAAATCCCCAAATATTCCATAAAAATCACCCCAAATTCCATGAAAATCCAACAAATTCCACAAAAATCACCCCAAATTCCCTGGAAATTCCCTGGAAATTCCCCCAAACCCTCGGGAAATTCCCAAAAATCCCTGGAAATCCCCCAAATCCCCCAGATTCCCTATAAATTCCCCAAAAATTCCCTGGAAATTCCCAAAATTTCCGTGAAATTCCCTGGAAATCCCCAAAATTCCCAGGAAATTCCCAGGAAATTCCCCAAATCCCTGAAAATCCCAAAATGTAATGGAAATTCCGTGGAAATCCCCCAAATTCCCTGGAAATTCCCCAAATTCCAAAAAAAATCACCCAAATTCCATAAAAATCACCCCAAATTCCCCAAAATTCCCGATAAAATCTCCCAAATTCCCAGGAAATTCCCCAAATTCCAGGGAATTCCCATAAAAATCACCCCAAATTCCATGGCAATCCCCCAAAATTCCATAAAAATCACCCCAAATCCCCCAAAATTCCCTCTAAAATCCCCCCAAATTCCCAGAAAATCCCCTAAATTCCCAGGAAATTCCCTAAATTCCCTATAAAATCCCCCAAATTCCCTGGAAATTCCCCAAAATTCCCTGGAAATTCCCATAAAAATCACCCAAATTCCATGGCGATCACCCCAAATTCCCCAGAATTCCCTGGAAATTCCCCAACCCCTCTGGAAATTCCCATAAAAATCACCCAAATTCCACAAAAATCACCCCAAATTCCCCAAAAATTCCCAGGAATTCCCCAAATTCCAGGGAATTACCATAAATATCACGCAAAATTCCATGGCAATCCCCCAAAATTCCACAAAAATCACCCCAAATCCCCCAAAATTCCCTGGAAATTCCCAAAATTCCCTGGAAATTCCCAAAATTCCCTATAAATCCCCCAAAAATTCCCCAAACTCCCTGGAAATTCCCTATAAAATCCCCTAAAATTCCCCATAAAATCCCCAAAAATTCCCTATAAAATCCCCCAAATTCTCTGGAAATTCCCTGGAAATTCCCCCAAATTCCCTATAAAATTCCCCCAAATTCCCAAGAAAATCCCCAAAATTCCCAAGAAAATCCCCCAAAATTCCCTATAAAATCCCCCAAAATCCCCCAAATTGCGTATAAAATCCCCCAAAATTCCCTATAAATGCCCCAAAATTCCCTATAAATTCCCCAAATCCCTGAAAATCCCAAAATGTAATGGAAATTCCGTGGAAATCCCCCAAATTCCCAGGAAATTCCACAAAAATCACCCAAATTCCCAGGAAATCCCCCAAAATTCCCTATAAATCCCCCAAATTCCCCATAAAATCCCCCAAAATTCCCTGGAAATTCCCAGGAAATTCCGTATAAATTCCCCCAAATTCCCTATAAAATTCCCCAAATTCTCTGGAAATTCCCCAGAAATTCCCCAAATTCCATATAAATTCCCAGGAAACTCCCCAAAATTGCCACAAAATTCCCTATAAAATTCCCCAAATTCCTTATAAAATCCCCAGAAATCCCCCAAAATTTCCTACAAAATCCCCCAAAATTCCCTATAAAATCCCCTAAAATTCCCTACAAATCCCCCAAATTCCCTATAAATTCCCCAGAAATTCCCCAAAACCCTCTGGAAATTCCCCAAAATTCACTATAAATCCCCCAAAATTCCCCAAATTTGCTGATAAATCCCCCAAAATTCCCTATAAAATCCCCCAAAATTCCCTATAAATTCCCCAGAAATTCCCCAAAACCCTCTGGAAATTCCCCAAAATTCCCTATAAAATCCCCAAAATTCCCTATAAAATCCCCCAAATTCCCTGGAAATTCCCTGGAAATTCCCCAAATTCCCTATAAAATCCCCCAAATTCCCAGGAAATTCCCCAAAATTCCCTATAAATTCCCAGGAAACTCCCTGGAAATTCCCCAAAATTGCCACAAAATTCCCTATAAAATTCCCCAAATTCCCTATAAAATCCCCCAAAATTCCCTGGAAATTCCCTATAAATTCCCCAAAATTCTCTGAAAAATCCCAAAATTCCCTACAAATTCCCCAAAACCCTCTGGAAATTCCCTACAAATTCCCCAAAATTCCCTATAAACCCCCCAAAATCCCCCAAATTCCTACAAAATCCCCCAAAATTCCTAAAATCCCCCAAATTCTCTGGAAATTCCCCAGAAATCCCCCAAATTCCCAAGAAAATCCCCAAAATTCCCAATAAAATCCCCAAAATTCCCTATAAAATCCCCCAAAATCCCCAAAATTCCCAAGAAAATCCCCCAAAATTCCCTATAAATCCCCCAAAATTCCCTATAAAATCCCCCAAATTCCCAGGAAATCCCCCAAAATTCCCAAATTTCCCCAGCCTGACCCATGATCTCCAGCTGGAGGTGCAGGAAGTTCTCAGCCTCGTCCTGCAGGGAGCTGCTGGAGGGAAGAGGAACAGGGAGGAAGCCAAACTGCTGCCGGTTGGAAAGGAACATCTGCACCCCTGGGAAAAATTGGGAAAAATTGGGAAAATGTTGGGAAAAAATTGGGGAAATGTTGGGGAAATATCGGGGAAAAACTGGGAAAAAATTGGGGAAATATTGGGGAAATATTGGGGAAATATTGGGGAAATATTGGGAAAAGATTGGGAAAAAATTGGGAAAAAATTGGGAAAAAATTGGGGAAATATTGGGGAAATATTGGGAAAAAAATGGGAAAAAATTGGGGAAATGTTGGGAAAAAATTGGGAAAATATTGGGGAAATGTTGGGAAAAAATTGGGAAAATATTGGGGAAATATTGGGAAAAAATTGGGGAAATATTGGGGAAAAATTGGAAAAATATTGGGGAAATATTGGAGAAATATTGGAAAAAAATTGGGAAAAAATTGGGAAAAAATTGGGAAAAAATTGGGAAAAAATTGGAGAAATATTGGAAAAAAATTGGGAAAAATTGGGAAAAAATTGGGAAAAAATTTGGAAAATGTTGGGAAAAATTGGGAAAATATTGGGAAAAAATTGGGAAAAAATTGGGAAAAAATTGGGGAAATATTGGGAAAAAATTGGGAAAAAATTGGGGAAATATTGGAAAAAAATTGGGAAAAAATTGGGAAAAAATTGGGGAAATATTGGGGAAATGTTGGGAAAAAATTGGGAAAAAATTGGGGAAAAATTGGGGAAAAATTGGGGAAATATTGGGAAAAAATTGGGGAAATATTGGGGAAATATTGGAAAAAAATTGGGAAAAAATTGGGAAAAAATTGGGGAAATATTGGGAAAAAATTGGGAAAATATTGGGGAAATATTGGGGAAAAATTGGGAAAAAATTGGGGAAAAATTGGGGAAATATTGGGAAAAAATTGGGAAAAAATTGGGGAAATATTGGAAAAAAATTGGGAAAAAATTGGGAAAAAATTGGGGAAATATTGGGAAAAAATTGGGAAAATATTGGGGAAATATTGGGGAAATATTGGGGAAATATTGGGGAAAAATTGGGGAAATATTGGGGAAAAATTGGAAAAAAATTGGGGAAATATTGGAAAAAATTGGGAAAAATTGGGGAAAAATTGGGAAAAAATTGGGGAAATATTGGGAAAAAATTGGGAATTTGGGGAATTTTGGGGTTTTGGGAATGGAACAGGGAGGAACCCAAACTGCTGCCGGTTGGAAAGGAACATCTGGACCCCTAAAATGAGGGAAAAATGGGAATTTTGGGAACTTTGGGATTGGGAATGGTGGGAAAAAAGGGAATTTGGGGAACTTTGGGGTTGGGAATGTTGGGGAAAATGGGAAAAATGGGAACTTTGGGATTGGGAATGGCAGGGAAAATGGGAATTTTGGGGATTTTGGGAATGTTGGGATTGGGAATGGTGGGGAAATGGGGAAAATGGGAATTTTGGGATTGGGAATGGCAGGGAAAATGGGAACTTTGGGAACTTTGGGAATGGGAATGGTGGGGAAATGGGAATTTTGGGATTTTGGGAATGGAACAGGGATGAACCCAAACTGCTGCCGGTTGGAAATGAACTGCTGCTGAACTCCTGGAATGAGGGAAAAATGGGAATTTGGGGATTTTGGGAATGGTGGGAATTCTGGGATTTTGGGAATGGGGATAGTGGGAAAAATGGGAATTTTGGGGTTGGGAATGGAGGGGAAAATGGGAATATTGGGAACTTTGGGAATGGGGATGATGGGAAAAATGGGAATTTTGGGAACTTTGGGAATGGGGATGATGGAATTGGGAATCAACCCAATGCCAACAATCCCAAATCCCAACAATCCCAACAATCCCAAATCCCAATTTAACTCAATCCAACCCAATTCCAACCCCAAACCCCAAATCCCAACTCAATCCAACCCAATCCAATTCCAACCCCAAATCCCAAAAATCCCAAATCCCAACTCAACCCAACCCAACTCAATCCAACAATCCCAAATCCCAACAATCCCAAATTCCAACAACCCCAAATCCCAAACCAATCCCAACCCCAACTCCCAAATTCCAACCCAAACTCAACCCAACTCCATCCCAATCCCAAATCCCAACAATTCCCACTCAATCCAATCCTAACAACCCCAAATCCCAACAATCCCAACAACCCCAAATCCCAACAATCCCAAATCCCAACAATCCCAAATCCCAACAACCCCAAATCCCAACTCAACCCAACCCAACAACCCCAAATTCCAACAACCCCGAATTCCAATTTAACTCAACCCAATCCCAACAACCCCAAATCCCAACAATCCCAATCCCAACTCAACCCAACAATCCCAATAATCCCAACTCAACCCAACCCAACTCAACCCAACAATCCCAATCCCAAATCCCAACAATCCCAAATCCCAACAATCCCAACAACCCCAAATCCCAAATCCCAAACCCCAACAATCCCAACAATCCCAAATCCCAACAACCCCAAATCCCAACAACCCCAAATCCCAACAACCCCAAATCCCAACAATCCCAACAATCTTGAATCCCAAAAATCCTAACAATCCCAATCCCAACAATCCCAACAATCCCAAATCCCACCAATCCCAACCCCCATCTCCCCACCAGCATGCCAGCAGGCGGCGGCGAAGACGATGATGTTGTCGAAGACCCCAAATCCCAATAATCCCAAATCCCAACAATCCCAACTCCCAACAATCCCAACTCCCAACAATCCCAACAATCCTGAATTCCAACAATCCCAACAATCTCAAATCCCAACAACCCCAAATCACAACAACCTGAAATCCCAAAAACCCCAAATCCCAACAATCCCAACTCAACCCAACTCCATCCCAAATCCCAACTCAACCCAACCCAACAACCCCAAATTCCAACAACCCCAAATTCCAATTTAACTCAACCCAATCCCAACAAACCCAACTCCATCCCAACAATCCAAATCCCAACTCAACCCAACAATCCCAAATCCCAACAATCCCAAATCCCAACAATCCCAAATCCCAACAACCCCAAATCCCAACAACCCCAAATCCCAACAATCCCAAATCCCAACAACCCCAAATCCCAATAATCCCAACAACCCCAAATCCCAAACCCCAACAATCCCAAACCCCAACAACCCCAAATCCCAACAAACCCAAATCCCAACAATCCAAATCCCAACTCAACCCAACAATCCCCGTTCCCAACTCAACCCAACCCAACTCAACCCAACAATCCCAATCCCAACAACCCCAAATCCCAACAATCCCAACAATCTTGAATCCCAAAAATCCTAACAATCCCAATCCCAACAATCCCAACAACCCCAAATCCCAACAACCCCAAGAATCCCAATCCCAACAACCTCAAATCCCAATCCCAAATCCCAACAACCCCAAATCCCAAAAACCCCAAATCCCTACAATCCCAAACCCCAATCCCCATACCAGCATGCCGGCAGGCGGCGGCGAAGACGATGATGTCGTTGAAGACCCCAAATCCCAACAATCCCAAATCCCAACAATCCCAACTCAACCCAACTCCATCCCAAATCCCAGCAATCCCAACCCAACAACCCCAAATTCCAATTTAACTCAACCCAATCCCAACAAACCCAAATCCCAACAATCCCAATCCCAACTCAACCCAACAATCCCAATCCCAAATCCCAACAATCCCAAATCCCAACAATCCCAACAACCCCAAATCCCAAATCCCAAACCCCAACAATGCCAACAATCCCAAATCCCAACAATCCCAAATCCCAACAACCCCAAATCCCAATAATCCCAACAACCCCAAATCCCAAATCCCAACAATCCCAACAACCCCAAATCCCAACTCAACCCAACAACCCCAAATCCCAACCTCAACAATCCCAAATCCCAACAATCCCAATTCCCAACTCAACCCAACAACCCCAAATCCCAACAACCCCAAATCCCAACAACCCCAAATCCCAACAACCCCAACAATCTTGAATCCCAAAAATCCTAACAATCCCAATCCCAACAATCCCAACAATCCCAAATCCCAACAACCCCAAGAATCCCAATCCCAACAACCTCAAATCCCAACAATCCCAACAATCCCAATCCCAACAATCCCAACAATCCCAATCCCAACAACCTCAAATCCCAATCCAATCCCAATCCCAAATCCCAACAAACCCAAATCCCAACAATCCAAATCCCAACTCAACCCAACAATCCCAATCCCAACAACCCCAAATCCCAACAACCCCAACAATCCTGAATCCCAAAAATCCCAACAATCCCAATCCCAACAATCCCAACAATCCCAAATCCCAACAATCCCAATCCCAACAATCCCAACAATCCCAAATCCCAACAACCCCAAATCCCAAATCCCAACAATCCCAATCCCAACAATCCCAACAATCCCAAATCCCAACAATCCCAACAACCCCAAATCCCAACAACCCCAACAATCCCAATCCCAACAACCTCAAATCCCAATCCAATCCCAATCCCAAATCCCAACAATCCCGAATCCCAACAACCCCAAATCCCAAAAACCCCAAATCCCACCAATCCCAACAATCCTAAATCCCAATAATTCCAACAACCCCAAATCCCAACAACCCCAAGAATCCCAATCCCAACAATCCCAACAATCCCAACAATCCCAACAACCCCAAATCCCAACAACCTCAAATCCCAACAATCCCAATCCCAAATCCCAACAACCCCAAATCCCAACAATCCCAAATCCCAACAATCCCAAATCCCAACAATCCCAACAATCTTGAATCCCAAAAATCCTAACAATCCCAATCCCAACAATCCCAACAATCCCAATCCCAACAATCCCAACAATCCCAACAATCCCAACAACCCCAAATCCCAACAACCCCAAGAATCCCAATCCCAACAATCCCAACAATCCCAACAACCCCAAATCCCAACAACCCCAACAATCCCAAATCCCAACAACCCCAACAATCCCAAATCCCAACAACCCCAACAATCTCAAATCCCAACAATCCCAACAATCCCAAATCCCAACAACCCCAACAACCCCAAATCCCAACAACCCCAACAATCCCAATCCCAACAACCTCAAATCCCAATCCAATCCCAATCCCAAATCCCAACAATCCCAAATCCCAACAACCCCAACAATCCCAACAATCCCAAATCCCAACAATCCTAACAACCCCAAATCCCAACAACCCCAACAATCCCAAATCCCAACAATCCCAACAATCCCAAATCCCAACAACCCCAACAACCCCAAATCCCAACAATCCCAACAATCCCAACAACCCCAAATCCCAACAACCCCAACAATCCCAATCCCAACAATCCCAACAATCCCAACAATCCCAACAACCCCAAATCCCAACAACCCCAAGAATCCCAATCCCAACAACCTCAAATCCCAATCCAATCCCAATCCCAAATCCCAACAATCCCAAATCCCAACAACCCCAAATCCCAACAACCCCAACAATCCTGAATCCCAAAAATCCCAACAACCCCAAATCCCAACAATCCCAACAACCCCAAATCCCAATAATCCCAACAACCCCAAATCCCAAACCCCAACCATCCCAAACCCCAACAACCCCAAATCCCAACAAACCCAAATCCCAACAATCCAAATCCCAACTCAACCCAACAATCCCCGTTCCCAACTCAACCCAACCCAACTCAACCCAACAATCCCAATCCCAACAACCCCAAATCCCAACAACCCCAACAATCCTGAATCCCAAAAATCCCAACAATCCCAACAATCCCAATCCCAACAATCCCAACAATCCCAACAATCCCAACAACCCCAAATCCCAACAACCCCAACAATCCCAATCCCAACAACCTCAAATCCCAATCCAATCCCAATCCCAAATCCCAACAATCCCAAATCCCAACAATCCCAACAATCCCAAATCCCAACAACCCCAACAATCCTGAATCCCAAAAATCCCAACAATCCCAATCCCAACAATCCCAACAATCCCAAATCCCAACAATCCCAACAATCCCAACAACCCCAAATCCCAACAATCCCAACAATCCTAAATCCCAATAATTCCAACAACCCCAAATCCCAACAACCCCAAATCCCAACAAACCCAACAATCCCAAATCCCAACAATCCCAAATCCCAACAATCCCAAATCCCAACAATCCCAAATCCCAACAACCCCAAATCCCAATAATCCCAACAACCCCAAATCCCAAATCCCAACAATCCCAACAACCCCAAATGCCAACAACCCCAAACCTCAACTCAACCCAATCCCAACTCAACCCAACCCAATCCAAATCCAACCCCAAATCCCAACAATCCCAAATCCCAATCCAATCCCAATCCCAAATCCCAACAATCCCAAATCCCAACAATCCCAAATCCCAACAATCCCAAATCCCAATCCAATCCCAATCCCAAATCCCAACAATCCCAAATCCCAACAACCTCAAATCCCAATCCAATCCCAATCCCAAATCCCAACAATCCCAAATCCCAACAACCCCAAATCCCAACAACCCCAAATCCCAAAAACCCCAAATCCCACCAATCCCAAACCCCACTCCCCATACCGGCACGCCGGCAGGCGGCGGCGAACACGATGATGTCGTCGAAGGCTCCGGAATATTCCGGGGGCGGCGGGTGGAACGCCAACTCGCGGGACTTGTCGCGCCGCAGGTCCAGCAGGAGCGCCGAGTGCACCATGGGAACCGCGAAGCAGCCCGCAGCATCCCGCAGCACGCACACCGGCAGTGGCGGCGTGCGCGGTAGCCCCTGAGCAGGAAATTTAGAGGTAGAGGGTAGAAATATGTAGGGGTAGGAAGCCCAGGGTAGAGAAATATGTAAGGGGCCCCCAGAGGTGGGGAAATGTGAGGTGGGGAGGGTGAGGTGGGGAAGGCCCCGGGAATTGGGGTGGGAAATTTGGGGTGGAGGCAGGAATTGGGGTGGGAATTGGGGGTAGGGGTGGGGTAGGAGGGCCAGGAATTGGGGTGAGGTGAGGTAGAGAAGTCCCCAGAGGCCAGGGTGGAAATTTGGGGTAGAGGTGAGTGTTGAGAATTGGGGAGAATTTGAGGTAGGCCCCAGGGTAGGGTGTGGTGGGGGCCCCAGGGAATTGGAGGGAAAATGCCAAGAGGTAGGGAAATTGGTAGAGAAGTAAGAATTGGGGTGAGAGCAAACAGAATTGAAATTTAAGTGGGGAAAATGTGAGTAGGCTGCAGGTAGGCAGGAGTGAGAGGCCCAGGGTAGAAATGGTAGGGGAGGTAGGTGGGGGAAGTGGTGGGGAAAATGTAGGTAGGGGAAATTTGAGTGAACTGAGGTAGGGGGAAAATGTGAGGTGGAAAATGTAGGTGGGGTAGTGAAGTGTTGAGGCCAGGTGAAGGTATGAGGTGGGGGGTAGGTGGCCCAGAAGTGGAGGATTTGAGGTGGGGAAAATGTGGTAGGGAAGGCTGGTGGGGTAGGAGTAGAGGTATTAGGAATTGGGAAATTTGAGGTAGGCTTAGAGGTGAAATGTGAAATTGGGGGAAGTGGGAATTGGGGGAAATGTGAAATTGGGGGAGGTATTTGAAATTGGGGGAAAATGTGAGGTAGGGAAATGTGGGAATTGGGGTGAGGCCCCAGGGTGGGGAAATTTGAGAGGCCAGGGTGAGGGTCAGAGAGGAGGTAAGGAATGAGGGAAATGTGAGGTAGGGAAAATGTGAGGTGAAATTTAGAATTGGGGAAGGCGCAGAATTGGGGGGAAAATGTGAGGTGAAGGTAGGAGTAGAGGCCCGAAATTGAGAGAGGTAGAGAATTGAGGAGACTAGGAATAGGGTGAGGTGAAATTTGGTGGGGGGGCAGGGGTGAAATTTGGTGGCCCAGGTGGGGTTTGAGGTGAAGTGGGAATTGGGGGAGGCTAGGAATTGGGGAAATTTGAGGTGGGAAATGGCAGGGTGGGGAAATTTGGGGTGGAAATATGTGGGGTGGGGAAATTTGGGAATTGGGGTGGGGTGGAAATTTGGGAATTGGGGAAATTTGGGAGGTGGGGGAAAATGTGAGGTGGGAGGCCCAAGTGGAAATGTGGGAATTGGGGTGGGGAAATTTGGGGTGGGGGGTGGGAATTGGGGTAGAATTGAAATTTAGGAATTGGGGTGGGAGTGGGGAATTGGGGGGCAGGGTGGGGGGCCCAGGGTGGGGGGGGCCCGGGGGTGGGGAAAGGGGCCCAGGGTGGAAATGTGAGGTGGAGGGGAAAATGTGTGAGGTGGGAAATTTGGGGTAGGTGGGAATTAAATTTGAGGTGGTGAGGTGGGGTAGGAGTGGGGAAATTTGGGAATTGGGGAAATTTGGAGTGGGGGAAATTTGGGGTGGGGAAATTTGGGGTGGAGGAGATTTGGGAATTGAAATTTGGGGTGGGGGAAATTTGGGGTGGGGGGCCCCAGGGTGGGGAAATTTGGGAATTGGAGGAAATTTGGGAATTGGGGTGGGAGCCAGGGTGGGGTGGGAGTGGGGGGTGGGGTGGGGGGCCAGGGTGGGGAAATGTGGGGTGGAAATTTGGGGTGGGGGAAATGTGGGAATTTAGGGGGAAAATGTAGAATTGGGGAAATTTGGGAATGAGGGGTGGGGTGGAAATTTGGGGTGGGGGAGGGTGGGGTGGGGATTTGGGGTGGAGGGAAAATGAAATTTGGGAATTGGGGGAAAAAATGGGGGAATTGGAAATTTGGGAAGTGGAAATGTGGGAATTGGGGTGGGAAATTTGGGGTGGGGAAATTTGGGGTGGGGGTGGGAATTGGAAATTTGGGAATTAGGGGTGGGGGGGGGGAATTGGGAAATTTGGGAATTGGAAATTTGGGAATTGGGGGAAATTTGAAATTGAAGAATTTGGGGTGGGGGGGGAATGTGGGGTGGAGGGAAAATGTGGGGGTGGGGGGGAAATTTGGGAATTGGGGGGGAAATTTGGGGTGGGGGAAATTTGGGGTGGGGGGTGGGGTGGGGGAAGTGGGGTGGGGGGTGGGGTGGGGGGGGTGGGGTGGGGGAAATTTGGGGTGGAAATTTGGAGTGGAGGGAAATTTGGGAGTGGAAATTTGGGGTGGGGGGTGGGGTGGGGTGGGAGTGGGGGGAAATTTGGGGTGGAGGGGAAATTTGGGAATTGGGGTGGGGTGGGGTGGGAAATTTGGGAAATTGGGGTGGGAGTGGGGGAAATTTGGGGTGGAAATGTGGGGTGGGGAAATTTGGGGTGGGAAATGTGGGGTGGGGGAAAATGTAGAATTGAAATTTGGGGAGGGTGGGGTGGGGGAAATTTGCAGGAATTGGGGGAAATTTGCAGGGTGGGAAATTTGGGAATTGGAGGAAAATGTATGGGAATTGGGAAATTTGGGGTGGGGGGGGGAAAATGTAGGAATGAAATTTAGGAAAAATATGGGAATTAGGGGAAAAGATTCTGGGAATGAGGGTGGGAATAGCACTGGGAATATCCCTGGGAATTGGGGAATTCTGGGAATGAGGGTGGGAATTGTGGGGAAAAGTCCTGGGAATGAGGGTGGGAAAAATGTGGGAATGATGGTGGGAATGGGATGGCTGGGAATTGGGGAAAATTCTGGGAATTGTGGGGGGAAAGTCTGGGAATGGGGTGGGAATGGCACTGGGGTGGGGGGAAATTTGGGAATGAAGGTGGGAAAAATCCAGGAAGTGGGGAAATTTGGGAATGAAGGTGGGAATGGCACTGGGAATTGGGGAATTCTGGGAATGAGGGGGGGAAAAATCCTGGGAAGTGGGGGGGGAAATGTGGGAATGATAGTGGGAAAAATGTGGGAAAAGTTCTGGGAATGAGGCTGGGAACTGTGGGAGAAATGTGGGAATGAGGGTGGGAATTGTGGGGAAAAATTTTGGGAATGAGGGTGGAAAAAAATCCTGAGAATAGCCCTGGGAATTGGGGGCAAAATCTGGGAATGAAGGTGGGAAAAACCCTGGGAAATGTAGGGGAAAATCTGGGGATGAAGGTGGGAATTGTGGGGAAAAATTCTGGGAATGAGGGTGGGAATAGCATTGGGGATTGTGGTGGGAAAATTTGGGAATGAGGGTGGGAAAAATATGGGAATGAGGGTGGGAATGACGGGAATGAGGGTGGGAATTGGGGGAGAAATGTGGGAATGAGGGTGGGAAAAATCCTGGGAATTGTGAGGGAAATTCTAGGAATGAGGTGGGAAAAGATGGGAATGAGGGTGGGAATGATGGTGGGAATAGCCCTGGGAATTGGGAAATTTGGGAATGAGGGGGGGAAAATATGAGAATAGCGCTGGGGATGGTGGGGAAAATTGTGGGAATGAGGGTGGGAAAAATATGGGAACAGCCCTGGGAATTGTGGGGAAAATTGTGGGAATGAGGGTGGGAAAAATATGGGAACAGCCCTGGGAATTGTGGGGAAAATTCTGGGAATGAGGGTGGGAATTGTGGGAGAAATGTGGGAATGAGGGTGGGAATTGTGGGGAAAAGTCCTGGGAATGAGGGTGGGAAAAATGTGGGAATGATGGTGGGAATGGGATGGCTGGGAATTGGGGAAAATTCTGGGAATTGTGGGGGGAAAGTCTGGGAATGAGGGTGGGAATAGCCCTGGCGATGATGGTGGGAATGTGGGAATAGCCTTGGGAATTGCCCTGGGAATGTGGGAATTACGGGAATGATGGTGGGAATGTGGGAATGACCCTGGGAATGGCACTGGGAATGGCACTGGGAATGTGGGAAAAATGGGAGGAATAATCCTGGGAATGCAGGAATGATGGTGGGAATAGCCTCGGGAATAGCCCTGGGAATGATGTGGGAAAAATCCTGGGAATGCCCATTGGGAATAGCCCTGAGAATGTGGGAATACCACTCAGAATAGTCCTGGAAATGCAGGAATTCCACCAGGAATGGCTGGAACAGGGAATTCCCGAATTCCCCGAATTCCCAAGGCTCACCTGAGTGCTGATCCCAGATAAAATTCCCAAATTCCCGAATTCCCAAATTCCCCAATGAAGGCTCACCTGAGGAGTCATCCCAGATAAAATTCCCAAATTCCCAATCCCTCACCTAGGGCTAATCCCAGATAAAATTCCCAAATTCCCAGACTCACCTGAGGCTAATCCCAGATAAAATTCCCGAATTCCCGAATTCCCAGGCTCACCTGGGGAGTCATCCCAGATAAAATTCCCAAATTCCCAACCCCTCACCTGAGGCTGATCCCAAATAAAATTCCCAAATTCCCGAATTCCTGAATTCCCAAGGCTCACCTGGGGAGTCATCCCAGATAAAATTCCCAAATTCCCGAATTCCCAAGGCTCACCTGAGGCTGACCCCAGATAAAATTCCCGAATTCCCAAATTCCCAAATTCCCAGGCTCACCTGGGGAGTCATCCCAGATAAAATTCCCGAATTCCCAAATTCCCAAATTCCCGAATCCCCAGGCTCACCTGGGGAGTCATCCCAGATAAAATTCCCGAATTCCCAAATTCCCGAATTCCCGAATCCCCAGGCTCACCTGGGGAGTCATCCCAGATAAAATTCCCAAATTCCCGAATCCCCAGGCTCACCTGGGGAGTCATCCCAGATAAAATTCCCAAATTCCCGAATCCCCAGGCTCACCTGGGGAGTCATCCCAGATAAAATTCCCAAATTCCCGAATTCCCAAATTCCCGAATTCCCAGGCTCACCTGGGGAGTCATCCCAGATAAAATTCCCAAATTCCCGAATTCCCAAATTCCCGAATTCCCAGGCTCACCTGGGGAGTCATCCCAGCC